>NC_041389.1:299103140-299129744 GCF_002162155.2 Triticum dicoccoides
TTGGGCTCAAAGGGGGGGCGGCGACGCTTTATATAGGGGGGTGGGCGTGGCTTGGGCGAGGGGGCGCCCGGGGAGGAGTCCGGCTCGGACTCTCCTTGGTGTCAGTGCCGCGCACGGCGGCGCGCGCGAGGGGAGGCGGCGGCGCTGGGTTGGGCCGGCCTGGCTCGGCTGGGCTTCGGCCCAGTCGGGCGTGGGGAGTTTTTTTAAAATAAATAATTTCACCGAAAAAATCTAGGAAATAAATAAAAATCTAAAATTCCCAAAATAAATTTTCATCGCCCAAATATAATATTTAGAACAAGATGAACATTATTTTGGTCCTAAAATGCATTTTTTGAAAATCGTGCAATTTTTCCTAAATTCAAATAAAATAGCAAAATACCAAAGTAAAATCTTATTTGATTTTTTTTATTAAATCCTCATTATTTCTTTATTTTTGGGAAAGTCATTTTATTCCCTCTCTCATATTTTTTAATTGAAATAATTGAAGATAAAATAAATAAAATCAAATGATCCTATTTTCAAAATTTGAGAAAACTCAAATATGAGAATAATGAAATCCCCAACTCCCTCCGTGGGTCCTTGAGTTGCATAGGATTTCTAGGATCAAGGCAAAAATGCAAATAAAATATGATATGCAATGATGATCTATGTGTAACATTCCAAATTGAAAATTTGGGGTTTTACATTGCAATACAAGCAAGAACCCCTTCTTTGACTGATCCATATTGAACTTCTTCAATATCTTATCAAGGTATGTGCTTTGTGAAAGACCTATGAGGCATCTCAATCTATCTCTATAGATCTTGATGCCTAATATGTAAGCAGCTTCTCCAAGGTCCTTCATTGAAAAACATTTATTCAAGTAGGCCTTTATGCTTACCAAAAGTTCTATATCATTTATCATCAATAGTATGTCATCCACATATAATATGAGAAATGCTACAGAGCTCCCACTCACTTTCTTGTAAACACAGGCTTCTCCATAAGTCTGCATAAACCCAAATGCTTTGATCATTTCATCAAAGCGAATGTTCCAACTCCGAGATGCTTGCACCAGCCCATAGATAGAGCGCTGGAGCTTGCATACCTTGTTAGCATTCTTAGGATCGACAAAACCTTCCGGCTACATCATATACAATTCTTCCTTAAGGAAGCCGTTAAGGAATGTCGTTTTGACATCCATTTGCCATATCTCATAATCATAGAATGCGGCAATTGCTAACATGATTCGGACGGGTGAGAAGGTCTCATCGTAGTCAACCCCTTGAACTTGTCGATAACCCTTAGCGACAAGCCTAGCCTTATAGATGGTAACATTACCACCCGCGTCCGTCTTCTTCTTAAAGATCCATTTATTTTCTATCGCTCGCTGATCATCGGACAAGTCTGTCAAAGTCCATACTTTGTTTTCATACATGGATCTTATCTCGGATTGCTTGGCTTCAAGCCATTTGTTGGAATCTTGGCCCGCCATCGCTTCTTCATAGTTCGAAGGTTCACCGTTGTCTAACAACATGATTTCCAGGACAGGGTTGCCATACCATTCTGGTGTGGAACGTGTGCTTGTGGACCTACGAAGTTCAGTAGCAACTTGATCCGAAGTACCTTGATCATCATCATTAACTTCCTCTCTAGTCGGTGCAGGCACCACAGAGACATCTTCCTGAGCTGTGCTACTTTCCGCTTCAAGAGGCAGTACTTCATCAAGTTCTACTTTCCTCCCACTTACTTCTTTCGAGAGAAACTCTTTCTCCAGAAAGGACCCATTCTTGGCAACAAAGATCTTGCCTTAGGATCTGAGGTAGAAGGTATACCCAATGGTTTCCTTAGGGTATCCTATGAAGACGCATTTTTCCGACTTGGGTTCGAGCTTTTCAGGTTGTAGTTTCTTGACATAAGCATCGCATCCCCAAACTTTTAGAAACGACAGCTTAGGTTTCTCCCCAAACCATAATTCATACGGTGTCGTCTCAACGGATTTAGATGGAGCCCTATTTAAAGTGAATCTAGTTGTCTCTAGAGCGTATCCCCAAAATGATAGCGGTAAATCGGTAAGAGACATCATAGATCACACCATATCCAATAGAGTACGATTACGACGTTCGGACCCACCGTTACGCTGAGGTGTTCCAGGCGGCGTGAGTTGTGAAACAATTCCACATTTCCTTAAGTGCGTCCCAAATTCGTGACTCAAATATTCTCCCCCACGATCTGATCGTAAGAACTTTATTTTTCTGTCACATTGATTCTCTACCTCATTCTGAAATTCCTTGAACTTTTCAAAGGTCTCAGACTTGTGTTTCATCAAGTAGACATACCCATATCTACTTAAGTCATCAGTGAAGGTGAGAACATAACGATAGCCTCCGGAGCCTCAATGCTCATTGGACCGCACACATAAGCATGTATGATTTCCAATAAGTTGGTTGCTCGCTCCATTGTTCTGGAGAATGGAGTCTTGGTCAGTTTGCCCATGAGGCATGGTTCGCATGTGTCAAATGATTCATAATCAAGAGACTCCAAAAGTCCATCTGCATGGAGCTTCTTCATGCATTTGACACCAATGTGACCAAGGCGGCAGTGCCACAAGTATGTGGGACTATCATTATCAACCTTACATCTTTTGGTATTCACACTATGAATATGTGTAACATCACGTTCGAGATTCATTAAGAATAAACCATTGACCAGCGGGGCATGACCATAAAACATATCTCTCATATAAATAGAACAACCATTATTCTCGGATTTAAAATGAGTAGCCATCTCATATTAAACGAGATCCAGATACAATGTTCATGCTCAGAGCTGGCACTAAATAACAATTATTGAGGTTTAAAACTAATCCCGTAGGTGAATGTAGAGGTAGCATGCCGACGGCGATCACATCGACCTTGGAACCATTCCCGACGTGCATCGTCACCTCGTCCTTTGCGAGTCTCCACTTATTCCGCAGCTCCTGTTTTGAGTTACAAATATGAGCAACCGCACCGGTATCAAATACCCAGGAGCTACTACGAGTACTGGTAAGGTACACATCAATAACATGTATATCACATATACCTTTGGTGTTGCCAGCCTTCTTGTCCGCTAAGTACTTGGGGCAGTTCCACTTCCAGTGTCCGTTTCCCTTGCAATAAAAGCACTCAGTCTCAGGTTTGGGTCCATGCTTTGGCTTCTTCCCGGCAACTGGCTTACCAGGCGCGGCAACTCCCTTGCCGTCCTTCTTGAAGTTCTTCTTACCCTTGCCTTTCTTGAAACTAGTGGTTTTATTGACCATCAACACTTGATGTTCCTTTTTGATCTCCACCTTCGCTGATTTCAGCATTGAATATACCTCAGGAATGGTTTTCACCATCCCCTGCATATTGCAGTTCATCACAAAGCTCTTGTAGCTAGGTGGGAGCAACTGGAGGATTCTGTCGACTACCGCGTCATCCGGGAGATTGACTCCCAGCTGAGATAAGCGGTTGTGCAACCCAGACATTTTGAGTATGTGCTCGCTGACAGAACCATTCTCCTCCATCTTACAACTGTAGAACTTGTTGGAGACTTCATATCTCTCGACCCGAGCATGAGCTTGGAAAACCATTTTCAGCTCTTGGAACATCTCATATGCTCCGTGCTACTCAAAACACTTTTGGAGCCCCGGTTCTAAGCTATAAAGCATGCCGCACTGAACCAGGAAGTAATCATCACTACGCGACTGCCAGGCGTTCATAACATCTTGAGTTGCTGGGAAAATGGGTGCTTCACCTAGTGGTGCATCTAGGACATATGCTTTCTTGCCAGCTATGAGGATGATCCTCAAGTTCCGGACCCAGTCTGTATAGTTGCTACCATCGTCTTTCAGCTTGGTTTTCTCTAGGGACGCGTTGAAGTTGAGGGCAACATTAGCGTGGTCCATTTGATCTACAAGACATATTGCAAAGATTTTAGACTAAGTTCATGATAATTAAGTTCATCTAATCAAATTATTTAATGAACTCCCACTCAGATAGACATCCCTCTAGTCATCTAAGCGATACATGATCCGAGTCAACTAGGCCATGTCCGATCATCACGTGAGACGGACTAGTCATCATCGGTGAACATCTTCATGTTGATCGTATCTACTATACGACTCATGTTCGACCTTTCGGTCTCTTGTGTTCCGAGGCCATGTCTGTACATGCTAGGCTCGTCAAGTCAATCTAAGTGTTTTGCATGTGTAAATCTGGCTTACACCCGTTGTATTCGAACGTTAGAATCTATCACACCCGATCATCACGTGGTGCTTCGAAACAATGAACCTTCACAATGGTGCATAGTTAGGGGGAACACTTTCTTGAAATTTTATGAGGGATCATCTTATTTATGCTACCGTCGTTCTAAGCAAATAAGATGCAAAAACATGATAAACAAGTTAGACGTCCTCTAATTGTTGTTGCAAGTTTTTACGTGGCTACTATAGGTTTCTAGCAAGAACGTTTCTTACCTATGCCAAAACCACAACATGATATGCCAATTGCTATTTACCCTTCATAAGGATCCTTTTCATCGAATCCGATCTGACTAAAGTGGGAGAGACAGACACCCGCTAGCCACCTTATGCAACTAGTGCATGTCAGCCAGTGGAACCTGTCTCACGTAAGCGTACGTGTAAGGTCGGTCCAGGCCGCTTCATCCCACGATACTGCCGAATCAATATAATACTAGTAGTGGCAAGTAAATTGACAAAATCGACGCCCACAACAACTTGTGTTCTACTCGTGCATAGAAACTACGCATAGACCCAGCTCATGATGCCACTGTTGGGGATCGTTGCAGAAATTAGAATTTTTCTACGCATCAGCAAGATCAATCTATGGAGTAACTAGCAAGGAGAGAGGGGGGAGTCCATCTTCGTACCCTTGAAGATCGCGAGACGGAAGCGTTACAAGAACGCGGATGAAGGAGTCGTACTCGTAGCGATTCAGATCACGGTGGATTCTGATCTAAGCGCCAAACAACGGCACCTCCGCGTTCAACACACGTGCAGCCCGGTGACGTCTCCCGCACCTTGATCCAGCAAGTAGGAGGGAGAGGTTGAGGAAGAAGGCTCCGGCAGCAGCACGACGGCGTGGTGGTGATGGAGTGGCAGTTCTCCGGCATGGCTTCTCCAAGCTCGCGCGAAGGAGGAGAGGTGTTGGGGAGGGGAGCGGCTGTGCCTTGGATGTGGTGTTGCAGCTCTCCCTCCACCCCTCTATTTATAGGGAGAAGGGGAAGGAGGCTGGCCCCTCTAGATGAGATCTAGAGGGGCTTGCCCCCCCAAGCAAGGAGGGGCGCCCCCTTTAGGGTTCCCCCAACCCTAGACGCATGGGTGAAAGCACAAGTGCTCCCTAGGTGGTTTTGGTAATTAATGTCAACATATATCTTGTTGGACTAACACTTTTATCTAGTATGTTTCAGATAAGTTCCACAATGGAGTGGCATGGACTAAAAGATGTGGGAACTCCTTCAAGATGCTAAGGACAAAGGATTGGCTCAAGCTTCAAGCTCAAGACTCTTCATTTTACATTTTAGTGATCCAAGATCACATTGAGTCTATAGGAAAAGCCAATACTATCAAGGAGGGATGAGGTGTTGCTTAATGAGACTCTTGCTTCAAGTGCTTAGTGATATGCTCCAAATACCCTCAACTACTTTCCCACTTCCACACATATGTCCTAAACCTAAAGTCAAACTCGGCCCGACTGATTCTTCCTATCCGGCGCCATCGAGTTTGGATGTCTTAGCCACTGCCACAAACCCTAGGCAAATCGGTCTTACCGATGGGGATCTCGGTCTCACCGAGATGGGATTGTAATCTCTCTGTGTATGTCCATTATCAAAATCGGTCTCACCGAGTTTGAGCAATCGGTACTACCGAGATTACAATGCAAACTTTCTGGTTGACTTATTATCAAAATCGGTCCCACCGAGTTTGATAATCGGTCCAACCGAGTTTGCCTGACCAACTCTCTGGAAAGCTCATTACCAAAATCGGTCTCACCGAGTTTGTGTAATCGGTCTTACCGAGATTACGTTATGCCCTAACCCTAACCATATCGGTCTCACCGAGTTGCATTTCGGTCCCACCGAAAACCCTAACGGTCACATTATTTGCTAAATCGGTCTGACCGAGTTTAACGATTCGGTCCCACCGAGTTTGGGAAGTTGTGTGTAACGGTTAGATTTTGTGTGGAGGCTATATATACCCCTCCACCTCCTCTTCATTTGTGGAGAGAGCCATCAGACTGAACCTACACTTCCAGCATCCTATTTCTGAGAGAGAACTACCTACTCATGTGTTGAGGCCAAGATATTCCATTCCTACCATATGAATCTTGATGTCTAGCCTTCCCCAAGTTGCTTTCCACTCAAACCCTCTTTCCACTAGATCCAAATCCTATGAGAGAGAGTTGAGTGTTGGGGAGACTATCATTTGAAGCACAAGAGCAAGGAGTTCATCATCAACGCACCATTTGTTACTTCTTGGAGAGTGGTGTCTCCTAGATTGGCTAGGTGTCACTTGGGAGCCTCCGACAAGATTGTGGAGTTGAACCAAGGAGTTTGTAAGGGCAAGGAGATCGCCTACTTCATGAAGATCTACCACTAGTGAGGCAAGTCCTTCGTGGGCGACGACCATGGTGGGATATACAAGGTTGCTTCTTCGTGGACCCTTCATGGGTGGAGCCCTCCGTGGACTCGCGCAACCGTTACCCTTCATGGGTTGAAGTCTCCATCAATGTGGATGTACGATAGCACCACATATCGGAACCATGCCAAAAACATCCATGTCTCCAATTGCGTTTGAATCCTCCAAACCCTTCCCTTTATATTCTTGCAAGTTGCATGCTTTACTTTCCGCTGCTCATATACTCTTTGCATGCTTGCTTGATATGTGTTGTGAATGTTAAACTTGTGCCTAAACTCCACTCAAACTTTAAAGAAACTTAAAAACTGCAACTTTGGCTCTTAGTGTCTAATCACCCCCCTCTAGACACCTCTTCTCAAGGTCCTACAAGTGGTATCAGAGCATTGGTCTCCATTGCCTTGGTTTAATCACCATTGGAGGAAGATGGATGAGTCTACTTTGGGGAGTCTTAGGCATAGAGTGCCTATTCTTGATGGAGAGTATTTTCATGAGTGGAAAAATGAGATGCTTGTAATTTTCAATCAATATCATTTGAACAAGTACATTGCTAGTCCTTGTGCACCTTATGTTGATCCTATGCATCCAACCCATGATGAGTCAATTGATATGGTTAGGAATCTTAGAACTGCCGAACTTATCCTTAGAGGATTGCCTAGAAACTTGATTGGATGTTTGCCTACTTTTAAGTGTGCCTACACTATATGGAAATTTCTTGAGGAACGATTCCCAGATTATTCTTTGAAAAATCTTGATGAAATTCTCCATAAGTCTATTGCTTTGAGTAAAATGAATACTAGTGATCCTATGTTTGGTGATCGTCTATTTGAGCTTACAAACCTTATGCGTGCCAAAGGAAATGTTGGTATTATTAGTGACATTATTTCCGAAACTATAAGAATTCATAGACAAGATTATTGTCAAACTCATTCTAATGAATCACCCTCTCTAGGATTTGATCCACCACATGACAATGTTGAACATGGATACTATGATGAGGATGATGATAGTGACTTCGATCTTGATGATGCAATGAGACATTTTGGTCTTATGGCAAATCTTCGGGGATATATGTTAGGAGGAAAGGAATGGGTTCTTGATAGTGGATGTACCGATCACATGACTGGAGATAAAGACATGTTTCGTGAGCTTGCTGATAATGATAGTCCTCGAAAGTATGTCACTTTCGGTGACAACTCAAAGGGTAAGGTGGTTGGCCTCGGTAAGGTGGCCATACCACATGATAGCTCCATACAAAATGTTATGCTCGTTGAATATCTTGGTTACAACTTACTTTCAGTAACTAGACTTGCTGTTTTCGGTTTTAATGTCCTATTTACTGAAGTAGATTGCCAAGTGTTTCGTCGAGACAATCATAAAATGGTCTTTACCGGTGTGCGTAGAGGTGATCTATACATTGTTGATTTCACTAAAAAGGCTCAACCTAAAACTTGCTTCATTGCTAAATCCTCAAAAGGCTGGTTATGGCATAGACGACTAGGTCATGTTGGTATGCAAAACCTTGACAATCTTATTAAGGGAAATCATATCCTTGGAGTTAATGATGTCATATTTGATAAGGATAGACTTTGTAGTGCTTGTCAAGCAGGTAAACAGGTTGGAGGAAGGCATCCCGTGAATAACATCATGACCACAAAGAGGCCACTCGAGCTACTTCACATGGATCTCTTTGGTCCCAACTCTTACAAGAGTCTCGGTGGAAATTCTTTTGGTCTAGTTATAGTTGATGATTTTTCCAGATTTACGTGGGTGTTCTTTCTCGATGATAAATCACAGGTCCAAAAGATCTTCAAAAACTTTGCTAGGAAGGCCCAAAACCAATTTGAAGTGAAGATCAAGAAGGTTCGCAGCGACAACGGAACGGAGTTCAAGAACGCAAATGTGGACACCTTTCTTGACGAAGAAGGGATTTCACACGAGTTCTCGGATACGTACACACCTCAACAAAATGGAGTTGTTGAGAGGAAGAACCGGACGCTCATCGAAATGGTGAGAATGATGCTTGATGAGTACAAGATGCCAAAGCACTTTTGGGCAGAAGCGGTTGAGACAGCTTGTCATGCAACAAATCGCTTGTATCTTCACAAGCTACTCGGCAAGACGGCATACGAGCTCCTCACCGGTAACAAACCTCAAGTTGGATACTTTCGAGTATTCGACTCAAAGTGCTACATTCTTGATAAGCATCGTCGCTCTAAATTTGCTCCTAAGTCTCATGAAGGTTTCCTACTAGGTTATGGCTCAAACTCTCACACTTACCGTGTCTACAACAATTTCACCCGAAAGGTTGAAGAGACGGTAGATGTGAAGTTTGATGAATCTAACAGCTCGCAAGTAGAGCAATTGCCAATTGATGTAGGAGACAAAGATCCTTCAGAAGCAATCCAAGACTTGTCTATTGGCAAGGTCCGTCCGTCCAGCGGAGGTGAAGGAGAGTACCTCGTCCGTCCAAGTGGAAGCTTCTACTTCACGACAAGGTGAACCAAGAGTTGATACGGAAGCATCCACAAGTGGGACACACCAAGATGAAGAAAACGAGGAAGTGCATCAAGATGAACGTCAACAACCTCCTTCTCCACCACGACAAGAGAACGATAACGCCAACAACGAAGAAGGCTAAGAAGAAGAACAAGATGAAGAAGATGTTCAATGAAGACCCAAGCAAAAGCTATCACGAGTTCGAGCAAGAATTGCTAAAGATCATCCCGTTGAGCAAATCTACAATGACATTCAAAACGGGAGAATCACCCGCTCTAAAACTCGTTTAGCTAACTTTTGTGAAAACTATTCTTTCATCTCTAGCATTGAACCTATGAAGGTTGAAGAAGCATTGGAAGATCCAGATTGGATAAATGCTATGCATGAAGAGCTACACAACTTTGAGAGGAACCAAGTTTGGACATTAGTTGAGAAGCCCGACAACAAGCACAACTTCATCGGTACCAAATGGGTGTTTCGCAACAAGCAAGATGAAGATGGACAAGTAGTTCGCAACAAAGCACGTCTCGTCGCCCAAGGCTACACACAAGTCGAAGGTATGGACTATGGTGAGACTTACGCCCCCGTTGCTAGACTTGAGTCCATTCACATCTTACTTGCCTATGCTAATCATCATGATATCACCTTGTACCAAATGGACATTAAAAGTGCTTTTCTAAATGCTGAAATAGAGGAGGAAGTTTATGTTAAACAACCTCCCGGCTTTGTCAATCCTAAGAAACCCAATCATGTTTACAAACTTCATAAAGCTCTTTATGGTCTTAAACAAGCTCCCAGAGCATGGTATAAATGCTTGACCAAGTTCCTTATTGAAAAAGGCTTTGAAATTGGGAAAATTGATTCTACTCTTTTTACTAAAAGGGTTAATGGTGAACTATTTGTGTTCCAAATTTATGTTGATGATATTATATTTGGTTCAACTAACCCTCATTTTAGTGAAAAGTTTGGGAAGCTAATGTCGGAGAAGTTTGAGATGTCTATGATAAGTGAACTCAAATTCTTTCTTGGTTTGCAAATCAAGCAAACTAAGGAAGGTACTTTTGTCTCTCAAACGAAGTACACCAAGGACTTATTCAAGAAGTTCAATATGCATGAATGCAAAGGTATGACTACACCCATGCCTACTAGTGGACATCTTGACTTGACCAAAGATGGTGAACCGGTTGATCAAAAGGTTTATCGCTCTATGATTGGTTCATTGTTATATCTATGTGCTTCACGTCCCGATATTATGCTAAGTGTGTGCATGTGTGCACGATATCAAGCTGCTCCTAAAGAATGTCATCTTAAGGCCGTGAAAAGGATAGTGAGATACTTAATCCATACACCAAATTTTGGCATTTGGTATCCTAAGAGGGCCTCTTTCGATCTTGTTGGCTACTACGACTCGGACTATGCCGGTGACAAGGTTGATACAAATTCCACTTTGGGTACTTGTCAATTTCTTGGTAGATCTATTGTGTCTTGGTCCTCCAAGAAACAAAACTCGGTATCCTTATCCACCGCCGAAGCTGAATATATTGTCGTTGGTTCATGTTGTGCTCAATTACTTTGGATGACCCAAACTCTTAAAGATTATGGGATATATGTGAAACATGTTCCATTGCTTTGTGACAATGAAAGTGCTATCAAAATTGGTCATAATCCTGTGCAACATTCTCGAACTAAGCATATTGAAGTTCGTCATCATTTCATTCGAGATCATGTTGCTAAGGGTGACATTGATCTTAAGCATGTTCGCACCGAAAAGCAATTAGCGGATATATTTACTAAACCTCTTGATGAGAAAGTGTTTTGCAGGTTAAGAGGAGAATTAAACATCATTGATGCTTCAAACTTGGAGTAGAAAATCCATTATATACATGCAAGACATGAGCTTATGCCTAATCCTTGATATTTCTCTTATGATGAAAATCTTATGTCTTGGATATATTTGTATCTTGCATGTTATCTAACCCATGTAGGTACTTGGTTGAATAAAATTCCATGAGATTGAAACCTACTCATATCTTGAGCAATCTCTACATCACCAAGTCTCTACACAATGTGGATGAAGCCGAGGAAGCACAAAACCATTTAAACATATCCTTTGACAAATTCTATGTTGAGTTTCATGATTGTAATTTTTGGATACACAAGTGCTCTTCCTTGCAAGAACTAACCCATGTAGGTAGATGGACTCAAATTCCAAGTGGTGCTCCAAATTCTTGATGAGCTACATCAACCTTGAGCAACCCACACGAGTTCAACTACATGGACAACACCACCATCCAAGGTATGTTATTCCATCTTAGAGAAGCTTTACTCCAAGTCATGGGCTAAAGCAACTCGACAAGATGTGAATACATCAGGATGCTTAAACGAGAAATGGCAATCCCATTTTGAGCTTAAACGATGAGTATGACCTATGATCAAGTGATCTCACTTGACTCCTAAGTCAATATACTCTAACATAGGTGACTTTGTCGCCGACCATCTCTAGATGAAGTTATCTTGTGATCTTTTCTGTGTTTTGCATTTGTCTCATGCATATTTGGTTCCCCTTTCAAAAAAAACTTAATCTAGATTTCTTTCTGTTTGCTCTGCATTTTCTGCATTCAAATTCCTTGAACATCTTTCTGTTAATTCCTTGCAAATTCTTGTGAGATCTTACTAGTCTAGTGAGCTGAGGTGACAAGTGTTTTCTCTGCGATGAACTCGGTTTCACCGATTTGTTATTTTCGGTCAAACCGAATCCTTTCGGTCCAACCGAAGCATACCACTCGGTGCCACCGATTTCACAACAGGAAAAATAGTTTGCCACTTATTCTGTGTTTCTTTTGATCCAGCTCCACTCAATGAATATTATCCTCTACAAGCATCACATTTTTATCATTGCTTTATGGTGTGACTCAAGGATCAAACCCATTCACAACAAATTCCAGAGGGAGAAAGAGATTACATCTTTATCAAGCCCTTCTTGGAAATTGATGTCAAAGGGGGAGAGAGAGATTACATCAAAGCTTATCATTTAGAGAGGGAGAGAGAGATCCTTCAGGGGGAGAGAGAGATCTCCAGGGGAGAGAATACTAAAAGTAGAATGTATTTCTCAAGGATCCCAGATGCTTGGTGTTCAAGAGGAGAGATGCCCACATGTCTTCTTGAGGGGAGAGACATGTTCATATGATCTTTTGTGCTTATTTGCATTAGCATACATTAGCTCTGATCATCATTCATATCTTTCAGCTCTGATTTTCTATTCCCTATTTTCTCCCAGTATCCCATGCTAGATTCGGGGGGGAGCAAGACATCTAAGGGAAAGAAATCATTTAAATTCATTGCATATCTTTACTCTTGGGGACATGTCTAATCCAATGTGGTACTTAGTACTCACTCTCTACATGTCATCCCAGTCTTGGTATTCTTGTGGTTTCTTTTGTTTGCTCTGGCTAGTAGATGTAGATGTGTTATCTAACCTTGTTTACGCAGGTTCATTCCATCCTAAGCCAACTCAAGACTACAAGGTAAGTATATGCATCACAATCATGTGTAGGGAATTCTTGCTGATGTACATACTGTTTTCAAGAAGGACTCATGGGAATGAAGGTATTTCCTTCAATACTTTTTGCTCTGATGCATATGGCCAAGATACATGTAACACATTGCCTGCTCTATCATGGTTATGCTATCACATGCTTCTATATTTCATATTCACATGATTGCATACATGTAGGGGGAGCCTATGCTTGTTACATGTCTTTCCAACGCTTTACTTGCTACTCTTTATATCTTTATCTAAAGCTTTGATGTATGTTGTCATCAATTACCAAAAAGGGGGAGATTGAAAGCACAAGTGCTCCCTAGGTGGTTTTGGTAATTAATGTCAACATATCTCTTGTTGGACTAACACTTTTATCTAGTATGTTTCAGATACGTTCAACAATGGAGTGGCATGGACTAAAAGATGTGGGAACTCCTTCAAGATGCTAAGGACAAAGGATTGGCTCAAGCTTCAAGCTCAAGACTCTTCATTTTACATTTTAGTGATCCAAGATCACATTGAGTCTATAGGAAAAGGCAATACTATCAAGGAGGGATGAGGTGTTGCTTAATGAGCCTCTTGCTTCAAGTGCTTAGTGATATGCTCCAAATACCCTCAACTACTTTCCCACTTCCACACATATGTCCTAAACCTAAAGTCAAACTCGGCCCCACTGATTCTTCCTATCCGGCACCACCGAGTTTGGATGTCTTAGCCACCGCCACAAACCCTAGGCAAATCGGTCTTACCGATAGGGATCTCGGTCTCACCGAGATGGGATTGTAATCTCTCCGTGTATGTCCATTATCAAAATCGGTCTCATCGAGTTTGAGAAATCGGTACTACCGAGATTATAATGCAAACTTTCTGGTTGACTTATTATCAAAATCGGTCCCACCGAGTTTGATAATCGGTCCAACCGAGTTTGCCTGACCAACTCTCTGGAAAGCTCATTACCAAAATCGGTCTCACTGAGTTTGTGTAATCGGTTTTACCGAGATTACGTTATGCCCTAACCCTAACCATATCGGTCTCATCGAGTTGCATTTCGGTCCCACCGAAAACCCTAACGGTCACATTATTTGCTAAATCGGTCTGACCGAGTTTAACGATTCGGTCCCACCGAGTTTGGCAAGTTGTGTGTAACGGTTAGATTTTGTGTGGAGGCTATATATACCCCTCCACCTCCTCTTCATTCATGGAGAGAGCCATCAGACTGAACCTACACTTCGAGCATCCTATTTCTGAGAGAGAACTACCTACTCATGTGTTGAGGCCAAGATATTCCATTCCTACCATATGAATCTTGATCTCTAGCCTTCCCCAAGTTGCTTTCCACTCAAACCCTCTTTCCACCAGATCCAAATCCTATGAGAGAGAGTTGAGTGTTGGGGAGACTATCATTTGAAGCACAAGAGCAAGGAGTTCATCATCAATGCACCATTTGTTACTTCTTGGAGAGTGGTGTCTCCTAGATTGGCTAGGTGTCACTTGGGAGCCTCCGAGAAGATTGTGGAGTTGAACCAAGGAGTTTGTAAGGGCAAGGAGATCGCCTACTTCGTGAAGATCTACCGCTAGTGAGGCATGTCCTTCGTGGGTGACGGCCATGGTGGGATAGACAAGGTTGCTTCTTCATGGACCCTTCGTGGGTGGAGCCCTCCATGGACTCGCGCAACCGTTACCCTTCGTGGGTTGAAGTCTCCATCAACGTGGATGTACGATAGCACCACCTATCGGAACCACGCCAAAAACATCCGTGTCTCCAATTGCGTTTGAATCCTCCAAACCCTTCCCTTTACATTCTTGCAAGTTGCATGCTTTACTTTCCGCTGCTCATATACTCTTTGCATGCTTACTTGATATGTGTTGTGAATGTTAAACTTGTGCCTAAACTCCACTCAAACTTTAAAGAAACTTAAAAACTGCACCTTTGGCTCTTAGTGTCTAATCACCCCCCCCCTCTAGACACCTCTTCTCAAGGTTCTACAATGGGCCCTGGCGAGATGGCGCCAGCCCACTTAGGGGCTGCTTCCCTTCCACCTACAGCCCATAAGGCCCTCCGGGGCAGGTGGACCCTCCCGGTGGACCCCCGGAACCCCTCCGGTGGTCCCGGTACAATACCAGTATACCCCCGAATATTTCCAGTGACCGCATGATGACTTCCCATATATAAATCTTCACCTTCGGACCATTCTGGAACTCCTCGTGATGTCCGGGATCTCATCCGGGAATCCGAACAACATTCGGTAATCATAGACAAATCTTCCTTATAACCCTAGCGTCATCGAACCTTAAGTGTGTAGACCCTATGGGTTCGGGAATCATGCAGACATGACCGAGACAGCTCTCTGGCCAATAACCAACAGCGGGATCTGGATACCCATGTTGGCTCCCACATGTTCCACGATGATCTCATCGAATGAACCACGATGTCGAGGATTCAAGTAATCCCGTATAAAATTCCCTTTGTCAATCAGTATGTTACTTGCCCGAGATTCGATCGTCGGTATCCCAATACCTCGTTCAATCTCGTTACCGGCAAGTCACTTTACTCGTTCCGCAATGCATGATCCCGTGACCAACTACATAGTCACATTGAGCTCATTATGATGATGCATTACCGAGTGGGCCCATAGATACCACTTCGTCATGCGGAGTGACAAATCCCAGTATCGATTCATGCCAACCCAACAGACACTTTCGGAGATACCTGTAGTGCACCTTTATAGCCACCCAGTTACGTTGTGACGTTTGGTACACCCAAAGCATTCCTACGGTATCCGGGGCTTGCACGATCTCATTGTCTAAGGGAATGATACTTGACATTAGAAAAGCTTTAGCAAACGAACTACACGATCTTGTGCTATGCTTTGGATTGGGTCTTGTCCATCACATCATTCTCCTAATGATGTGATCCCGTTATCAATGACATCCAATGTCCATAGTCAGGAAACCATGACCATCTATTGATCAACGAGCTAGTCAACTTGAGGCTTACTAGGGACTTGTTGTGGTCTATGTATTCACACATGTATTATGGTTTCCGGTTAATACAATTATATCATGAATGATAGACAATTATCATGAACAATGAAATATAATAATAACCATTTTATTATTGCCTCTAGGGCATATTTCCCACAGTGCTTTGCAGCACGTTTCCCTCAGGAAGGCACGGGGCATGAAAGTCCCAACCCTCAGGAGTTCATCACCGAGACCACTCAGGAGCTGCAGGAATCAAGAGTCATGCGCGGCGATCGCCGTCTACCCGACGTAGCTCCCCATCCAGGCAAGGATGGCGGGATGCGCGTCTGCATCGACTACCCAGGGCTCAACCGAGCCGCATCTCAGGAGCGCTTTTGGCCTTCGTGCGTGGGACGTTGCGAGGGTCCGCCGCACAGCTACGTTTGCACGCCCTTCTGCCTGCCGAACGCGGCTGCCACCCACCACTGCCATCTGCGGAGCATTCTGGCAGCTCAGGAGGCCAGGCACCACGCGGTCCTGGCGGAGATGGAGATGGTCCTCGAGGAACCGCCTGGACCCCCAGAGCCTCCTGAGGCTCAGGGCTCCCATGGCTCGTGAGGGTCGGTCTCTTCACCGCGCACCTTCAGCTACTCCAACACCCCCCTACAATGGTATCAGGTGACATCTTTCTAGTTCATTTCAGCTGGGAGCGCCCTCAGGGCTGCATCATTCCCAGGTCGCTTGGGTCTGTCCCTGCGGCATGTACCCCTTTGGCTTATGTCTTTAGTTTACCTTGTTGTGGGCGCCCCTCGGGCTGCATCATCCCCAAGCCGCTCGGGCCTGACCTAGTGGCATGTATCCCTCCTGCTTTTATCTAAGCTGATTTGCCTTTCATGCTTAACCTGCCTATGATTATCATCTGCCGCCTGCCGCGGGCCTTCTCCCCCTCATGCAAATCGCTTGCATGTTAAAAGGGGGGATCCTGAGCATCGCGACTCAGTAGCTCTTACTGGCTCTCCAGCCCTCACCCCCTGGCCTTGTCCACGGCATCGCGACCTGGCATACCAACTGCGGCTGAGCTCGCTCGAGGGCCGGGACCTGAGGACGTAGAGCATCTGTATCTAACCATCTCAGAGGAACACACAACCACCCAAGGCTCAAGACCAGGTGCAACCCGCCTTGAGGTAGGGCCTCGTGAGTCCCGTGCTGGCTCACGAGTGCCCAAATACACCTCATCTAGCCCTGCCGTGCAAGCCACGTGTCAGGGCGCGGTTGTACACGCCCCGGGGGCTCCTCCCGGAGGGGGCCCCCCTTCCACGTACCAGTGGAAGCACCATGCTCCGTGCTGGCTGACAACACTGCCGAGGAGCGGCTATGCCCGTACACATACGAAAGCGCTATGCTCCACGCTGGTGATAAAGAACTGAGGGAGGCCCACGGCCGTATCAACCTCAGGGAGCCCAGAGCTCAGTGTCTGGCCTCATCACAACACCTTCCCTTGGGAGCGTCACGCGAGGGGGCTGGACACGGGGGCTGCGCCCGGGTCACGCCCGAGCGCACTCCAGCCAGCCAGGTCCCTCGGACCTAGTCGTCGCGCGCCCCTCCCCGAGCGGAGCCAAGGTATGAAGACTGTTTGAACGTCAAGGGGGACTCCTGAGCATCGCACTCAGGAGCCTAACTGGTCACGTAGCCCCTTACTCCTTAGTTCCGCAAGGCTAATGGCGGTTGAGGTATGCGCCGGGCCAAGCCCTGCCGACATAGAACGCTAGATCCACCCCTACACTCCCTACCTATTTGCTGTTTGCACGTCAAGGGGGATTCCAGAGCATCGCGACTCAGGAGCCTAACTTGCCACGTAGCCCCTCACTCCTTGGTTCCGTCCTGGTGATCCGGTCGGAGCTAACGACGGTTGAGGTATGCGCGGGGCCGGGCCCTGCCGATGTAGAACACAAAGCAAATAGGAAGGAAACCGGAAAATCTCGAAGCAAATCCAGAAGCAAATATTACAAATCATAATTGTCCTCACGATACCAAACACAAGTTTAAACGCCTCCACGAGGCACGGTGCATATTGCAGGAGTTGAAATAGGAAAGAAGCCGCGAGAAGATCAGCCTTGGGCAGTGCCGTCATTCGCTAGGAGCCCTGCCTCCGTGGTGGTGTTGCGCACGTCAGCTCCACCTCCCGAGGCCGTGGAATCAGCAGTACCTGCCTTGGGCGCAGTGGCGAAGGTGCGGAACTTTGCCAGTAGGGCTTCCGCTCGACCCTTCATGGCTTCAGCAGTAGCGGCGGAGCGCTCGGCGTCCACAGGCTCCAGCAGCTCGTCGAGGTTGGCGCTAGGGTCGCAAAGGTAGACGCGGCTGAGGACACGCGTCAGCGCCGCAGAAGAAAGGGTGCGAGCTTCAACCTCGGCCATGGGGCCGACACTGGTCACGACTTCCTCAAGCGCTTTGACCAAGAAGGAAAGCAGCTGGGCAGGGCCATCCTTGGCCCCGGCCAACGGCTTCTCCAGGCCACCATCATAGAGCATCTTCAGCGCCTTGTGAGATCTCACCTCAAGATTCGCGAAGGCCATGCGGTCCTCGACCAGGACCTTCGCCTTGGCGTCCAGCTCGGCCCTCTCCGTCTTCAGCTTCTGCTCCAGCGTCTTCAGTCGGCCATGTTCAGCGGACAGCTTAGCATCGTGGTCCCCGACGGCGTCCTCTCGAGCCTTCATCTCCTCCTCCTTCGCCTGGCGGTCGCGAGCTTCCTTGGCGAGCTCATCGCCTAGATCCTGCACCTCGACCTCCATCGCCTTGCGATGGTCCTGGGCGGCCGTGGTGTCCTTCAGTGCCGCATCGCGGGCGGTTGCGGCCTGCGTGGTGGTTTGCTTCTCCTCCTCAGAAGCTGCCGCAGCCCGGCTCAGCGCCGCTCAGACAGAGGCATCAGAGTGAGCCCAGCTGGAGACCAGCTCCAGGCGCCCAGCCACCAGATGGGAGTTGGCGCCCTAGAGGTCTTCTCGCAGCCAGACCAGCTCGACAAGGGTGCGGTCCAAGACAGCAAAGGAGTCCGGAATCAGTGGTGCAGGAGGAGAAGGCGGCAGCGTGATCATGACTTTGGAGATTGGGAGCTCCTGAGTCTTGTCCACCTCAACAACGACATCAGCCACCGGCACCTCCAGAGTTAGCGAGGCCAGGGGTGCTGGCACCTCATCAAAGTGCTCCTCCAGGCCTCGCGAGGACGATTGGGCAGGGGAGGTGTGAGCTCCACTGCCTCCCCTTCCCACGGGCGAAGGCGCGGCTACGGCAAATGAGCTTGTCCCAAGCGGAGCCGACATGTCCCCCTTCATCTTCTTTGCCGCAAGCGGCGGCCTAACCAAGTGATGGATAATGTCAAGCCTCGGCGGCAAAAATAAGAACAAGACGGAGTTCGAGCACTTACTGGTCAATCGCGGCATAGGTTGGCGGCCTCTTGCCGAGCTAGAAGCCTGTGAGCCTTTTGGTCCGGGGCGCAACCTCAAGAGGTCCAGGAGTGGAAGAGGGCATACCAGAAGGGCTGGAGCCGGCTTCGAGCTATGCCTGGGCCGGAGTAGCACCTCGGGAGATCACCCCCACCTGTCTTTCTTCGGGATCACGGGCGGGTCCTCTCCCTCTCACCTGGCGTCGGCCTCGTCGTCGTCCGGCAGGGTGCGGAGGATGTTGGCCCTGCACCAGGGGGAAGTCTCCCCCGTCCCCTCAGTGGCCGCGTCCAAGTTGCGCTCCTCTTCTTCTTCGTCTTCCTCTCCTCCCCCGCGGGAATCATCCGAAGACACCTCCACTGGCACCGTCGCCCCCTAGCCCTCAGGAGGCACCGCCGGCACCAGGTCGCACCCGTCAAAGGTGGGCATGGCATCCACCACCTGTTGCCCGTTTTCGCGAAGGAACAGGGGGGCAGGAGCGCCCTCTAGACCTTCCACGTCCTCTCCGACTAAGAAGCGGAGAGCTGCAACCAGATCCTCGTCGGCCAGGGCCGCCGAGTTCAAGCGAAGGTCGTCGTCCGCGCCCCCAAGCGTCCACAGCGGGCGTGAGTGCGCCTGAAGTGGAGCCACCCACTGCGCCAGGAATTCCCTCAGGAGCGTGGCCCCTGTCAGCTTCGCCGCCTTCATTTTGCCCGGCCTCAGGTCGGCGTTCATCTTCTCCAGCACTGACTTCGCCCGTCGGTCATCAAGCTTCACACGAGACCACGCCTCGTCGGCCTGGGGTTGCTCCATGGGCAACACCAACCGAGAGTGGATGCATCCGGCATCCATCATGACCCACTTGCTCCGGAAGCCATCAACCCACTTCCCGGTCTTCTAGATCGTGTTTGCCTTGGAGTACGCGATGAAGGCAGCGCATGCTGAGGTATGGCTGCCAGTGATTCGGAGGGAGAAGAAGTGGCACAGCAGGGCCACGGACGGCATCACCCCAACGTGCGCCTCGGAGTAGTAGGCGAAAATTGATAGAAGGAGAACGGAGTTGGGATGGACATGAAGGGCCGACAACCTGTAATGGAGGAGGACGGCGTATGTCGGGGTTATCTCGCGGGCGGGTTCGCGAGACGACAGATGCCACGAGGTGGCTTGTGGTGAGGGCAAGACTGCTTTGGAGGTCAAGGGACGGGATTGGGCAAACATCACGCGGTGATTTACCCAGGTTCGGGGCTCTCCGGGGAGATAACACCCTTACTCTTGCATGTCTGAATATATATGCAGTGTACATGTGGCGGTACAGAGTTGCTCCTGGAGCTGTATTGGACTGAGAACAATAGCAATGAGCTAGCCAGCTAGTGTGTGGCATGGTGGCCGTGGCCTCTGGCCGAATGAGTGTGAGCGAGAGCTTATGCATGAGAGCATGTGAGAGTGAGGCCGAATGGATGGATGGCTAGCTAGCTTGCTTGCTAGCTAGCTTGTGTGCATGAGTGTATACCTGTGTGTGGATGGATGGATGGATGAATATATATAGTGTGGCTTGCTCCCTTGGTCAAGTCTGTGCCTTCTTGGCCAAGGGAGTGACCTCTTCTCCAAGAAAGTGCCTCCCCTAGGTCACTTTATACAATAGTGCCCAGGGACAAATAGCACTGTACATGATGTCGCGTATGACGAGTGAATAGTGTATGCTTTGTCAGCAACAGTGGTCGCGGTATGGCCGTCTTGTCGGTGTCGCATCGGATGTGATGTCGCGGTTGACTTTGCATAGCAGGCCGGCTGGAGCAGCCGGATAGGACCCGGCCGGGCGGCCGGGTTGAGGAGTTCGGCCGGGTTGAGGGACTTGGCCGGGTTGAGCAACCCGGCCAAGTGCGAGCCAAATTGAGGGGCGTTGCTGGCCCCGATGTTTTTGAAGCGTCGTTTGCCGTCTTCGGCCTACCCGGGGGTCATCCCCCCGTCAGAAGCCTCCGAGCCTCCGGGCAACTTGTAAAAGTTGCATGAAGGGTTTTTGCAGACGTCGATGAAGCAGTAGATGTCGATGATGGCCGGCCACGGACCGCAGCCCGTGCGGCATGCTTCCGGTGGGGGCCTGCGAGCGCACCCACTGGGTGTAGCCTCTGAGCCTCCGGGCAACTTGGAAAAGTTGGGCGGAGGGTCTTCGCTGCTGTTGATGAAGCCGGCGGTGACGTCGAGCGTGCTGAGCGCGGACGTGGAGTCCGTCGGCTGGAGGGCACGGGGCCCTGCCGGACGCGGACGTGGAGTCCGCCGACTGGGTGGGGGCGCGCAAGCGCACTCACTGGGTGTAGCCTCCGAGCCTCCAGGCAACTTTGGAAAAGTTAGGCGGAGGGTCTTCGTTGTGGTTGATGAAGCCGACGGTGACGTCGAGGGCGCCGGGCGCGGACCCGGAGTCCGCTGGCTGAGGGGCGCGGGGCCCTGCCGGGCGCAGACACAGAGTCCGCCGGCTGAGTGGGGGCGCGCGAGCGCACCCACTGGGCATAGCCTCCGAGCCGCCGGGCAACTTTGGAAAACTTGGGCGTAGGGTCTTCGCTGTTGTTGATGAAGCCGACGGTGACGTCGAGGGTGCCGAGCGGGACCCGGAGTCCTCCGGCTGAGGGGCGCGGGGCCCTGCCGAGCGCGGGGCCCTGCCGGGCACGGACACGGAGTTCGCCGGCTGAGTGGGGGCGCGCGAGCGCACCCACTGGGTGTAGCCTCCGAGCCTCCGGGCGACTCGAAGAGTCGGCCAGAGGGTCTTGCTGTTGATGATGTGGACAGCAGCGATGGAAACGCCGGTTGCGGCTGAAGTCGGTCCCGCAACCCGCGTGTAGCCTCCGAGTCTCCAGGCGAGGAGGGGGTTCCCCTCAGCGATGATCGTGCAAAAGACAAAGTTAGTACGCGCAGATATATATCAAATGTTTGCTTTCAGCATTATAAGTTTTATGCGGAGGGTGCCGACTCGGTTTCGTCCGAGCCCCCTTCAGTCTTTTTCATGTCCCCTTCGCTCTTTGGCTTTGCCTCTTGTTAGCTAGACAGCTCGGAGCCGGCCTCTAGCTGTTACGAAGAGTGGCTGCGGAGTGGAGCGTACAGTACTCGGACTACAGGAGCAGATTCGACCGAGTAGATACTCATAAAGGAAACAGCCGGGTTGCCCAAGCCGTCTTCTCCTGGACTTTTTTCACGTGGGGTGATGATACGTCCATTTTGCATCATGCTTTTATATCAATATTTATTGCATTATGGGATGTTATTACATATTATATATCAATACTTATGGCTATTCTCTCTTATTTTACAAGGTTCACCATGAAGAAGGGGAATGCCGGCAGCTGGAATTCTGGCTGGAAAAGGAGCAAACATTGGAAACCTATTCTGCACTGCTCCAAAAATCCTGAAACTCCATGGAACTTATCTTTGGAATTAATAAGAATTGTTGAGCGAAGAAACTACCGGAGGGGGCCCACACCCTGGCCACGAGGGTGGGGGGCGTGCCCACCCCTACTGGGCGCACCCCCTGTCTCCTGGGCCCCCTGGTGGCCCTCTGATGCCCATCTTCTGCTATATGAAGGCTTTTACCCTGGAAAAAATTCAGGGGCAAGCTTACGGGACGAAACTCCGCATCCACGAGGCGGAACCTTAGCAGAACCAATCTAGAGCTCCGGCAGAGTTGTTCTGCTGGGGAAACTTCCCTCCAGGAGGGGGAAATCATCACCATCGCCACCAACGATCCTCTCATCGGGAGGGGGTCAATCTCCGTCAACATCTTCACCAGCACCATCTCCTCTCAAAACCCTAGTTCATCTCTTGTATCCAATCTTGTATCAAAACCACAAATTGGTACCTGTGGGTTGCTAGTAGTGTTGATTACTCCTTGTAGTTGATGCTAATCGGTTTACTTGGTGGAAGACCATATGTTCAGATCCTTAATGCATATTAATACTCCTCTAATTATGAACATGAATATCCTTTCTGTGTAGTTACGTTTGTTCCTGAGGCATGGGTGAAGTCTTGCTATTAGTAGTCATGTGAATTTGGTATTCATCTGATATTTTGATGAGATGTATGTTATCCCTCCTCTGGTGGTGTTATGTGAACGTCGACTACATGAAACTTCACCATTATTTGGGCCTAGAGGAAGGCATTGGGAAGTAATAAGTAGATGATGGGTTGCTAGAGTGACAGAAGCTTAAACCCTAGTTTATGCGTTTCTTCGTAAGGGGCTGATTTGGATCCATATGTTTAATCTTGTGGTTAGGTTTACCTTAATACTTCTTTTGTAGTTGCGGATGCTTGCAATAGGGGTTAATCATAAGTGGGATGCTTGTCCAAGTAAGTGCAGTACCCAAGCACCGGTCCACCCACATATCAAATTATCAAAGTACCGAACGCGAATCATATGAGCGTGATGAAAACTATCTTGACGATAATTCCCATGTGTCCTCGGAGCTCTTTTCTCATTATAAGAAATTGTCTAGGCTTGTCCTTTGCTACAAAAAGGATTGGGCCACCTTGCTGCACTTTATTTACTTTCATTGCTTGTTACCCGTTACAATTTATCTTATCACAAAACTATCTGTTACCTACAATTTCAGTGCTTGCAGAGAAAGCCTTACTGAAAACGGCTTATCATTTCCTTCTGCTCCTCATTGGGTTCGACACCCTTACTTATCGAAAGGACTATGATAGATCCCCTATACTTGTGGGTCATCAAGACTCTTTTCTGGCGCCGTTGCCAGGGAGTGTAGCACTTTTGGTGAGTGGAACTTGGTAAGGAAACATTTATTTAGTGTGCTGAAATTTTCTGTCACTTATTACTATGGAAACTAATCCTTTGAGGGGCTTGTTCGGGGTATCTTCACCCCGACCAGAAGATCAAATAGTTTCTCCTCAACCTACTGAACCTATTGAAAATATTTACTTCGAGATTCCTTCGGGTATGATAGAGAAACTACTAGCTAATCCCTTTGCAGGAGATGGAACATTGCATCCCGATTTACACCTTATCTTTGTGGATGAAGTTTGTGGATTATTTAAGCTTGGAGGTATTCCTGATGATGTTGTCAAAAGGAAGGTCTTCCCTTTATCTTTGAAGGGAGATGCATTGACATGGTATAGGCTATGTGATGATACGGGATCTTGGAATTATAAACGATTGAAGTTGGAATTTCACCAGAAGTTCTATCCTATGCATCTTGTTCATCGTGATCGTAATTACATATATAATTTTTGGCCTCGCGAAGGAGAAAGCATCGCTCAAGCTTGGGGGAGGCTTAAGTCAATGTTATATTCATGCCCCAATCATGAGCTCTCCAGAGAAATGATTATTCAAAATTTTTATGCTCGGCTTTCTCTCAATGATCGCAACATGCTCGATACTTCCTGTGCTGGTTCTTATATGCTGAAGACTATTGAATTCAAATGGGACTTATTGGAAAGAATTAAACGCAACTTTGAAGATTGGGGTTCCGACGATGGTATGGAGTCAGGTATGACACCTAAGTTTGATTGTGTTAAATCTTTTATGGATACCGATGCTTTCCGTGGATTTAGCGCTGAATATGGACTCGACTCTGAGATAGTAGCTTCTTTCTGTGAATCTTTTGCTACTCACGTTGTTCTCCCTAAGGAGAAGTGTTTTAAATATAATCCTCCTGTTGAAGTAAAAGTAGTTGCACCTATTACAGTTGAAGAAAAGACTGTCACCTATAGTGATCCTATTGTTCCTACTACTTATGTTGAGAAACCTCCTTTTCCTGTTAGGATAAAGGATCGTGCTAAAACTTCGATTGTTGTTCGTAAGAGTAATACTAGGACTTATACACCTCCTGAGAAAATCAAAGTTGAACCTAGTATTTCTATGGTTAAAGATCTCTTGGATGATGATTTAGATGGGCATGTTATTTATTTCTGTGGTGAGACTGCTAATTTTTTAGACCAGATACTAAGATACATAGACCTGTGGTAGGCATGCCTGTTATTTCTGTTAAAATAGGAGATCACTGTTATCATGGCTTATGTGATATGGGTGCTAGTGCTAGTGCAATACCCTATGACTTATATAAAGAAATTATGCATGATATTGCACCCATTGAATTGGAAGGTATTGATGTTACTATCAAACTTGCCAATAGAGATACTATTTCACCAATTGGGATTGTTAGAGATGTTGAAGTCTTGTCTGGGAAGGTTAAATATCCTGCTGATTTTCTTGTTCTTAGTTCCCCACAAGATGACTTTTGTCCCATTATTTTTGGTAGACCCTTCTTGAATACAGTTAATGTAACGCACTCGATGCGGCTATAGCTCCCACGTGTCGAGGCACGACTTAGAGACATAACCGCATTGAAAGCAATGTCGCAAGTTAGGCAATCATTACAACATCCCATGTAGTATATGATAAAAAGGGGAAGATACATAGCTGGCTTACACTCGCCACGTCACATCAGAGTTCATAAATAACATCCATCAAACAAACACTCATGGCCCGACTACGGCGCCAAAAATGGAAAAGAACCCAACGTGCGACAAGGCCCTGAATCGATCCCCAACTAGCCACCACTACTGATCATCGGGAAAGGAAACATAATAACATTGAGAGTCCTCGTCGAACTCCCACTTGAGCTCGTACTCGTCACCTGGAGCGAAATCACCTGGACCTGCATCTGGAGTTATAGTATCTGTGAGCCACGGGGACTCAGCAATCTCGCACCCTCGCGATCAAAACTATTTAAGCTTATAGGAATGGATAAGGCAAATATATGTGGAGCTGCAGCAAGCGGCTAGCATATGTGGTGGCTAACTTATACGCAAAAGAGAGCGAGAAGAGGAGGTGAAGCACGAGCGAGAATCTAGAGGAACAACCTGCGCAAGCATTACTCCAACACCGTGTCCACTTCCCGGACTCCGCCGAGAAGAGGCCATCACGGTAACACACTCAGTTGATTCATTTTAATTAATTAAGGTTCAAGTTATCTGCAACCGGACATTAACAAATTCCCATCTGCCCATAACCGCGGGCACGGCTTTCGAAAGTTCAATCCCTGCAGGGGAGTCCCAACTTAGCCCATGACAAGCTCTCACGGTCAACGAAGGAATAGACCTCCTCCCAAGACGTTCCGATCAGACTCGGTATCTCGGTAACTCAAGACACTTCGACAGGTTAAAACAAGACCAGCAACACCGCCCGAATGTGCCGACAAATCCCGATAGGAGCTGCACATATCTCTTTCTCAGGGCACACTCAGATTGTCTTAGGTATGGGTAGGCCAGCCCAGAGTTGCCCCTGGTAGCCACCAGTAGCTGACAGGTGGACCAACACTCAGAGGAGCACTGGCCCGGGGGGGGGGGGGTAAAATAAGATGACCTTTGAGTCTGCAGAACCCAAGGGAAAGAAAAGGCTAGGTGGCAAATGGTAAAACCAAGGTTGGGCATTGCTGGACAAGCTTTAATCAAGGCGAAATATCAAGGGGTTCCCATTATAACCCAACCGCGTAAGGGACGCAACAATCCGGGAACATAACACCGAT
>NC_041389.1:299129754-299132159 GCF_002162155.2 Triticum dicoccoides
GCCACCGGTAGCTGACAGGTGGACCAACACTCAGAGGAGCACTGGCCCGGGGGGGGGGGGTAAAATAAGATGACCTTTGAGTCTGCAGAACCCAAGGGAAAGAAAAGGCTAGGTGGCAAATGGTAAAACCAAGGTTGGGCATTGCTGGACAAGCTTTAATCAAGGCGAAATATCAAGGGGTTCCCATTATAACCCAACCGCGTAAGGGACGCAACAATCCGGGAACATAACACCGATATGACAGAAACTAGGGCGGCAAGAGTGGAACAAAACACTAGGCGAGAGGCCGAGCCTTCCACCCTTTACCAAGTATATAGATGCATTAAGATAACATAGCAATATAATGATATCCCAACAAGTAAATAAAAGTTCCAACAAGGAACGGCTCCAATCTTCACCTGCAACTAACAACGCTATAAGAAGGGCTGAGCAAAGCGATAACATAGCCAATCAACGGTTTGCTAGGACAATGGTGGGTTAGAGGTTCAACATGGCGATTGGGAGGCTGACAAGCAAAAGGTAGGCATCGTAGCAGTGGCAAAGCAAAAGAGCGAGCAAACTAGCATAGCAAAGATAGTAGTGATTTCGAGGGTATGATCATCTTGCCTGCACAGTTGTCAGAGTTGGCTGGATCCTCACAAGCAAACTCAACGGGCTCCTCGGTAGTGAACTCGTCTCCCGGCTCTACCCAACAAGACAAACAAGCAACAAGGATACAATCAACCACGTGCAAGACCAAGCAATATGATGAAATGATGATATGCTATGCGGGATGCGATGCGGGATGCAAAATGCAAGATATGACAGGAAATGCATGAACCTGGACTCAACTTGGAAAACCAAGTGTGCCACTGGATAGAGGGGATGAAATCGCTTGAAAACGATATAAAGATCATTGGAATCGGAGCTACGGTTTGGAAATGGCAAGCGCTTTAAGATATGACACCGGTCTGCGATTTACAGCAAGTAGGCATCTAAATGCAACGAAATGAATATGCTACAACCACCAAACATGAAAACAAAATACATGGCAGTGATGTACACAATATGGTTATCAAAACACTAGCACTGAGACATAGGCAAATTCATCCATTAAGAGGTTCAAACAAGCATGGAAAAAATGAATATGCAAAACAGATTTCAGACTTAGTGAAATTAACACTAGCCTGAAATTTCAGATCACGAAGCCCTCTTCGGAGCAGCAAAACAACATGATACAAAACCTGAACATGACAAGTAATAACATGGCATGGAGCTACTAAACAAGCTTAACAAAACACCCAAAGTGACCTGGGGCCAGAAGGGTTCACAAAATACTCTACCGAGCTCACGAACATAGCTCGAACACAATCAGTTTTCAGACTTAGTGAAAACTGAGGCATGCGGAAATTTAACTCACGAAGGCATGTAAACGAGCTCGATGCACTCACTACGGTGCAAGTCATGGCAAGGAAAGCATATGACCAGCAAGAAGGCACAATGTGCTAGCTACACATGGCAAGAACAAAGGCATAGCATGCATGGAACACTAACAGTAGCATCGGCAAAATCGCAAACAAGTTGACGATCTGCCCAGATTAACAACGAAGCAAAAGTTGAGCTCGATTGAGTCAACCTAGAGCACTCCACATATGTAAACAAAGACATGGATGGGTAGAGCATAACATAAATATCAAAACTCCCTTACTGATCATCCTCAAAAGAGGCACGGATCACTAGGAAACAAGCTGGACATATAGCATCATGAACTAAAATATCCCAGACTTGGTGAAAATCACTAAGTCTCTGAAATCAGCAATCTCAGGTACCTCTCTTCGCAAGCTTGCACAAGACAACAGACACATCATAAAAATGCATGGGTGGCACCTCTGGAAAGAAGGCAAAATGCTTAACAATTCATCCCAAAGGGGCACAGGCATATCATGCACGAATTAAACATGGCAAAAATGACAAAAGTGCATGATGAACTAACGGATCTGCAATTTAACTCATGAAGCCTCCTTCTAACAGCATTTTGGGCATCAAGATGACCTCAAATGCAAATGATGCAATGGAAAGAAATGATGTACATGTCGAGGCGAAGAGTTTGATATATCATATGCCCAAAACGGAGCTACGGACGCAAAGTTACGGGCGGTCAAAGTATGCATAAAAAACTAGGGTTAGGGACGAAAAAGTCAACCGAGAACTCAGATCCAGATCGGGATCTCGCGGGTACTGTTCACGACACTGTTCACGGCGCGTTCTTCGAGAACTCCGGCGAGGGCGTGGTGGCCGGAGATGGAGGGGAGAGGCCGTGGCCGGTGAGGGGCGGCCGGATCCGGCCCGGACCTTGCCCCGGCCGGGTGGAGGGCGGCGGAGCTCACCGCGGTGAGTTGCGGCGGCGGTGGAGCGGCCGGCCGGCG
>NC_041389.1:299132619-299142336 GCF_002162155.2 Triticum dicoccoides
ATGTGGTCCTGCCACGTGGCGGCACCGGAGTGGTCGGGGGCGCCGGCGGACGTGTCCGGTCAGGCGGCGGACATGTCCGTCGGTGGCTGGGAGCTGTTTTTTTTAAAACTAGGGTTTGAGACGAGGGGATCTGGGATTTGGAGGAGGGGGTCTATAAATAGACATAAGTGGAGCTAGGAGAGTTCAAATGAGGTGCGGTTTTCGCCCACACGATCGTGATCGAACGCTCTAGGGCATGGAGCAGAGTTTGGTGGGTTTTGGGCCAAATTTGGGGGGTGTTGGGCTGCAACACACACGAGGCCTTTTCGGTCCCTCGGTTAACCGTAGGAGTATCAAACGAAGTCCAAATGACCCGAAATTTGACAGGCGGTCTAACGGTAGTAAACCAAGGCCGCTTGGCAAGTCTCGGTCCAATCCGGAAATGTTTAAACCCCACACACGAAAGAAGACTAGAAATGACCACCGGAGGAGAACGAAGCGCCGGAATGCAAAACGGACAACGGGGAAAATGCTCGAACGCATGAGATGAACATGTATGCAAATGCGATGCACGAGATGACATGATAAGAGATGCACGAAAAAGAAAACAACACACGGAGACAAAGACCTGAACCCGAGAAATAAATATAACTAAGCGCCGGAGACGGCAAGAGTTGGATACAAATATGGAAATTATAACTGGGGCGTTACAGTTAATGCTAGGATTGATTGTGAAAAGGATACTGTTACGATTGGCTTAGAGGGTATGTCTCATGAGTTTAATTTTGCTAAGTTTCATAGACAACCTCGTGATAGAGAATCACCTAGTAAGGACGAAATTATTGGTCTTGCTTCTATTCCCGTGCCTCCTACCGATCCGTTAGAACAATATTTGCTAGACCATGAAAATGATATGTTTACGAAGGAAAGAAGAGAAATAGATGAAGTGTTCCTTCAACAGGAACCTATGCTGAAACACAACCTACCCGTTGAAATTCTAGGGGATCCCCCTCCACCCAAGGGTGATCCCGTGTTTGAACTCAAACCATTACCTAATAATCTTAAGTATGCTTATCTTGATGAAAGAAAATATATCATGTTATTATTAGTGTTAACCTTTTAGAGCAAGAAGAAGAAAGATTATTGAAAACTCTAAAGAAGCACCGTGCTGCTATTGGATATACTCTAGATGATCTCAAGGGCATTAGTCCCACGTTATGCCAACACAAAATTAATTTGGAGGACGATGCTAAACCAGTTAGAGATCCTCAACGACGATTGAATCCTAAAATAAAAGAAGTGGTAAGAAAGGAGATGCTAAAGCTCCTTGAGGCAGGTATAAATTATCCCGTTGCTGATAGTGATTGGGTAAGCCATGTCCATTGTGTTCCTAAAAAGGGAGGTATTACTGTTGTTCCTAATGATAAAGATGAATTGATCCAACAAAGAATTATTACAGGTTATAGGATGGTAATTGATTTACATAAATTAAATAAAGCTACTAAGAAAGAGCATTACCCTTTACCTTTTATCGATCAAATGCTAGAAAGACTATCCAAACACACACATTTCTGCTTTCTAGATGGTTATTCTAGTTTCTCTCAAATACATGTATCAGCGAAGGATCAATCTAAAACTACTTTTACTTGCCCTTTCGGTACTTTCGCCTATAGACGTATGCCTTTTGGTTTATGTAATGCACCTGCTACTTTTCAAAGATGTATGATGGCTATATTCTCTGACTTTTGTGAAAAGATTTGTGAGGTATTCATGGATGATTTCTCCGTCTATGGATCCTCTTTTGATGACTGCTTGAGCAACCTTGATCGAGTTTTGCAGAGATGTGAAGACACTAGTCTCGTCTTGAATTGGGAAAAGTGTCACTTTATGTTTAATGAAGGCATGGGGCATAAGATTTCCGAGAGAGGTATTGAAGTTGATAAAGCCAAAGTTGATGCTATTGAAAAGATGCCATGTCCCAAGGACATAAAAGGTATACGAAGTTTCCTTGGTCATGCCGGTTTTTATAGGAGGTTCATTAAGGACTTTTCTAACATCTCTAGGCCTCTAACTAATTTATTGCAAAAAGATATTCATTTTGTCTTTGATGATGATTGTGTAGAAGCATTTGAAATACTTAAGAAAGCTTTGATCACTGCACCTATTGTTCAGCCACCTGATTGGAATTTACCCTTTGAAATTATGTGTGATGATAGTGATTATGCTGTAGGTGATGTTCTAGGGCAAAGAGTTGATAAGAAATTGAATGTTATCCAGTATGCTAGTAAGACTCTTGATACTACCCAGAGAAATTATGCTACTACTGAAAAAGAGTTCTTAGCAGTTGTGTTTGCTTGTGATAAGTTTATACCTTATATTGTTGATTCTAAAGTTACTATTCACACTGATCATGCTGCTATTAAATATCTTATGGAAAAGAAAGACGCTAAGCCTAGACTTATTAGATGGGTTCTCTTGCTCCAAGAATTTGATTTGCATATTATTGATAGAAAGGGAGCTGAGAAACCTGTTGCAGACAACTTTTCTAGGTTAGAGAACGTTCTTGATGACCCACTGCCTATTGATGACAGCTTTCCTGATGAACAATTAGCGGTCGTTAATGCTTCTCGTATTGCTCCTTGGTATGCTGATTATGCTAATTACATTGTTGCTAAATTTATACCACCTAGTTTCACATACCAGCAAAAGAAAAAGTTCTTTTATGATTTAAGACATTACTTCTGGGATGACCCACACCTTTATAAAGAAGGAGTAGATGGTGTTATTAGACGTTGTGTACCTGAGCATGAACAGGAACAGATCCTACGCAAGTGTCACTCTGAATCCTATGGAGGACACCACGCTGGAGATAGAACTGAACATAAGGTATTGTAATCCGGTTTTTATTGGCCTACTCTCTTCAAAGATGCTCGTAAGTTTGTCTTATCTTGTGATGAATTTCAAAGAATTGGTAACATTAGTAGACATCAAGAAATGCCTATGAATTATTCTCTTGCTATTGAACCATTTGATGTTTGGGGCTTTGATTATATGGGACCTTTTCCTGCCTCTAATGGTTACGCACATATTTTAGTTGTTGTTGATTACGTTACTAAGTGGGTAGAAGCTATTCCAACTAGTAGTGCTGATCATAACACTTCTATTAAAATGCTTAAAGAAGTTATTTTTCCGAGGTTTGGAGTCCCTGGATATCTTATGACTGATGGTGGTTCACATTTTATTCATGGTGCTTTCCGTAAGATGCTTGCTAAGTATGATGTTAATCATAGAATCACATCTCCTTATCACCCGCAGTCTAGTGGTCAAGTAGAATTGAGCAATAGAGAGCTCAAATTAATTTTGCAAAAGACTGTGAATAGATCTAGAAAGAATTGGTCCAAGAAACTTGATGATGCATTATGGGCCTATAGAACTGCATACAAAAATCCTATGGGTATGTATCCGTATAAAATGGTTTATGGAAAAGCTTGTCATTTACCTCTTGAACTTGAACATAAAGCATATTGGGCTATTAAAGAGCTCAACTATGACTTCAAACTTGCCGGTGAGAAGAGGTTATTTGATATTAGCTCACTTGATGAATGGAGAACCCAAGCCTATGAGAATGCCAAGTTATTCAAAGAAAAAGTCAAATGCTGGCATGACAAAAGGATACAAAAGCGTGAGTTTAACGTAGGTGATCATGTGTTATTATTCAACTCTCGTTTAAGATTTTTTGCAGGAAAAATTCTCTCTAAATGGGAAGGTCCTTACGTTATCGAGGAGGTCTATCGTTCTGGTGCCATAAAAATCAACAACTTCAAAGGCACAAGTCCGAGGGTGGTGAACATTCAAAGAATTAAATATATCTTAGGTAATCCTATCAATGTTGAAACTAATATTATTGAAACCGTAACCCCGGAAGAATATATAAGGGACACTTTCCAGAACGTTCCAGACTCCAAAAAGGAATAGGTATGTGGTACGGTAAGTAAACCGACTCCAAAACAATTCTAATGGCAATTTTTATCAGTTTTGGAATATTTAAGAATTTTAGAAAGAAAGAAGTAGTCTGGGAAGGACACGAGGCCTCTACGAGGGTGGAGGGCGGGCCCACCCCTACTGGGCGCGCCCCCCTGTCTCATGGCCACCTCGTGTGCCTCCCGGACTCTATTTTCTTGCACGTTATGTATTTTGATCGGTAAAAATTCATTATATAATCTCCCGAGGGCCTTGACCACCGTATCATGCAAATATCCTATGTTTTCATTTCAAGTTGTTCCTGTTGCAGTTTGAGAGCAAGATGTCTTCTCAAGAGTCAGTCGGGGAGAGTCGGGTGTCTCACCCGACACCAGGTCCAGGAGCAAATAGCGATGCTTATCACTTTGGACCATCAATGGAGGATGAGATGGAGGACGACTTGAAAAGGATAGATGCCATGGAGGAAGATCAAGAAGTTACCTCTCGTCTCCAAGCAGGATTCATGATGGGGGAACCACATAGCTCGGCTATTCCAAATTCGGTTATCCCTTCCAACGTTAAATTTCTTTCTTATGAAAACATGAAAAAGAGCGTCACTTATTCTCCAGAAGCTATGCAGCATCCTTGGGTAAAGGGAGCTTTAGCTGTTACGGGCAAGCTCCGCAAAGAAATTATGGACCTCAAACAACAAGTCAATAAGCTCGAGGAGGAGAATCATATCCCGAGGGGCATCATCGCCAAGAATATCACAACACCAACCATGAAGAAGGAGACATAATCACATGGGTATGGGCACTCCCCTTGGCAACTGCCAAGCTTGGGGGAGGTGCCCCGGTATCGTATCACCATCACACTCCTATCTTTACCATTTTATTTAGTTCGATCCTTTTAGTAGTATTTTGATCTAGTAGATTGAAGTTTTAGTATCAAGTAGTTTTGAGTTTTGCTTGGTGATCTCTTTATGTAATCGAGTCTGTGAGCTATCTATAATAAAGATTAGTGTTGAGTCAAGGGCTTTGCTATTTTTCTATGATCTTGAGGAAGTAGAAAGAATAGAAAGAATAAAAGAGTTCATATTGATCTTATGGATAATAATAACTTCACACATAGAAAGTATGAGACATAAAAGTTGTTGAGAGTTGACAAACATACATTTGGTCATCGTTGCAATTAATAGGAAGTAATAAGGAAAGAGAGGTTTCACATACAAATATATTATCTTGGACATCTTTTATGATTGGGAGCACTCATTAAGTATGACATGCTAAAAGAGTTGACGTTGGACAAGGAAGACAATGTAATGGTTTATGTTTTCTCACATCTCAGTTAAAGTATATTGTCATTGACCTTCCAAACATGTCGAGCTTGCCTTTCCCCCTCATGCTAGCCAAAATTCCTTGCACCAAGTAGAGATACTACTTGTTCTTCCAAATATCCCTAAACCCAGTTTTGCCATAAGAGTCCATCATACCTACCTATGGATTGAGTAAGATCTTTCAAGTAAGTTTTCATGTTGCAGGCAATAAAAGTTGCTCTCTAAATATGTATGACTTATTAGTGCAGACAAAATAAGCTTTATACGATCTTGTTGTGGAAGCAATAAAAGCGACGAACTGCATTATAAAGCTCCACATACAAGTGGCAATATAAAGTGACGTTCTTTTGCATTAAGATTTCATGCATCCAACCCTAAACGCACATGACATCCTATGCTTCCCTGTGCGAAGGGCCTATCTTTTACTTTATGTTTTTACTTTATGCTTGAGTCAAGGTGATCTCCACCTTTCCCTTTTTCATTTTATCCTTTGGCAAGCTCCTCATGTTTGAAAGATCTTGATACATATATCCAATTGGATGTAAGTTAGCATGAACTATTATTGTTGACATCACCTAAAGGTGAATATGTTGGGAGGCAACAGAATAAGCCCCTATCTTTCTCAGTGTCCGGTTGAAACTCCATAACCACAAGTATTGCGTAAGTGTTAGCAATTGTAGAAGACTACATGATAGTTGAGTATGTGTACTTGCTGGAAAGCTCTATTCTTGACTCTTTCTGATGTTATGATAAATTGCAATTGCTTCAATGACTGAGATTATAGTTTGCTAGTTCCCAATGAAGTTTCTGAACCATACTTGACATTGTGAATTGATCGTTACTTGAGCATAGGAAATTACATGATAAAAGCTATATATGTTGCTGTTATAAGAATGATCTTTATGCCCTCATGTCCGTATTTTATTTTTATCAACACCTCTATCTCTAAACATGTGGACATATTTTTCGATTTCAGCTTCCGCTTGAGGACAAGCGAGGTCTAAGCTTGGGGGAGTTGATACGTCCATTTTGCACCATGCTTTTATATCAATATTTATTGCATTCTGGGATGTTATTAAACATTATGTATCAATACTTATGGCTATTCTCTCTTATTTTACAAGGTTCACCATGAAGAGGGGGAATGCCGGCAGCTAGAATTCTGGCTGGATAAGGAGCAAACATTGGAAACCTATTCTGCACTGCTCCAAAAATCCTGAAACTCCACGGAACTTATATTTGGAATTAATAAGAATTGTTGAGCGAAGAAACTACCGGAGGGGGCCCACACCTTGGCCAAGAGGGTGGGGGGTGCCCCCACCCCTACTGGGCGCACCCCCTGTCTCCTGGGCCCCCTGGTGGCCCTCCAATGCCCATGTTCTGCTATATGAAGGCTTTTACCCAGGAAAAAAATCAGGGGCAAGCTTACGGGACGAAACTCCGCCGCCACAAGGCGGAATCTTAGCGGAAGCAATCTAGAGCTCCGATAGAGTTGTTCTGCCGGGGAAACTTCCCTCTAGGAGGGGGAAATCATCACCATCGTCATCACCAACGATCCTCTCATCGGGAGGGGGTCAATCTCCATCAACATCTTCACCAGCACCATCTCCTCTCAAAACCCTAGTTCATCTCTTGTATCCAATCTTGTATCAAAACCACAAATTGGTACCTGTGGGTTGCTAGTAGTGTTGATTACTCCTTGTAGTTGATGCTTATCGGTTTACTTGGTGGAAGACCATATGTTCAGATCCTTAATGCATATTAATACTCCTCTAATTATGAACATGAATATGCTTTCTGTGTAGTTACGTTTGTTCCTGAGGCATGGGTGAAGTCTTGCTATTAGTAGTCATGTGAATTTGGTATTCGTTCGATATTTTGATGAGATGTATGTTGTCTCTCCTCTGGTGGTGTTATGTGAACGTCGACTACATGACACTTCACCATTATTTGGGCCTAGAGGAAGGCATTGGGAAGTAATAAGTAGATGATGGGTTGCTAGAGTGACATAAGCTTAAACCCTAGTTTATGCGTTTCTTCGTAAGGGGCTGATTTGGATCCATATGTTTAATCTTGTGGTTAGGTTTACCTTAATACTTCTTTTGTAGTTGCGGATGCTTGCAATAGGGGTTAATCATAAGTGGGATGCTTGTCCAAGTAAGGGCAGTACCCAAGCACCGGTCCACCCACATATCAAATTATCAAAGTACCGAACGCGAATCATATGAGATTGATGAAAACTAGCTTGACAATAATTCCCATGTGTCCTTGGGAGCTCTTTTCTCATTATAAGAAATTTTTCAGGCTTGTCCTTTGCTACAAAAAGGATTGGGCCACCTTGCTGCACTTTATTTACTTTCATTGCTTGTTACCCGTTACAATTTATCTTATCACAAAACTATCTGTTCCCTACAATTTCAGTGCTTGCAGAGAAAACCTTACTGAAAACTGCTTATCATTTCCTTCTGCTCCTCATTGGGTTCGACACCCTTACTTATCGAAAGGACTACGATAGATCCCCTATACTTTTGGGTCATCAAGACTCTTTTCTGGCGCCGTTGCCGGGGAGTGTAGCGCTTTTGGTGAGTGGAACTTGGTAAGGAAACATTTATTTAGTGTCCTGAAATTTTCTGTCACTTATTACTATGGAAACTAATCCTTTGACGGGCTTGTTCGGGGTATCTTCACCCCGACCAGAAGAGCAAAGAGTTGCTCCTCAACCTACTGAACCTATTGAAAATATTTACTTCGAGATTCCTTCGGGTATGATAGAGAAACTGCTAGCTAATCCCTTTGCTGGAGATGGAACATTGCATCCCGATTTACACCTTATCTTTGTGGATGAAGTTTGTGGATTATTTAAGCTTGCAGGTATTCCCGATGATGTTGTCGGGAGCTCTTTTCTCATTATAAGAAATTGTCCATGCTTGTCCTTTGCTAGAAAAAGGATTGGGCCACCTTGCTGCACTTTATTTACTTTCATTGCTTGTTACCCGTTACAATTTATCTTATCACAAAACTATCTGTTACCTACAATTTCAGTGCTTGCAGAGAAAACCTTACTGAAAACTGCTTATCATTTCCTTCTGCTCCTCGTTGGGTTCGACACTCTTACTTATCGAAAGGACTACGATAGATCCCCTATACTGGTGGGTCATCAAGTCTCTTTTCTGGTGCCTTTGCCGGGGAGTGTAGCAATTTTGGTGAGTGGAACTTGGTAAGGAAACATTTATTTAGTGTGCTGAAATTTTCTGTCACTTATTACTATGGAAACTAATCCTTTGAGGGGCTTGTTCGGGGTATCTTCACCCCGACCAGACGAGCAAAGAGTTTCTCCTCAACCTACTGAACCTATTGAAAATATTTACTTCGAGATTCCTTCGGGTATGATAGAGAAACTGCTAGCTAATCCCTTTGGAGGAGATGGAACATTGCATCCCGATTTACACCTTATCTTTGTGGATGAAGTTTGTGGATTATTTAAGCTTGCAGGTATTCCCGATGATGTTGTCTGGAGCTCTTTTCTCATTATAAGAAATTGTCCAGGCTTGTCCTTTGCTAGAAAAAGGATTGGGCCACCTTGCTGCACTTTATTTACTTTCATTTCTTGTTACCCGTTACAATTTATCTTATCACAAAACTATCTGTTACCTACAATTTCAGTGCTTGCAGAGAAAACCTTACTAAAAACTGCTTATCATTTCCTTCCGCTCCTCGTTGGGTTCGACACTCTTACTTATCGAAAGGACTACGATAGATCCCCTATACTGGTGGGTCATCAGGTGACCTCCCGCTTTTTCTCTCGCTTGCCGTACAGCCGTGCTGCGGTCTGTGGCTGAGAGTGGGCCTTCGGTACCGTATGCGCTACTAAGCCGTCTGCGGGAACGAATGTATCGGGCCGAGATTAGCCGGCCCCGCGGCGAATAGTGATGCAACTGTAATAAAGGCAGAGGTCGTCCTCGAGGGCTGCTCGGGGTTATCCGGTTTGTGTGGTGCAAAATATACGTGGGTGAGGAGCTCACATTGATTTGATGCAGACGAGGTGGAGGTTGTTGATGATAGCCAGCCCGGCTCGGCGCTCGTGGAGCGCGCCGGCGCACCCGCTGGGGGTAGCCTTCGAGCCTCCGGGTGCTTGAAGGGGGTCCCAGCCGATCGGGTCCGACCGAACGAGCATCAAGGCGGACTGACGGTTGGGCCAGCTTGGCGCAGCCGGTGTCGAGACAGATGAGTGAACGGGTCGGGCCCCCAGCCGGCCAGGCGTCGAAGCCGGCAGGCGGACTGGGCGGCCAGACGGTGACGCGGGTAGGTCGCGGCTGGAGCGGCCGGACATATCTCTTTTTTCAGCCGCTGGCTTGACTTTTCTTCTCTCTATACTTTTCTTCAGAGCGGGATGTAGCCAGCCGAAGGGGGAGTCTGCGCGCGTGGGCCGGCTGGCGGCGACC
>NC_041389.1:299142594-299155033 GCF_002162155.2 Triticum dicoccoides
AAGCCGGCTGGGCGAGGCGGCGAGCGGGCGACCCGGCCAGCCGGCGTATGGGAAGCCGGCTTGCGGGGAGCCGGCGAGCGGGAGCGACCAGCGCGCGGAAGGCCGAGACAGCGGAGGTGCCGACTCGGAGCCGGCCGGCATGGGTGGGCGCGCGAAGGCGGCCACCCGGAGTCGGCACGGGCCGGACGCGCGGAGGCGGGAGGCCGGCCGGGCACGACGCAAAGGAGCAGGATGACCCTGGCGCTGTTGTTGCTGTTGCAGCGGGATGAGTCGAGGGCCTCGGGCGGACGCACGGGAGGAAGACGCGGCGAGGCTTGGGCGGTTGGGACGCCAGGGCCCACCGGTTGCGGGAGGTGCGAGCGGAGTAGGGGCCGGAGCGGGGGCGAGGCCACGCTGGCGGCGCAGAGGCCGGGCGCGGGACGAGGCCGCGCAGGCGTGTGGGCGGAGCCGGCGAGCGCAACGCGAAGCCGGGCAGGTGGGTGTGGGCGGCCCGGCCGGATGGCGAAGGGGGCGAAGCTGGCAGGAGCAGGACGCCGGATGGGGCGGCGAGGTGGCCCGACCACGCGGGAGGAGCCAGCTTGGGGCCGATGCTCGAAAGCGGGTGGTAGGCCAAAGCCGGCAGGCACGAGAGGAGGCGACCTGGCAGGGGCCTCAAGCCGGCTGGCGGGCGGCTCGGGAGACGAGCGCGGATGCGGAGGACCCGGGCGGCGCGGATGGAGCCGGACAGAGGCGCGGAGCTGGCCGAGGATGGGTTGGGGCAGGCGCAGCCGAAGCTGCCTCGGCGCGCGGGGCCGAACGGAGGCACGGAGCCGGTCCGAGGTGGAGGAGCAGCGTGAACCCTATGCACAGCGGTGGGGAGGCCGGGCGCGCCAGGGCACACGACGGAGCGGGCCAGAGCTGCAGGACACGGGGGCGTGGTCGTGGAGGTGCGAGGATGAGCAGAGGCGCGTCTAGGCCACCCCGGGCCTGGCGGAGCAGCACTGCGGCATGAGGGAGCCGGCCACGGACGGAGCCGGATGCAAGAGGGTGCTACGTCTTGAGGTTGCGTTGGTTTTCCTTGAAGAGGAAAGGGTGATGCATCAATAGTAGCGTAAGTATTTCCCTCAGTTTTTGAGAACCAAGTTATCAATCCAGTAGGAGGCTCCTCAAAAGTCCCACACAGCTCCACAAACAAACAAAGAACTCGCAACCAGCGCAATAAAGGGGTTGTCAATCCCTTCACGGCCACTTGCGGAAGTGGGATCTGATAGAGATAGTATGATAAGATAAATATATTTTTAGTATTTTATAATATATATTGGAAAAGTAAAGACGCAAATAAAAGTAGATTGAAAGCTTTATATGATAAATGATAGACCCAGGGGCCATAGGTTTCACTAGTGGCTTCTCTCAAGATAGCATAAGTATTACGGTGGGTGAACAAATTACTGTCGGGCAATTGATAGAAAAGCGAATAATTATGAGATTATCTAGGCATGATCATGTATATAGGAATCATGTCCGTGACAAGTAGACCGACTCCTGCCTGCATCTACTACTATTACTCCACACATCGACCGCTATCCAGCATGCATCTAGAGTACTAAGTTCATAAGAACAGAGTAACGCATTAAGAAAGATGACATGATGTAGAGGGATAAACTCATGCAATATGATATAAACCCCATCTTTTTATCCCCAATGGCAACAATACAATACGTGCCTTGCAACCCTTATTGTCACTGGGTAAGGACACCGCAAGATTGAACCCAAAGCTAAGCACTTCTCACATTGCAAGAAAGATCAATCTAGTAGGCCAAACCAAACTGATAATTCGAAGAGACTTGCAAATATAACTCAATCATACATAAAAGAATTCATAGGAGATTCAAATATTTCTCATAGATAAACTTGATCATAAACCCACAATTCATCGGATCTTGACAAACACACCGCAAAAAGCGTTACATCGAATAGATCTCCACAAGAGAGGGGGAGAACATGGTATTGAGATCCAAAAAGAGAGAAGAAGCCATCTAGCTAATAACTATGGACCCGAAGGTCTATGGTAAACTACTCACAACTCATCGGAGGGGCTATGGTGTTGATGTATAAGCCCTCCATGGTCGATTCCCCCTCCGGCAGAGCGCCGGCGAAGGCTCCAAGATGGGATCTAGCGGATACAGAAGGTTATGGCGGTGGAAATTATTTTTCGTTGTCTCCCTGGATGTTTTCAGGGTACGTGGGTATATATAGGAGGAAGAAGTAGGTCGGTGGCCACCCAAGGGGCCCACGAGATAGGGGCGCGCCCTCCACCCTCGTGGCCGCCTTAGCTGCTTCTTGGCTTGCACTCCAAGTCCTCTGGATCATGTTCGTTCCAAAAATCACGCTCCCGAAGGTTTCATTCCATTTGGACTCCGTTTGATATTCCTTTTCTTTGAAATACTGAAATAGGCAAAAAACAGCAATACGGGCTGGGCCTCCGGTTAGTAGGTTAGTCCCAAAAATGATATAAATGTGTAAAGTAAAGCCCATAAACATCCAAAACGGGTAATATAATAGCATGGAACAATAAAAAAATTATAGATACGTTGGAGACGTATCAAGCATCGCCAAGCTTAATTCCTGCTCGTCCTCGAGTAGGTAAATGATAAAAACAGAATTTTTGATGTGGAATGCTACCTAGCATATTTCTCAATGTAATTTTTTTTATTGTGGCATGAATGTTTAGATCCAAATGATTCAAAATAAAAGTTCATACTGACATAAGAAATAGTAATACTTCAAGCATACTAATCAAAGCAATCATGTCTTCTCAAAATAACATGGCTAAAGAAAGTTATCCCTACAAAATCATATAGTCTGGCTGTTGCTCTATCTTCATCACACAAAGTATTTAATCATGCACAACCCTGATGACAAGCCAAGCAATTGTTTCATACTTTGGCAATCTCAAACTTTTTCAACTTCCACGCAATACATGAGCGTGAGCCATGGACATAGCACTATATGTGGAATAGAATGGTGGTTGTGGAGAAGACAAAAAGGAGAAGATAGTCTCACATCAACTAGGCGTATCAACGGGCTATGGAGATGCCCATTAATAGATATCAATGTGAGTGAGTAGGGATTGCCATGCAACGGATGCACTAGAGCTATAAATGTATGAAAGCTCAACAAAAGAAACTAAGTGAGTGTGCATCCAACTCGCTTGCTCACGATGACCTAGGGCATTTTGAGGAAGCCCATCATTGGAATATACAAGCCAAGTTCTATAATGAAAAATTCCCACTAGTATATGAAAGTGACAACATAGGAGACTCTCTATCATGAAGATCATGGTGCTACTAAGCACAAGTGTGATAAAAGGATAGTAGCATTGTCCCTTCTCTCTTTTTCTCTCATTTTTTTCTTTGGCCTTTCTCTTTTTTTGGCCTTTCTCTTTTTTTCTTTTTCTTTTCTTTTTTTAAAGTCCGAAGTCTCATCCCGACTTGTGGGGGAATCATAGTCTCCATCATCCTTTCCTCACCGGGACAATCCTCTAATAATGATGATCATCACACTTTTATTGATTTACAACTCATGAATTACAACTCGAAACTAGAACAAGATATGACTCTATATGAATGCCTCCGGCGGTGTACCGGGATATGCAATGAATCAAGAGTGACATGTATGAAAATTATGAAGGTGGCCTTGCCACAAATACGATGTCAACTACATGATCATGCCAAGAGCAATATGACAATGATGATGTGTGTCATATAAACCAAATGATGGAAAGTTGCATGGCAATATATCTCGGAATGGCTATGGAAATGCCATAATAGGTAGGTATGGTGGCTGTTTTGAGGAAGGTATATGCTGGGTGTATGGTACCGGCGAAAGTTGTGTGGCACAAGAGAGGCTAGCAATGGTGGAAGGGTGAGAGTGCGTATAATCCATGGACTCAACATTAGTCAAAAGAACTCATATACTTATTGCAAAAAACTACAAGTCATCAAACACAAAGTATTACGCGCATGCTCCTAGGGGGATAGATTGGTAGGAAAAGACCATCGCTCGTCCCCGACCGCCACTCATAAGGAAGACAATCAATAAATAAAATTGTGCTCCAACTTCATCACAAAGCGGTTCACCATACGTGCAAGCTACGGGAATCACAAACTTCAACACAAGCATTCTTTAAATTCATAATCACCCAACTAGCATGACTTTAATATCACTACCTCCATATCTCAAAACAATTATCAAGTATCAAATTGATCATAGCATCCAATTCACTTCATATGATAGTTTTTATTATTCCCAACTTGGATGCCTACCATTCTAGGACCAATTTTATAACCATAGCAATACCATGCTGTTCTAAGAGGCTCTCAAAATAATATAAGTGAAGCATGAGAGACTAGAAATTTCTACAAAATTAAGCCACCGCCGTGCTCTAAAAGATATAAGTGAAGCACTAGAGCAAAAACTATCTAGCTCAAAAGATATAAGTGAAGCACATAGCATATTCTAATAAATTTCAATCAAGTGGGCTTCTCCCAAAAGGTGTGTACAGCAAGTATGGTTGTGGAAAACTAAAAAGAAAATACTAATATCATACAAGACGCTCCAAGCAAAACACATATCATGTGGCGAATAAAAATATAGCTCCAAGTAAAGTTACCGATAAACGGGGACGAAAGTGGGAATCCCCAAGCTTAGGCTTTTTCCACTCCTTATTCCATAGTCCATCAAATCTTTACCCAAAACTTGAAAACTTCACAACACAAAACTCAACAGGAAATCTCATAAGCTCCGTTAGTGAAAGAAAGCAAAACCACCACATAAGGTACTGTAATGAACTCATTCTTCATTTATATTGGTGTTAAACCTACTGTATTTCAAGTTCTCTATGGTTCATACCACTTAATACTAGCCATAGATGCATCAAAATAAGCAAACAACACACGAAAAACAGAATCTGTCAAAAACAGAACAGTCTGTAGCAATCTGTAACTAACGCAAACTTCTGGAACTCTAAAAATCATACCAAAATAGGAAGTCCTGGAAAATTTGTCTATTGATATGCATAAAAATGAATCAATGCAAAATCACGTTTGTGTGATTTAACAAAACTAATTTCGTGCGTGCAAAGTTTCTGTTTTTCAGCAGAATCAAATTAACTATCACCGTAGGTTATCCTATAGGTTCTACTTGGCACAAACACTAATTAAAACATAAAAACACATCTAAACAGAAGGTAGATGCAAATTTTATTACTAAACAAAAAACAAAAAACACAAATAAAATTGGGTTGCCTCCCAACTAGCGCTATCGTTTAATGCTCCTAGCTAGGCACAAAAGCGAGGATAGATCTAAGTAGTGCCGTCTTTGACACTCAATTCATAAGTAGCTCGCATGATAGATTCATAAGGTAATTTAATTTTCTTTCTTGGAAAGTGCGCCATGCCTTTCCTTAATGGAAATTGGAATCTAATATTACCTTGCTTCATATCAATAATCGCGCCAATCATTCTAAGGAAAGGTCTACCAAGAATAATAGGGCAAGAAAGATTGCAATCTATATCAAGAACGATAAAATCTACGGGCACCAAATTTCTATTTGCAACAATGAGGACATCATTGATACTTCCCATTGGCTTTTTAATGGTGGAATCCGCAAGGTGCAAATTTAAAGAGCAACATCAAGATCATGGAAACCTAGAATACCACATAAAGTTTTCGGAATCGTGGAAACACTAGCACCCAAATCACACAAAGCATAACATTCATGATCTTTAATTTCAATCTTTATAGTAGGTTCCAACTCATCATTAAGTTTTCTAGGTATAGAAACTTCCAGATTAAGTTTTTCATCATAAGATTGCATCAAGGCATCAACAATATGTTTGGTAAAAGCTTTATTTTGACTATAAGCATGAGGAGAATTAACAACGGATTGCAACAAGGAAATACAACCTTCTAAAGAACAATTATCATAATCAAATTCCTTGAAATCCAAGATAGTGGGTTCAATGCTATTTAAAGTCATGACCTCTCCAATCCCACTTTTACCAAATTTAGCATCAAGATCTAAAAACTCCGAATTATTGGGACGCCTTCTAACTAAAGTTGACTCATCTCCAGTCCAATTATTATTAAGATTCATATTGCAAAACAAATATATAATAGGGGAAACATCAATAACTTTAAGATCTTCATCATTATTTTCACAGAAACTAGAAGAACACGCCTTTACAAAGCAATCTTTCTTAGCACGCAATCTAGCGGTTCTTTCCTTGCACTCATCAATGGAAATTCTCATGGCTTTGAGAGACTCATTGATATCATGCTTAGGAGAAGTAGATCTAAGTTTAAGAGAATCAACATCAAGCGAAAGCCTATCAACGTTCCTAGCCAAATCATCAACTTTGAGCAATTTTTCTTCAAGCAAAGCATTAAAATTCTTTTGAGAGATCATAAATTCTTTCAAACTATTCTCAAAATCAGAGGGCATCTTATTAAAATTACCATAGGAATTATTATAGGAATTTCCATAATTATTAGAGGAATTACTAGGGAACGGTCTAGGATTAAAGTTTCCTCTATAAGCATTGTTTCCAAAACTATTCCTACTGACAAAATTCACATCCATAGATTCATTATTATTCTCAATCAAAGTAGACAAAGGCATATCATTGGGATCAAGAGGAGCATTCTTAGTAGCAAACAATTTCATACGTTCATCCATCTTTTCACTCAAAACATTAATTTTTTCTATAGCATGCACTTTTTTACTAGTAGATCTTTCGATGTGCCATTGAGAATAATTAGCGATAATATTATCAAGAAGTTTTGTAGCATCTCCTAAAGTGATTTCCATAAGAGTGCCTCCCGCGGCCGAATCTAAAAGATTTCTAGAAGCAAAGGTCAAACCGGCATAAATTTTTTGTATGATCATCCATAAATTCAAACCATCAGTGGGGCAATTGCGAATCATCAATTTCATTATTTCCAAAGATTGGGCAACATGCTCATGATCAAGTTGTTTAAAATTCATAATATCATTCCTAAGAGTGATAATCTTAGCGGGAGGAAAATACTTAGAGATAAAAGCATATTTGCACTTATTCCATGAATCAACACTATTCTTAGGCAAAGATGAAAACCAAACTTTAGCACGATCTCTAAGTGAAAACGGAAATAGCTTCAATTTAACAATATCATTATCCGTATCTTTCTTCTTTTGCATATCATACAAATCAACAAAGTTGTTTAGATGGGCAGCGGCATCTTCACTAGGAAGGCCGGCGAATTGATCTTTCATAACAAGATTCAGCAAAGCAGTATTGATTTCAAAAGACTCAACATCATTAAGAGGAGCAACCGGAGTACTAAGAAAATCAGAATGATTGGTATTGGAGAAATCACACAATTTGGTATTATCTTGCGCCATGGCAACAAGTGATCCAACACACAAGCAAACAAAAAGAGGCAAGCAAAAGAGAGAGGAGAAGATTGGGAAAGAGAGGGTGAATAAAACGGCAAGGGTGAAGTGGGGGAGAGGAAAACGAGAGGCAAATGGCAAATAATGTAAATGCGAGGGAGATGAGTTTGTGATGGGTACTTGGTATGTCTTGACTTGAGAGAAGACCTCCCCGGCAACGGCGCCAGAAATCCTTCTTGCTACATCTTGAGCTTGCGTTGGTTTTCCTTGAAGAGGAAAGGGTGATGCAGCAATAGTACCGTAAGTATTTCCCTCGGTTTTTGAGAACCAAGGTATCAATCCAGTAGGAGGCTCCTCAAAAGTCCCACGCACCTACACAAACAAACAAAGAACATGCAACCAACGCAATAAAGGGGTTGTCAATCCCTTCACGGCCAATTGCAAAAGTGAGATCTGATAGAGATAGTATGATAAGATAAATATATTTTTGGTATTTTATTATATATATTGGAAAATTAAAGATGCAAATAAAAGTAGATTGAAAGCTTTATATGATAAATGATAGACCCGGGGGCCATAGGTTTCACTAGTGGCTTCTCTCAAGATAGCATAAGTATTACGGTGGGTGAACAAATTACTGTCGAGCAATTGATAGAAAAGCGAATAATTGTGAGATTATCTAGGCATGGTCATGTATATAGGCATCACGTTCGTGACAAGTAGACCGACTCCTGCCTGCATCTACTACTATTACTCCACACATCGACCGCTATCCAGCATGCATCTGGAGTACTAAGTTCATAAGAACAGAGTAACGCATTAAGAAAGATGACATGATGTAGAGGGATAAACTCATGCAATATGATATAAACCCCATATTTTTATCCTCGATGGAAACAATACAATACGTGCCTTGCAACCCTTATTGTCACTGGGTAAGGACACTGCAAGATTGAACCCAAAGCTAAGCACTTTCCCATTGCAAGAAAGATCAATCTCGTAGGCCAAACCAAACTGATAATTCGAAGAGACTTGCAAAGATAACTCAATCATTCATAAAAGAATTCAGAGGAGATTCAAATATTTCTCATAGATAAACTTGATCATAAACCCACAATTCATCGGATCTCGACAAACACACTGCAAAAAGAGTTACATCGAATAGATCTCCACAAGAGAGGGGGAGAACATGGTATTGAGATCCAAAAAGAGAGAAGAAGCCATCTAGCTAATATCTATGGACCCGAAGGTCTGTGGTAAACTACTCACAACTCATCGTACGAGGCTATGGTGTTGATGTATAAGTCCTCCATGGTCGATTCCCCCTCCGGTAGTGGAATGTTTTTTTGTTGGCTCCCTGGATATTTTCGGGGTACGTGGGTATATATAGGAGGAAGAAGTAGGTCGATGGCCGCTCGAGGGGCCCACGAGATAGGGGGCATGCCCTCCACCCTCATGGCCGCCTTGGCTGCTTCTTGGCTTGCACTCCAAGTCCTCTGGATCACGTTCGTTCCAAAAATCACGCTCCCGAAGGTTTCATTCTGTTTGGACTCTGTTTGATATTCCTTTTCTTCGAAATATTGAAATAGACAAAAAAACAGCAATACGGGCTGGGCCTCCGGTTAGTAGGTTAGTCCCAAAAATGATATAAATGTGTAAAGTAATGCCCATAAACATCCAAAACGGGTAATATAATAGCATGGAACAATCAAAAATTATAGATACGTTGGAGACGTATCAGAGGGGCGCAGACGCGGGCTGGAGCAGCAGCGGGCATGCTGAGCCGTTGGCGGACAGTGACGACACGCGGGGGCATCTCCGTGCTATGCAGGGCGCGGGCGAAAACAGAGCCGGCCGGGGCTGGCTCGAGGTGGCCGGCGCGGGCGGCCGCCGGACGGATGCGTTTGCACCGTCGCTGCCTGCGTGCACGTTGAGCCGGGCTAGCTAGCTAGCATTCACGCAGTCGAATCAATTTGGCCTCACTAGCTAGCTAGGCACGAGCACATGCATGCACGCACGCACATGGACGTGGGTAGTTAGTTTGTGAGCGCGCGGAGGTATGGCCGAGGCGAGGCTAGAGCGAGCTGAAGCAACGCGAGGTCGCAGAAGAGGCCGGAGGCTGCCCGTGACATTGCCGTGGTTGAGCTCGACGACGATGACAACACGCCACCCCATGCGGTCACGCCGGTGGTGTGCTGTTGTCGAGCCCCCGGGTGGTGCCGGAGAGACGGCGCCGATGTCGCGGTGGAGATGACGAAGAGGCCGAGGCTAACAGCTAGGTTGCGCCATCCCGCGCGGTTGCTCCAGGGGCGGGTCGATGTCGAGCCCCCGAGCACAACTGAAGACGGTGCGATGCCGCAGTGATGATGAGGATGGTCCCGCCTGGACCGCAGTTCCGCGGCAGCTGTGGTATCATAGTACCCCTCACGGTGGGCGCCAACTGTCGGGGTTATCTCGCGGGCGGGTTGGCGAGACGACAGATGCCACGAGGTGGCTTGTGGTGAGGGCAAGGCTGCTTTGGGGGTCAAGGGACGGGATTGGGCAAACAGCACGCGGTGATTTACCGGGGCTCTCCGGGTAGATAACACCCCTACTCTTGCATGTCTGAATATATATGCAGTGTACATGTGGCGGTACAGAGTTGCTCCTGGAGCTGTATTGGACTGAGAACAATAGCAATGAGCTAGCTAGCTAGTGTGTGGCATGGTGGTCATGGCCTCTGGCCGAATGAGTGTGAGCGTGAGCTTATGCATGAGAGCATGTGAGAGTGAGGCCGAATGGATGGATGGCTAGCTTGCTTGCTTGCTAGCTAGCTTGTGTGCGTGAGTGTATACCTGTGTGTGGATGGATGGATGGATGAATATATATAGTGTGGCTTGCTCCCTTGGTCAAGTCTGTGCCTTCTTGGGCAAGGGAGTGACCTCTTCTCCAAGAAAGTGCCTCCCCTAGGTCACTTTATACAATAGTGTCCAGGGACAAATAGCACTGTACATGATGTCGCGTATGATGAGTGAATAGTGTATGCTTTGTCAGCAACAGTGGTCGCGGTATGGCCGTATTGTCGGTGTCGCGTCGGATGTGATGTCGTGGTTGACTTCGTGTATCAGGCCGGCTGGAGCAGCCGGACAGGGACCCGGCCGGGCGGTCGAGTTGAGGAGTTCGGCCGGGTTGAGAGACTTGGTCGGGTTGAGCAACCCGGCCAAGTGCGAACCGGATTGGGGGGCATTGCTGGCCCCGATGTTTTTGAAGCGTCGTTTGCCGTCTTGGGCCTACCCGGGGGTCATCCCCCCGTCAGCGTAGAAGAACTCGGAGAAGGGTGGCACCAGGCCAGCAATGACGGTGCTCATGAAGAAGGGGTAGAAGGTGCTCCCCTTAGCTTCCGGTACGGCGGAGCCGGCCCGGAGTCCGGTCTCCCCCATCTCGCTGCCTTGCGACGCCGTCATCAGGCGCGTAGCAACGAGATTATTCTCCGTCATGTTGGGGGGATCCAGGGTTGGCGAGTACCAAGCCGGCAGGGCTTCGGCCGTAGTCTTGCGAGGCACCATTGCTCGTTGAGAGGGGAAGGATGGAGCGGATCTGGAGATTTCAGAAGCAAGAGAGCAAGGAAGGGGATCTGGAGCAAGACGAATGTGAGCAATGAAGGTAAGCCTAACCCAGGCCGGCCTTTTGTCAGTCGGGCAGTTGCCGAGGCAGCGTGGGGAAGCGGAGACGCCCACGTCCAATCAACTGCCACGCGGCAACCAAGGCCGCAGGCTGTTGGGGCCCGCGGTGCTCCACACTTTCCCTTTGGCTTTGCTGCTAAGCCAAGTCTGAGCGCGCCTTGGGCCCGGGGGCTACTGTTGGCGTTCTGGGAACGGGGGTCCCCAGACTTGCCTGCCTGCGGCCTGTGGCGTGGCTCAACCAGTGGCCCAGTATGGCCCGTCTTCATCTACAAACACTCAAGACCCTCACGAGGGGCCAAGCCTCGCGGGGCGAATGACGCAAGGCCTCCTCAGGGGCAGCCTCGCCAGGCGGGCTCGCGAGGAGGAGGAGAGATCAAGGCAAGGAGTACCTCACGAGGTTCTCAGGAGCAAGCAATGACGATCAAGACCAGGCGGGCGCTAGCCTGCGCAGTGTCCTCGTTTCCTCTTTGGTGCAAAGGGGGAAAGTGCAAGCGCAGAGTACCGAGGCATCAGGCAAAGGTTTCCATATTGGTGCAACGAGACCAAGAACAACAGAGCGGCAGGACGGAGATCACCGTGGAGCCTAGGATGGCGTCATTGCCAGTGCCTTTGGTAGTTGAAGACCACCTTTAGTCTGGATAGCTTGTACTAGCCGTCCCCTTTCAAAATGGCCGTTGTTGGCACCCTTCCTGCTCAATATTTGGGAAGAGGATCAGGGCCTCTATAAATAGAGATAGCCACCATAGTAGAGAGGGAGATCCAGAGACCACCACCACAAGAACACCCCTCGCGAGGTTGCTCTTCCTCTGTACTGTTCATCATCAGCCCCAGAGGCAATCCACCACACCACACACAGGAGTAGGGTATTACACCACAACGGTGGCCCGAACCTGTATCAATCTCGTGTCCCTTATGTTGTTCATCATGTTAGCTTAGAATCGCGGCGAGGTTTTGGGGCGTGAATCGGTAGGGAGAAGATCTTCGTGCGCACCCCAGAGTTCGAACCTCAAGGGTTTTGCCGGAACCCGATATCCGACAGCCTCCATGGGCTACTGTTCATCCACGGTCGACCTCCTCCAGCCTCCACCTACGACTGTTCATCCATGGGCTCCTATTCATCCAGCCTCCACCGCTCCTCCACCGGCTACTATTCAACCAGCCCTCTCCACACGGTCCTGTTCAACCACCCCTCCACGGGCTACTGTTCATCCAGCCCTCCACCGGCTACTGTTCAACCAGCCCTCGACAGGGTCGTCCTGTTCATCCAGCCCTCCACGGGGTCCAGTTCATCCACCCCAACCGGCTCGATCAATTGGGGTCCTATTCATCCAGCGGCAACAACCTCTACTACCATGGGGTCCTG
>NC_041389.1:299155442-299213310 GCF_002162155.2 Triticum dicoccoides
AAGGGAAGGAGGTAGCGGGTTCGATCGGCTTCAGTTAGCAGTAGTAGCGAAGGAATCGCTCGATCGGGTGCAGTTAACAGCCAGGGATCGATCGATCGCTCGGGTTGAGTAACGCGTAGCCTGCAGTGCAATCACTCGGGTTCAGTAGGTGAATGCCTCGCACCCACACACGTACGTGTACGAGAGAAATGTGCATCGCTCGGCCCCCGACCACCCACGGTAACCGGGAACTCCCCGATATTTTCCCCGCCCTCGCTTCTACCATGGTTTTTTCCGTCATGGATGGCCCAAAGAATGTCATGCAACTGCGTCTCCGGCCCGCCCAGGATGAAAAGCCCATTTTCTGTCATGATTTTTTGTCATCCAAATAGGAGCCCATCACATCTATGATGATACCGGGTTTTGTAACAATTATCATCATAGAAGTGTCATAAGCATGACAGAATTTTTTTTCGTTCGGCCCAAAATGTCACGGATGTGTATTTTTTTTGTAGTGATCAAACCTTTTGTCTCTTATCCTTCCACATGTACAAAATCTCGATGCACACGCATCTCACTCCTTATATTACATGTCCCTATCTTACTCACTGACGTAACTTCTTCCTCTATATACATCCCTCTCTCTCACACTTCCTCTCTCTCTCTCTCTCTCAGTTTCTCTCCTACTCTCTCGCCCACATATATACAATCTTTCCCGTCCTATGTCTCTTTCTTCCACTAGGTGTATATTGTCGGTGTTCTGGGAACGGGGGTGCCCAAGCCCGCCAGCCTACGGCCTAGCGCATGGCTTTACCAACGGCCCGGCGTGGCCCAATCCCAAGGCTGCACGAGCAAGACCCTCGCGAGAGCCCCCCGCCTCGCGAGGCGAATGACATCAAGACCTCCGGAAGCGCGGCCTCCCAAGGGGTGGACATCTCTATGCAGGCACTCCCTCCTCGCGAGGCTCGCGATGACGTGAGCCGTGACGACCAAGACCAGGAGGGTACTGTCGGTGCCAAAACCGGTGGATCTCGGGTAGGGGGGTCCCGAACTGTGCATCTAAGGATAATGGTAACAGGAGGCGGAGGACACAATGTTTACCCAGGTTCGGGCCCTCTCTGTGGAGGTAATACCCTACTTCCTGCTTGATTGATCTTGATGAATATGAGTATTACAAGAGTTGATCTACCATGAGATCGTAATGGCTAAACCCTAGAAGTCTAGCCTATGAGATTATGATTGTTGTTCTATGGACTAAACCCTCCGGTTTATATAGACACCGAAGGGGGCTAGGGTTACACAAAGTCGGTTACAGAGAAAGGAATCTACATATCCGGACACGGGAAAAAGTCTTCTGTCTTGTATCTTTTCATAGCCCAACAGGCCGGCCCATGTATATAGTCCGGCTGTTCGAGGACCCCTTAATCCAGGACTCCCTCAGTAGCCCATGAACCAGGCTTCAATGACAATGAGTCTGACACGCAGATTGTCTTCGGCATTGCAAGGCGGGTTCCTTCTCTGAATACTTCAAAGTAGATTTCAAACACAAGAATCGTGTTCGGCTCTGCAAAACAAGTTCCACACACAATCGTAGAGAGTATAATATTTCACGAGCTCAATCCGCTGACAACTTTTTGTAGCGTCACATTACGCCGCTGCCCGGTCATTATTCGAACCGTTTTTTAGCCTACCGCTCCATATTTCGAGGTGCGGTCTTATTGGCACGTCTTGTCAAAGCAGAGATCGTGTCCCCTTATCACGGGATTCTCATCAATACGGGCATGGGTAACCCAACCGTGCCATCTGCATGGCCCTTGGGGAATAGGCGAGTCTTAAGGCAAGTGGGGAGGCGCATGACTTTTACTGCCTTTATAAAGGGATAAGGATTCACCCCTTTTCACCCATGCCTTCTCCTTCCTCTGCCCATCCATTCTCGAGCTCCAGCGCCCAAGCTCTCGCCTTCTCTGCTCAAAAAGTACTCCAATCATGTCCGGATCCGGAGCAGGAGGCAAGTGGATGGCCTCCCCCATCAAGGAGAAGGACATCAAGAAGCTTTGGGAGGCCGGGTACTTGGCCCCGGAAATCGCCCATAGGCTTTCGGCCAAGGGACAGATTGTCCCAACCCCGGAGCCCCGGGAGAGGGTGGTGTTCATCTCACACTTCATCCGCAGGCTGGGATTCCCTTTCCACCCTTCGTCCATGGACTCATGTTCTATTACGGGCTGGACTTCCACGATCTGGCCCCCAATTCCATCCTCAACATATCGGCATTTATTGTCGTGTGTGAGGCCTTCCACCGCATCCCACCTCACTTCGGGCTATGGCTGAAAACCTTCAATGTGAAGCCGAAGGTGGTGAGCGGCCAACAAGCAGAGTGCAAAGGCGCCATGGTGGGCAAGATGCCCAATGTCACTTGGCCTGAAGGATCCTTCGTGGAGACTGTCAAAGAGTGGCAGTTGGGGGTGGTTCTACATCAGAGAGCCGCGCAACACCAACTGGGTGGCGTCCCCCGCATTTCGGTCCAAAGTCCCGATGCGGCTCACCTCCTGGCAGGAGAAAGGCATGACCTGGTCTCCCTCGGACAAGCTGACGGCGCTCCAGGCGCGCGTTTGGAACATTATAAACAAGAGAACCAAGCTCGTCAACATGATCCACGTAATGCTTGTTCGCCGGATCCTTTCGTCCCAATGCCGGACTTACCTTCTATGGGAGTTTGATCCGGCCAAGCACCAGACCCTACTGGAGCTCTTCAGCATGACGCACGAAGATATCTGGAAGGTGATTTTCAAGGCTAACGAGGCACCGCTGCCCACTACCGAGGATCGTGGGCATGACCTAACTCACCCTCCTAATCCGGTAAGTTCTTTCATGTTTTCAAGATATAGCCTTTACTTGCATATTCAAGGAAGGCATCTAAGCCTCCCTATCAATTTTTTCAGACCTGCACAGAGATGGCGGAGCGGACTAACTATCCGGCTCCGCTGCCCAAAGACCCAGCAATCCCACTTCTAACGAAGATGCTGGTTCCGACGCCTTATCAGGTGTCGGAGAAGAAGGCCAAGCGGACCAGAGGTGGTCTCCGCCGCAAGGGCAATTCGTACGTGGCGTCCGAAGACGCTAAGGCGTACTCCTCCGCTGCCGAAGACGATGAGAAAGAGGAGGATGAAGAAGAAAGCCGCTCTCCCCTGTAGGGGGAGAAAGAAGAGGACGACCTCCACGCATCTAGAGGCCAAGGCATACAAGAAGGGGAAAGCTTCCCTTACGGACAGCTCTGCAGCAGCCACCGATGGCAGCTGGGAGTGGGAGCCCAGGGAGAAGCCCCTGGCAAAATCAAAAGTGTCTGGACACGTTCATATATCCGGCCTCTTTACTTCATTGTTTTAATGTGCTAAATTATGCATTTCAGTCCGGCTCGGTCCAACCTCGAGCGGTCCTTATCTTCAGAGGATTCGCTGGACCCGGCGGCGATGGACAGCGGGACCCTTCCATCGACCTCCTCTCCTAGGGACCTGGATGGCACCGAGGCATCATCCCGAAGGATCCCCGGCCCGGGAGAGAATCCGGGGGTCATCAGGGAGGCGCCGGAGGGCGAAGCCTCGGTTGCCAAGCACATGGGGGAGCAAGCCCCCATGGACACCGATGATGGGGGCCATATCCAGGTTGGCCCTTAGCCGAATATAGTTCCGGAGACCCAAGCGGCTTCGGAATCAGGCAGGCCGCCTCTTTCGAAAGAGGGAGGTGCGCCTACTCCATCGGTGACCTCTGTCTATCCAGAGGCACCGGACAATTTGCTGGAAGCACTGCAAGGTGATTCCATTGTTGATGAACAATGTACCCTTATGGGTATAGTGATTGAGAGGATCCAGTCCGCGAAGAGCGGACTGACCAAAGCATGCACTAGCCTTCTAACAGGCTTTGAGGTTTGCAACGCAACTATAAAAAGAATGTCACAGTATAGACAGTAGCCCCTGATACTCTGTCCGGCGTTCGGAAAGAAAAGCTGAACAGAGGATCAAATAATTTTTGCAGGAGTCTAATCTAAAATGTCTATGTGAATAAGCAGGCGTCGCTGCTGGCTGTGACCTCTCATACTGCAGAAGTCTCCGGACTGAAGCAGAGTCTGGAGCGGGTCGAGGAAGAACTCGGCGCATGAAGAAGCAGCTGGAGGACAGTCAAGGTATGCAGTAACCTTGTATATATTCAGGAAGGATGAATGATTCGTGCTGACTAAAGTGCCATGGAATTTATTAGGGGCAACGACCGAAGTAGAGGCCCTCAAGAAGGCGTTGGCCGAGGCCGAGGACAAAGCGGCCATAATATCCAGGAAATGTTGGGAGCTATGCAGCCTTTGAGAGACTAGAGTGATAGTAACAGTAGTGCACCTTCAGGTGAATAGAGCTGGCCTGTAGGTGATCGACTGGCTATCAATTAGTAGTGGCAATACAACCCATATTTTCCCACTAGTACACATTGGTGCTATACAAACGGTTTAAACCCCCTTTCCGCGACGGCATTTGGAACCGTCACCTAGTGAATGTGGAAGATTAGGGGGTCCTTCCCACACGACCTAGAAACCGTCGGTATAGGCCTCCTGGGACACAAAATGAGTTCGTATGTGATCGGGTGACCCACGGAAACCCAATCATTTCCGTAGGTATGTACATCCCACATGGTGAATCCCAGAAAACATTTCCGTAGGTATGTACATCCCACACGGTGAATCCCACAAAAATATTTCCTTAGGTATGTATATCACACACAGTCAATCGAAGGAATGCGTTTCCGTTCTTATGTACATCCCACGCAGTCAATCCAGGGAAAACGTTTCCGTTCGTATGTACATCCCACATAGTTTTATGTATAGGCTCGTGTGTGATATGTGTAACTATCACACATGCTCTACCTTGGTTAACCGTCTGTTTTTATCAACTACATCACACACAATTTGATGAAGAAAACTGTGTGGCATTGGGCTATCCATCACAAGCGTTTTTACTGCTATAACCATTTGCAAAGTTCCATGTCCCATTTAGCAGGTTTATTAGTTTACAATTAATAATTCCAGTATTATGCAAATTCACATTTCATATAGAACAACTGTTTACCAATTTCATATCAGGCACATAGATATATTTTAACATCACAGTACGATAGCTACCGAAAAACAACAAAGTACAACATATAGATAGTTCAACTTCATAAGAACAATATTAGAACAATATATTCATTTCCCTAATCGAGATCATCCAGGAGGAGGAACCGCTGGAGAGGTCTTTGAAGATGACCATGGCGACCCCGGGGGTAGGATGCAAGACGGCGAGAGCGAGGAAGCAAGCCAGTAAGCGGCTATAGCTTAGGAAGGAAGGAAGGGGGAAACAGGGGAAATATGACTTGTGGTCGGGGAGAAAAGGGGATGGGGAGGGGGAGGGTAGATATTTCAGCGGTAGGCCAAAAATTTCAAAATGTGGAGAGAAACTTTGCGCGTGGTGCCGCCGGACACCATTCACTTTGAACGATAGTGTGCATCGCAAACGATTCTTCTGCTTAACGCGCATGGGATGAGTTTGAAAAATCAAATTTTGGTGGAAATTTCCTCGCGTACGTCATTGCATAATTTAAATCGCTTGCTAATTTGGGCACACAAAAGAGCGTACAACACAAACACCAGACTTACTGAATCGAGCAATTTTAGTAATTAAACAGAGACAGTTCACCTAAACATTGCTCTAACAAAAGACCAGCATTAAAAACAAAGCCTAAGTACGAATAATTTTAACAAATCCGCCGTCACGCTGGCCTATGCATCGCCGGTGTGAGATGACATGTCGATGACTTGTCCTAGCGACATGCTGCCGTTGGTGGACTCCGCGTCCCCCCTGCTGAAGTCGACCGCATCCTCGTCCTCGTCCTCGTCCTCGGTGCCGCCTCAAGGTTGTAGCACTCGTAGTAGAGGCTGCGCCAGAGCTGGTGTTGGTACTCCATCATCGATTCCTCGATGGACAGACTCTTCTCTACCTCGACCTGGACCACGTGCCACTCCTCCTCTCGGCGCTCCTCGATCTCCGCCGCCTCCTGCATCTCCAGCTCCCGCTCGACGACCTCATGAGGAAGTAGGTGCTCCATGGCCACCACCACCTTTTCGGACGTGGGTTGCATGTTGGAGTCCAAGGTGGCCTGGAATATCTTGGCGTGGATGGACTCGACCCGGGCCAGGGCGACATCAGCGGCATGGATGGTAGCTCGAGCGCTCTCGGTGTTTGCAGCCGTCGTCGCAGCAACAACTGCAGCCAGCTCTATTATGCTTTGAGAGACTCATTGATATCATTCTTAGGAGGAGTAGATCTGAGTTTCAAAGAATGAACATCAAGCGAAAGTCTATCAACGTTCCTAGCCAAATCATCAACTTTAAGCAATTTTTCTTCAACCATGGCATTAAAATTCTTTTGAGAGATCATAAATTCTTTCACACTATTCTCAAAATTAGAGGGCATCTTATTATAATTACCATAAGAATTATTGTAGGAATTTCCATAATTATTAGAGGAATTACTAGGGAACGGTCTAGGATTAAAGTTTCCTCTATAGGCATTGTTACAAAAATTATTCCTACCAACAAAATTCACATCCATAGATTCATTATTATTCTAAATCAAAGTAGACAAAGGCATATCATTGGGATCAATAGAAGCACTCTTAGTAGCAAACAATTTCATAAGTTCATCCATCTTTCCACTCAAAACATTAATTTCTTCTAAAGCATGCACTTTCTTACTAGTATATCTTTCGGTGTGCCATTGAGAATAATTAGCCATAATATTATCAAGGAGTTTTGTAGCTTATCCTAAGGTGATTTCCATAAACGTGCCTCCCGCGGCCGAATCTAAAAGATTTCTAGAAGCAAAATTCAATCCGGCAAAAAAAATTTGTATGATCATCCATAAGTTCAAACCATGAGTAGGGCCATTGCGAATCATCAATTCCATTCTTTCCCAATATTGGGCAACATGCTCATGATCAAGTTGTTTAAAATTCATAATATCATTCCTAAGAGAGATGATCTTAGTGGGAGGAAAATACTTAGAGATAAAAGCATCTTTGCACTTATTCCATGAATCAATACTATTCCTAGGCAAAGATGAAAACCAAACTTTAGCACGATCTCTGAGTGAAAACGGAAATAAGTTCAATTTAACAATATCATTATCCGTATCTTTCTTCTTTTGCATCTCACACAAATCAACAAAGTTGTTTAGATGGGTAGCGGCATCTTCACTAGGAAGGCCAGAGAATTGATCTTTCATAACAAGATCCAGCAAAGCGGCATTGATTTCACAAGACTCAACATCATTAAAAGGAGCAATCGGAGTACTAAGTAAATCATTATTATTGGTATTGGAAAAGTTACACAATTTGGTATTATCTTGCACCATCGCAACAAGTAGTCCAACACACAAGCAAACAAAAAGGCAAGCGAAAGAGAGAGGAGATTGGGAAAGAGAGGGCGAATAAAACGGCAAGGGTAAAGTAGGGGAGAGGAAAACAAGAGGCAAATGGCAAATAATGTAAATGCGAGGGAGATGAGTTTGTGATGGGTACTTGGTATGTCTTGACTTGAGTGAAGACCTCCCCGGCAACGGCGCCAGAAATCCTTCTTGCTATGTCTTGAGCTTGCGTTGGTTTTCCTTGAAGAGGAAAGGGTGATGCAGCAATAGTAGCGTAAGTATTTCCCTCAGTTTTTGAGAACCAAGGTATCAATCCAGTAGGAGGCTCCTCAAAAGTCCCACGCACCTACACAAACAAATAAGAACACGCAACCAACACAATAAAGGGGTTGTCAATCCCTTCACGGCCACTTGCGAAAGTGAGATCTGATAGAGATAATATGATAAGATAAATATATTTTTGGTATTTCATAATATAGATAGGAAAAGTAAAGATTCAAATAAAAGTAGATTGAAATCTTATATGATAAAAGATAGATTCGTGGGCCATAGGTTTGACTAGTGGCTTCTCTCAAGATAGCATAAGTATTACGGTGGGTGAACAAATTACTGTCGAGCTATTGATAGAAAAGCGAATAATTATGAGATTATCTAGGCATGGTCATGTATATAGGCATCACGTCCGTGACAAGTAGACCAACTCCTGCCTGCATCTACTACTATTACTCCACACATCGACCGCTATCCAGCATGCATCTAGAGTATTAAGTTCATAAAGAACAGAGTAACGCATTAAGAAAGATGACATGATGTAGAGGGATAAACTCATGCAATATGATATAAAACCCATCTTTTTATCCTCGATGGCAACAATACAATATGTGCATTGCTGCCCTTGCTGTCACTAGGAAAGGACACCGCAAGATTGAACCCAAAGCTAAGCACTTCTCCCATTGCAAGAAAGATCAATCTAATAGGCCAAACCAAACTGATAATTCGAAGAGACTTGCAAATATAACTTAATCACACATAAAAGAATTCAGAGGAGATTCAAATATTTCTATTAGATAAACTTGATCATAAACCCACAATTTATCAGATCTTGACAAACACACCACAAAAAGGGTTACATCGAATAGATCTCCAAGAAGATCAAGGAGAACATGGTATTGAGATTCAAAGAGAGAGAAGAAGCCATCTAGCTAATAACTATGGACCCGAAGGTCTGTGGTAAGCTACTCACAACTCATCGGAGAGGCCTTGGAGATGATGTAGAGGCCCTCCATGGTTGATTCCCCCTCCGGCGGAGCGCCGGCGAAGGCTCCAAGATGGGATCTCGCGGATACAGAAGGTTACGGCGGTGGAAATAGTTTTTCGTGGTCGCTTCAGATGTTTTCAGGGTACATGGGTATATATAGGAGGAAGAAGTAGGTCGGTGGATTCCCGAGGGGCCCACGATACAGGGGGCGCGCCTAGTAGGGGGGGCGCCCTCCACCCTCGTGGCCGCCTCGGTTGTTGCTTGACTTCCACTCCAAGTCCTCTGGATCACATTCGTTCCAAAAATCACGCTCCCGAAGGTCTCATTCTGTTTGGACTCCGTTTGATATTCCTTTTCTTCAAAATGCTGAAATAGGCAAAAAAACAGCAATACGGGCTGGGCCTCCGGTTAGTAGGTTAGTCCCAAAAATGATATAGAAGTGTAAAGTAAAGCCCATAAACATCCAAAACGGGTAATATAATAGCCTGGAACAATCAAAAATTATAGATACGTTGGAGACGTATCACCGGTATGCTCACGCGCCGACGAGGAGTCGCCACCCCCCAAGGAGGCTCACTTTAAGAGCAGCGACGAGGACACCTACACGCCGCCGAACGAGGTTGCGCCAGACCCCCCAACTTTGGATTGGTTTTGGGGCTAGTATGATCTTTGTCTTTGGAAGTCGCTGTCGCTGGCTAAGAAAGCCAAGCAAGTGGCTTTCAAGAAGGAGATGGCGGAGGACGATGCCAGGTACCAAGCGGCCACGAGGGGCTACTGGAATACTGGCCCTAGGAGGGATTATTAGTTTTTGTATTGTTCGTTTTCAATTTTATGCATTGTACCTAGTAGTTAAGTATCATCACGTATATGTGATGATATTATATATATTCTGTGATGAACTAATAAACAATTAATATTATATATATTATGAATTCCTTTTTGTATCTGCTTTTGTATACTAATTTGAATCTATCTGTTATCATCCACATATACATAATGGAAAGTGTATAAACACACATTGAAACAGAACATATAAGAACGGAAAATAGAGTACACACATTGCAACAGAGCAATAGTATGATTGTTGTGAATACATAGCTATCCACGTCGAAATGACTTAACAAAATAAAATGCGTCCATGAGACCATGACCAGTATCCCTTGCCTATGGTAGCTCCTGGCTCTGCCTGAACTCATGCAGGCGTTCATCCAAGCGGTCGACACGCTTGCGGTACATCTGGAGCGCGATCTTGAGCTCCAAGTTGGCTATTTCATCAGAGATCACCACCTCGAGGACGCGACGGCCATGTTCCTCTACTGCGCCCAGGTGGACACCTGGGCCAAGGAGGCGGTCGAGCCTACCGACCAGCGCATTGGCAATGAGCGGGTCGCAGACAAGGCGAATGGCGCGACCCATGCGAATGGAACGGTGGTCATCCGATGCAAGTACGGCGTGGCCGGCCTCTGGTGCAAGTACGGCACAGAGGGCCTGTGCCCACTCCTGGCAAGGAATGGGGGTACTGACGGGACGTCTACCCAGCTGTGACGCCCTGTCGACAGTAGGCAAGCATCGATGGATCCGCTTTTGCTGTGCGGCATGCTGCCCCTCTCGCTCTGCGGCGCTCCAACACTCTCGCCGTGCGGCGAGATGCAGCCTGTCAGAGCGGACACGCCTAGCTTGCTCTGCGGCGTGCCATCGATCATGTTGTGCGGCGAGTTGCAGCCTCTCGGCACTGACATGCCTATCTTGATCCGCGATGCTGAAGCACCATGTGCCAAAGCTCTACTCAACCCTAGCGATGACGTGCATCACATCTTCATCCATCGCGTTGCCGGGGAGCGTCGCGGCCTCGACGGGCCGTGGCGCCTTCTGGTTTTCCTCGTCGACTAGGTTGATGGTAGAGGCGGCGCTTTGGTGCGTTGCATGCTTGGAAAATGTGGATGTGCTACAGGCTGCGCGTGTTGCCTCCGTGTGTCGCACCATGCATAGGTTTATGTGCAATATCACTGGGTGGCGGGAAACAGGTGAGGAAATGGCGGGAAATAGTGGTGTGTTCATAGAATGCCATCAATTAATGGAAACTTACAATATAAAGGAACATCGAGCTAGCACAAGAAGTAGATAATGATGAGATGAACACGGACCACACTAGGGAACCAGTCGGTGATGAACTCATCAATCGCAAACGGTTGTACACCAGCAAGCGTTTGCCCACAACACACAGGGCTTATTCCATCACAAACAGGTCGGATGGATCAACTATATGCCACGTATACACATTGTCAAAAACTAATGCGGTAGACCTTCTTTAACATATGCTAAAAAATAAAATGAAAATAAAAAACAAGGACCTCGAGGTTAAACTAGCTAAGGGAATGGGTCATTTCGGTCATTTGACCAATATGACCCATCCTATCAGTTAATTTAACATCAACACAACTTCCCATCCAGTTACCCATCCCATGGCTGCTCCAGCCTGAGCACACTTAACTTGAGAGTTCTCTTAGATGAGCTACTGGTGGAACAACTACTCCTTGCTGATATAGGATGCCTCTTCGCATCCTTATGGCGTATCCGGATGACCGGCCGTCCCCCAATGGCCAATACATGTTGTGTAGATAGAGCATATCGCATATGTCTTATTAGAAGCAATCGTTTGTGTTATTATCGGTCTTCGCACACTGAGGGAGTCCCGGATTAGGGGGTGTCCGAATAGCCGAACTATCATCATCAGCCGGACTCCAAGACTATGAAGATACAAGATTGAAGACTTCGTCCCGTGTCCGGATGGGACTTTCCTTGGCGTGGAAGGCAAGCTTGGCGATACGGATATGTAGATCTCCTACCATTGTAACCGACTCTGTGTAACCCTAGCCCTCTTCGGTGTCTATATAAACCGGATGGTTTTAGTCCGTAGGACACAACAACAATAACAACAATCATACCACAGGCTAGCTTCTAGCGTTTAGCCTCCTTGATCTCATGGTAGATCTACTCTTGTAATACCCAAATCATCAATATCAATCAAGTAGGACGTAGGGTTTTACCTCCATCAAGAGGGCCCGAACCTGGGTAAAACATCGTGTCCCTTGTCTCCTGTTACCATCCGCCTAGACGCACAGTTCGGGACCCCCTACCCGAGATCCGCCGGTTTTGACACCGACATTGGTGCTTTCATTGAGAGTTCCTCTATGCCGTCGCAATCAGGAAGGATGCCTCCTCCCGTCTTTAAAGACGGTACCATTGCCAAAGGAGCTTTGACCGCCGGTCAAACTATCCGGCTAGGTGGTTTTCTTATGACCGCCTGTTCGGCCACCGCTTCGGCGATGACCTCTCGGGTCATCAAAAGCGATCTTCGCATCAACTCGGAATTCGCCAAGCAGCTGGATCTGATGGAGCTCTCTTACGTAAACGAGCTCTTGGATCGCATCGCCGCCCTGGGAGTTGCTATAGACTACGATCAGATTGGGCTTAAAACCGATCTGAGAGAAATTAACTCTCCCCAGGCTACCCACCATGTTGCTGTGGTAGAAGAACAATGCGGCGACTCTTCCTCTATGTTAAAAACAAGTTATGTCCGGATTCCCGATCCCTCCATGCCGGATTCCTGCAGAGGGACGGATGTCAATCGAGTACTGAACCTAAAGTCAGGCAGCGGACTAGATTCGTTGGACGACCTCCAGCAATCCAAGCTTCCAAATCCGGAAATTCCTTGGCCTTTGAGCCTCAGATTGGGCGGGGTTCAGAAATTAGTTCCACCCGCCCACCCAAACACAAGCGATCTATCTCAAATACGGCAAGAGCCTGATGAAACAGTACATCATTACTGGGCCAGATTCCTCCTGGTTATGGACAGGATAAAGGACTGCCATGAGGAAAGCGCAATCTCTATTTTCTGCAATAATTGCATAAACAAGGGAATCATGAACGCCATAAGACGTCGCGAGGTCACGCGCTTCGCCGACCTGGCGACCATAGTACAAAAATACTGTGCGATGGAGAGTGCCTGGAAAATCGAAACTAGATTTTGGGACAATTCGGCCCTAAACACAACCTTTGTCCGGAATAAAAGGGTGCACCATGCTCAAGCACCTGGATCAAAAACCAAAAAGCAAAAACCCCCTAAAGGGTACGGAACCGTACTGGAGGGATGGCTCAGCGGACCCTGCAAAATCCATAATAAAGAGGGCGCCACTCCAACACATAGCCTTCGAGCATGTTGGATACTACGGCAGGTGGCCAAAAGTGGAGAAGGGCTTTTAGCCCCAGAGAACCAGCCCAACAATACCAGTACGGTATTAACAGTCTTTGAGTCTTTCGCATCAAATAATATGCGGAAACGAACAATCGCAGCCTCGCCGAAGTCTACCAAGTAGCAACAACAAATCCATGGAGCAACACGGCTATCACCTTCAATGCCAGCAATGAACCTAAATTCCGAACAGCCCGAGCACCAGCCGCATTGGTCCTCAGTCCAATAGTGGACGGCTTTCGTCTTACCAAGGTACTCATGGATGGCGGCAACGGATTAAACCTCATCTACGAGGAAACCCTCCAAAAAAATGGAAATAGACTGGAGCCGCATTGAGCGAAGCAGCACAACCTTTAGAGGAATAATCCCTAGTCAGGAAGTACGCTGCACAGGAAAAATCACACTAGATGTGGTGTTCGGCTCGCCAGACAACTACAGGTCCGAGGAAGTCACGTTCCAAGTGGCCCAGTTCAGCAGCGGATATCACGCTCTATTAGGGCGAGAGGCATTCACAATTTTTCAACCCGTACCCCATTACGGGTACATGAAGCTCAAAATGCCCGGGCCCAATGGAATCATCACTCTGGTCAGTGATCCGGACATAGCACTCCGCGCCGAAAATAAGACAGCCGCACTAGCCCTAGAGGCACTATCCGAAGCCCTAGCGGCAGAAGAACTCACTGCACTACGCTCCACGGTGAATAGGGATGATGTGATACTCGATAAGAGATCTAAGTCCACATCTTTTAAACCAGCAGACGAAATAGTCAAATTCCTTCGGGGCACAATTAAACCCTGATGTAGAAGCCCACAAAGATGGCCTCCATTGGGGCACAATTAAACCCTGATGTAGAAGCCGCACTACGAGAATTCCTTCGGGAAAATTGGGACATTTTTGCCTGGCACCCTTCAGATATGCCAGGAATCCCACGCAGGCTGGCAGAGCACAGCCTAAATATCCTAAAAGGATTCAAGCCAGTCAAACAGGCTCTTCGACGATTTTCCGAACCCAAAAGACAGGAAATGGGAGAGGAGCTAGCCAAACTATTAGAAGCCGGATTCATCAGAGATATAAAACATCCGGACTGGCTAGCCAACCTGGTAATGGTACCAAAAAAGGACAAATCCTGGCGCCTTTGTGTGGATTTTAAAGACCTTAATAAGGCTTGTCCAAAGGATCCTTTCCCTCTCCCCCGCATCGACCAAATCATCGATGCTACCGCGGGGCACGATTCATTGTGTTTCCTCGATGCATACTCCGGATACCATCAAATCAAGATGGCGGAAGCAGACCAGGCCGCAACGGCATTCATTACTCCATATGGACCATTCTGCTTCAACACAATGCCCTTCGGACTTAAAAACGCCGGCGCAACATATCAGCGCATGATTCAGACATGGCTGGCTACCCAGATCGGCAAAACAGTGGAGGCATACGTAGACGATGTGGTCATTAAGACCAAACACGTCGAAACTCTAGTAGACGATTTGAGGCTCACATTCGACAACCTCCGAGCATATGACATTAAGCTAAACCCGGAAAAATGCATTTTCGGCGTACCAGCCGGAAAGCTCTTGGGCTTCATTGTATCCGGTAGAGGAATTGAAGCAAACCCAGCCAAGATCCGAGGTCTATCACAACTGGATATCCCAAAAGACCTCAAACAAATACAAAAACTGACTGGATGCGTCGCGGCTCTAAGCCGCTTCATCTCCCGTTTGGGAGAAAAGGCATTGCCTCTCTACCGCCTCCTCCGGCGCACCAAACACTTCGAGTGGACGGATGCTGCCACGGCCGGACTCGAAGAAATAAAGGCCATATTAGCAACAAATCCGGTCCTGGCCGCGCCCAACCTAGGTGAACCAATGTTATTATATATCGCGGCAACACATCAAGTTGTCAGCGCAGCGCTCATCGTCGAACGAGAAACAGAAGGACACAAATTCCCTCTTCAAAGACCGGTGTACTACGTATCCACTGTCTTAACCCCATGCAAGTCCCGGTATCCACATTATCAAAAGATAGCGTACGCGGTGTTCATGGCATCCCGGAAGCTATGACACTACTTTCAAGAGTGCTCAATAACAGTGGCCTCCGAAGTACCCCTCAACGACATTATAAACAACCGCGACGCGACGGGCAGGATTGCAAAATGGGCCATTGAGCTCTTACCATTTGACATAACCTACAAACCAAGGTGATCCATAAAGTCGCAAGTTTTGGCTGACTTCATCGCCGAATGGACCGAAGCTGAACTCCCTAAAGAGTATGGCGCATACTCCAATTGGATCATGCATTTCGACGGCTCTAAAATGTTGGCCGGCTTGGGGGCTGGCGTCGTACTGACGTCCCCAACCGGAGACACATTCCAATACATACTTCAGATAATGTACATGGACTCTAACAATGCAGCCGAATACGAGGCCCTTCTACATGGTCTCCGGATGGCAATCTCCATGGGTATTCAACGCCTAGAGGTGCGCGAGGATTCAAACCTCGCAATATCCCAAGTAAATGGAGACTTTGACGCCAAGGATCCGAAAATGGCAGCCTATCGTAACGCCGTCTTAAAAATGTCAGCACGGTTCGAAGGACTCGAATTCCACCATGTAGCCCGGGATAATAACCAGGCAGCCGACGTGTTGCCATGCATCGGCGCAAAACGCGACGCCGTCCCTCCAAACATCTTCCTAGAGCGGCTCTTTAAGCCATCCGTACTATGGGAAGAGGAGTCCGGAAATAGCAACCCGGAACCAACCGCGCCGCCCAACACGGAACATTCTGACACAGTCGGTGGCTCAGCCAATGAAATAACACCCTCAGCCCACGAAATAATGGCAGTAATCGCCCCGTGGATGGAACCATTCCTAGCCTACTTAACTAGGCAGGAACTCCCCGAAGACCAAAATGAGGCCCGCTGCATAGTTCGGCGATCTAAAGCCTACAAGGTCCATGAGGGAGAACTTTATAAGAAAAGCACAACCGGAGTCCTTCAAAGGTGTATCTCCGAAGAGGAAGGGCGAAATCTCCTGGCTGAAATTCACGCCGGACTCGGTGGGCACCACGCCGTAGCCCGGGCCCTCGTAGGCAAGGCCTTCCGTACAGGATTTTATTGGCCGACTGCCCGGGAAGATGCTCAGGACTTGGTCCAACGATGCGTCGGTTGCCAGCTATTTGCTAATCAAAGCCACATGCCACCAACCGCCCTCAAAACTATACCCATCACCTGGCCGTTCGTGGTCTGGGGGCTTGATATGGTTGGACCCCTTAAAGGGGGAACCCACAAGCAAAAATACCTATTGGTCATGGTGGACAAATTCACCAAATGGATAGAGGCCAAGCCAGTTAAAACGGCCGAATCCGGACCCGTGATAGACTTCATATCCGGGGTAGTACACCGTTATGGTGTCCCCCATAGCATCATCACTGATAACGGCACGAATTTCACGGCCGACGAGGTTAAACTCTGGTGCAAAAACATGGCCATCAAGCTCGACTACGCTTCAGTCTATCACCCCCAAACTAACGGTCAAGTCGAATGAGCAAACGATCTAATCATGAGCGGCATCAAACCCAGACTAGTGCGGTCCCTCACGGAATCTAACACGCACTGGGTAGAGGAGCTCGACTCTGTACTCTGGGGGCTGCGGACCACGCCGAACCGCACTACCGGATTCACACCATTTTTTTATGGTGTACGGCGCAGAGGCAGTTCTGCCCTACGATATAATTCATGACTCACCTCGCGTGCGCATGTACGAAGAAAGAGAAGCTGAGTTGGATCGGCAGGACAGTTTGGACGTCTTAGAGGAGGAGCGGGACGTGGCAAAAGCTCGTTCCGCATTCTATCAGCAGCAGGCTCGAAGATATCAAAGCAGAGAAGTACGGGCCAAAACTTACAATGTTGGCGAACTTGTTCTACGCCTGCCGGACAAGAAAAAAGACAAACTTAAGCCCAAATGGGAAGGTGCCTTCATCATCGACCAAGTCCTGACCGGCGGAGCATACCGTCTACGCAACGCCTCTAACAACCGACTCGAGCCGAACCCATGGAACGCAGCCCGTCTCCGAAGATTCTACGCCTAGCGCCAGACTCAGAGTTCGTCTCCCTCCCCCGTCCACCTTTTACATTTTCGCTGTCTCTTGTTCTCTTCCTCCTCCCTTTTTTTAGTAAAAGCCTTTGACGGGCTGATCTGCGCATTGTCCGCACATGCTTGATGTGCTACTAGCACTCATTATACCTGGGGGCTTCTTTAACAGAAGCTTATTTATACGGGCTTCATGCCCAACACATGTTTCATACTTCCGCATGTACCTTTTATTCACCATTATATGCATCGATATGACTTAAGTTTTGGCCAAGCTGGGTTGCCTGGCTCCTGTGCTTACCCCTACGTTCCCATTGTTTGGCTAGGAGGTAAAGGGAGCACCTCTGCGATTGTTACTGCCGGGTCAGCCGGATGTGTACCTCAGACTGGGTGAAGCCGAAAGCTAGCGTTCTTAAGGGAATATTCGGTCGGTGACTTGAAAGATGACTTATTACTTATTTAAACTTATCTGCCCCCAGATGATTTTTCTGCTCTTTTCGCAGTACGGACATGCACCTTAGGGCATGCCTCCCAGGGAAAGGAACCCCTAACGGAACTATTCTCCCTGGAAGATGTTTCTTACTAACCATGTAATATAACATAACTAGTTGGGCACTTGTTTAATAAAGCACTAATGACCCCTACGCCTGGTCTCCATGCATGCCCCGGTTTTTATAACCGCTAGGGTATTCGGACACACTCCGGACTGTTGGGTCCCGAAGTTGAAGCGAAAAGGTCCGCAAAGACAAACGATCTACAATCCGGCTAGAAGGCATTTTACATGTCATTTTAAAATTACATCGTCAAATTGATTGATTGAACTCCTCTTCAATCCCATCTAACAGGCTGTCTAGTTTACAGTCCCGTTGGGAATATTTTGCGGCCAACTCTACTTGGCCGTACATTAAGCTCACAGGGATCTCCTTCCCATCGGGCCCCACAGGTCCGACCTCGGCCATGTGGTTTGGATCAGCCTTCGTGTACCGCGTCTTCACCATGGCCCAGGCCTCTCTGGCGCCTTGACGGCAGGCCGATATCTTCCACAGACGGAAGCGCTGCCGTACTCCCTGAAGTTTGTCAGCAAGCCCTCCAAGACCATCGGGTAGGGAGACGGACGGCCATAAGGCCTGGACGACACCGCTCATCGTCTGCCGAATACGTTCGTGCAGTTGCAGCAGCTCGGGAAGAAGGTCACCCGTGGAAGCAGGCATTTCCTCCGCCGGACGACCTGTGAGCACACCTATAGACACATTTCTGTCAATCGACTTCCTCGCCGAACTCTTCTTTTCAAAAGAGTTTGCTCAAGCACTTACTGTAAATGCCGCGACGAAGCCGCCGATTCTCCTTTACGGAGTCAGACAGCTGGACCCGTACATCTTTTAGTTCTTCGCCCTGCCGGGTGTTGGCATCTTGGAGTTTGTTCCTCTCCTGCTGCACCCTCATAAGCACCTTCTCGCCTGCCTTCAGCTGGCGTAGCAGATGTTGGTTGTCCGGTTCTAGTCTGGCACCCTCTGCAATTCAATTGTCAGACTTACGCACACGCCGCACTTCATAAACTACTTATCTTTTCAAAGTATGTATTACCAGAGGGAGTCTCTGTGGCTCCTCCTGCGGCGGCTAGTGCGGCCTCAAGTTGGGCCTTGCACTCTTGAAGCTCCTGGGACAGACAGGCATTCTTCTCTGTAAGATCCTGCATAAACAAATGATCCTTAAATCAGTTATTCTAACTATTTTAAGTCTCGGGGGCTACTGGCATATATAATTATTAAAATTCCTCACCCGTATGTCTTTCACATACTGCTCCGTGGCTCTGGTTAGACCATCTCGAGCGGCACGGAGGTGCGCGTCTCCCGCATTAAAGGCACTCAGTGCCTCCGGAGAGAAACACGCATCATGAAGAACCGTCCGGCGGCGCCTGTGATTCATGGCGCTCTCCACCTCGGACCTGGTGGCGGACAGCCTGTCGGCATCCTCCGTTGGAGGAGCATCCGGCTCATGCCTTGTGTTCGCCTCCACTTCCGGACCACGCGTTGGAGCATGGCTGGCGGAGGCTTGATTGGCAACCTCTCCGGACACTGTCCAGCGAGCGCTCTTCCTCCTGGGAAATCATGAGCGTTAATATACCTCCTAGGGATCTTTCCCTTAAATACAGCGGTGCGCCGTACCATTGCGGCGACGTTTCGATTCGCGTCGCATTCCTCTTCCGCCTGCTGGGCCGAACTGACCCTTGTTGGTCAGCCGCTGCGTGTTCGGCTTCCCGCCTTAAAGGCGCCTCCTGTGATGCACCATTGGTATACGATGGTCAGAAATGAGCTTGGATCAAATGATGGTGTCAGGACTCCGGTCGTAGTCACTGGGAAGCCGGAGATAAACCGGGGTAGTCAGCCGTAATGGAGACTAGAGCATTGTCCATGCTAAGTTGGTGGAACACCCCGTCAATCAGCTCCACCTTTATGTCCGGATCCTCTTCGGAGGCCGGATCAAGGGATCGTCCCAGATCCTCGGGCTGTGGGGTCAGGCTTCGTATGCCCTCCACGTCCCGGCGTAGCTCCTGCGTCAAAATCACAAAGTGAGACACTTGATTTGGGGAATATGGATCGGATAGATAAACGTCCGCTTACCCAACTCCGAGGGTTATTCATGGAGAATCCATTCAATGAACTCGTGCGGAGGAAGTCCTCCTTCTCCCCCTTGTACAAGCTGGATAGGATCTTCACCAGATCGGCGGCCGATCCCGGCCCCTTGCGGACATGGCGGGTGGCGTCATCCTCCCCGTTGAAATCCCACATGGGGTGGCCCCTATATTGGAGTGGCTGCACCCCTCGCATAATGCACGTGGCCATGACTCCAATCATGGTCAATCCGGAGTGGGCCAGTAACCTTATCCGGCCCATCAGATATTGGACGCTCCCATCATCTTCCCGTTGAGGGATCCGCGGGCGCCAACTCAGGCGTTTCTTCAAGGGAGCATTGCTGGACTCCGGGAGGTCGATCCAAACTGGATCCGGCAGAGGGGCGTCCTCTATATAAAACCATTCCGAAGGCCAGTCTTCGGACGCCTTCTTAGGGGTTCCGGATAGATATCCGGTCCCGGCGATGCGCCATATTTCGGCTCCGCCCACTTGATATATCGACCCCTCGTGAGAACGGGGTACGAGGCAAAACAATCTCTTCCACAGCGCAAAATGGGGCTCGACACCCAAGAACAGCTCGCAAAGAGCTACGAAGCCCGCGATGTGCAGAATGGAGGCAGGTGTAAGGTGGTGAAGCTGGAGTCCATAGAACTCCAGGAGCCCCCGGAGAAACGGATGTATGGGAAATCCGAGTCCCCTTATTAGATAAGGGACGAAGCATACCCGCTCTCCTTTGGAGGGATTGGGGACGCTCTCCGCCTGCTTTCCACCCCTGTAGGTGGCCAGTCCGGCTCGAACCGGAACCATGAAGGCTGGGGGAAGATATCCCTCGGTTTGGAGCATCACTAGCTCGCTGTGTGGAACTGAACATCTCCCCCAATCTCCTGGCTGAGGGCTAGGAGCGCGAGAGGAGGAGCCGTGTCGACTATCCATGATGGAATATATTTTTGTCAGAGGCGCTTCGATGAGTACTTGCGGAAGGAGGATGGTGTGAGTTGGATCTAGATCCTCGCCTCTCTTATAGGCAGCTCATTTGCGCGGCTAGGGGGTAAAATGCAAAAATACCCTAGCTTTTCGCATTCTTACGACACGTGGAAGAGGGCCATTATTGGACGTGGAAGCCAAGGAGCGCAACATTTATAAGGAAGTCGGACACTATTCGGCAGGCACTTGGAATTTGAAGGAGAACCCGCCTTGCAACGCCGAAGACAATGTATGCGCCGGACTCGTCGTCATTGAAGCCTGGTTCGGGGGCTACTGAGGGAGTCCCGGATTAGGGGGTGTCCGGATAGCCGAACTATCATCATCGGCCAGACTCCAAGACTATGAAGATACAAGATTGAAGACTTCGCCCCGTGTCCGGATGGGACTTTCCTTGGCGTGGAAGGCAAGCTTGGCGATACGGATATGTAGATCTCCTACCATTGTAACCGACTCTGTGTAACCCTAGCCCTCTCCGGTGTCTATATAAACCGGATGGTTTTAGTCCGTAGGACACAACAACAATAACAACAATCATACCATAGGCTAGCTTCTAGGGTTTAGCCTCCTTGATCTCGTGGTAGATCTACTCTTGTAATACCCACATCATCAATATCAATCAAGCAGGACGTAGGGTTTTACCTCCATCAAGAGGGCCCGAACCTGGGTAAAACATCATGTCCCTTGTCTCCTGTTACCATCCGCCTAGACGCACAGTTCGGGACCCCCTACCCGAGATCCGCCGGTTTTGACACCGACACACACATTTATGATTACAGACCTGTTTGCCACGTATCACACACATCTTATTATATTGAACCATTTCTGTTCTCTTGTCTCAACGCAAACAGTTCATCCGAGTGAACCGCATGCCGTATATCGCACACACCTTGATCTGCCTGACCGTTTCTTTGTGTTGCCTAATCCCAAACAGTTCATCCTAGTGAACTGTATGATGTGTATCGCACACGCCTTCATCTGGCTACCCGTTTCTTTTGTTCCGCCTAATTGCAAATAGTTAATTGAACTGAACTATATGCCCTGCATCGCACAGGCAACTAAAATCTGAACTGTGTTTGATGCATCCGTCATCGCGAACGTTTTGGACATTTTTTATGGTTCTCTGACACCAACGTTTGCGATTATTGCATCACACACAGTTTCTTGAAGGGTCTCTGATCGTAGTGTCACGTTAGCAGCATTCTGCAGTAGTGCCTAACCAGTTCCACTTCCTCGATTTATTTATGATGCTTATGGTGTCCCCGTTTTATCGACACTACAATCTACATAGTGGCTTTGTGTCATATTAGCCGCACTCCATCCTTCAAGCAAAACTAAATGACACTCATATTTCCAAAGCTTAAGTTTAATCGGTCAGCTAATGTTACTACGTGAATTTTGAAATGCATGTGCGCCACATATAGACATGTTGGAATACTATTTCTCTATGCACTCTCGTTGTCATGGTTTCACAATAAACTTTCAATACAGCATATTATGAACCTATCATCTGCCTACTATCCTTACTTCTGGAGCTCTCAACAGGGAGCCTATTTATCGTGTAGTTGTGTCAGATTATATTATTGTACTCACCAAATTATAGCACATAAGGGCTCTCTCATAAAAATCCAGTGATAGCACACAAGGGTTTACAAAGACCCCCAATTATATTACAATATCCTCTGCATTACAAAGATAATCTCACTACTATTTATATTGACATGCTTCTTAGATATGGAACAAAATCACAATGAATATGAGAATGCGCACATCAGAAGAGTATCGCAGAACAGTGCAATGACTAACAAACATGGCATCAAGGCATTGAGTTCCATTCTGGATGGAATGAAGCCCACACGCTCCGCACCTATAGATTCATGTTCAGAATATGATCCTAATGACTATTCTGAGATCAAGGATTCAAAGGTAGATGGCCTATCCTGTTCACCTTACAAGGTGCCTATTCTAATTTGGCAAGGTTTTATTGGTTGCACGTAACTTGCGTAAGCTGTCTTGCATTTCTTCTACTTTTTTGCACCGCCATGTGCTTAGTTTACTCATCATCTTTGTGAAGTTGCCATGCCCACCCATTATCAATACACATTTGATTTATCATCATACCATGTTTTTTCATTCAAATGTTGCTCTTGTGTATCAGACATCCAAAAGGAAGAGAGTGATTGCAGAACCTGAAGGAGTAGTAGCAAAGTCCTTGAAAAAAGTGGTAGTACCGCAACCAGCACCACAAAACCTAGGATATCGCAACTATGATGCTCGTTGCTTTGCACTTGTTAGTACCTGATGTCTTGTATCGCTGTACTTACATTCATAACTGGTTGATTATGTGACATCAGTGTGCATGATAACCTACATATCCGTTGTTCTCTCCTAATTATCAGATCCTATATTAATGCTTACATTATTGTAGAATAAACCCAATGTTTATGAAGAAGTTTAGCTCTACATTGTTCTTGTAAGTATGTGTTGTCCTTTATCACTATACTTATATTGTCAGCTAGTTGTTCATGTACCATCACTTTGCAGCTTATTTTCCCTTGGCATCCATTTTGTACACATCTAATCTATGTTTACTCTTACCGAAATGTTGAATAAAACCAATACTACTGAAGATGTTTACCTCTGCATTACTCTTGTCAGTTCCTTTTGGATGTATGTTGTACCTACATTTATAGCTAGTTGATTATGTAGCATCACTCTGCATCTTGGCTTAAATCATCTCCATTTGTTCCTACATTATCACTTCTATATTTACTCTTAACAGCTTAACAAAATGTAGAATAAAGGCAATGCTTATGAAGAAGACTCTGTGGTAAACTTATTGAATTTCCCACCCATCAACATGGAAAAGCGCTTTATAGAGCCAGTCTTCATTACTAACATATGTTTGTCCTTCTCAAGCCTTCAAACTTTGTTGTGTATATTTGGATAGCAATGACTGCAACTGCTGTTTATTTTTGTCGTTTGCATCAAATTGCATGTTTAAAGTTTATTATGAAGTTCACAAACATAAGTTTCTCCTTCTCAACCTAGTTCCTTATTCATACCATGTAAATTAAACTAAACATAGCAAGTGATCTTCCTTAGCAATGCATGTGTGCTTGTTGCTCTGTAATCTAGTGGTGTGGTCAAACTACAAACTCCAGGACAATGGCATATCCTGCTATGTCTTAACTATGAACAATGCATATTCATGTTATTTAAATCGTATCTTTTTATTTACAATTAGAAATGGGATAAATTGACAATACACTCACCATCGATGCTTATACATTCTTTAGCATTGCATGTATGTTTGTGTTCTTGATCTATAATCCAGTGGTGTGGTAAAGCTGGCCACTGCACAATGCCATTTCCTACCGTGTCTTAACTATGAACATTTTTTATTCTATTGTAATCCAAGTCTTTTTATTTGCCACTAAGAAATGGGATGAATCAACAACATTGTTGCTTATATGTGCAAAGCATGTTATCTGTCTAATTTTTTTCTCTTTTGGGGTGATATCACTGACACCATTGATGCTATGCAGCTAGAGTTGGATATAAACGTCAAACAAGTGCAGTCATCAGCTTGTGCTGCAGCTCCCACGCGGGGCTAACCTTTCTTGAACTGCGTTGAAGTGTTGTCGGTTCTATATATTATTTTGGGCGGCATGTTTATTTGCACTGGTGGTGACCTTTGATTCCCAGTGTATGTAATTTCTTATCTGGTTGCGCCTTATTATCACTAGCGGTGAACTTTTATGCCCAGTGCATGTAATATGTAGTAATTTCTTTGTTGTATAGTCTAGGTATATTCTTCGTCATGATGTTGTAATTTAATTTCTATATATGTTGTCGTCGCTCCCTGAAAAGGTCGTAAGCTTTGACAGAGCAATGGGCCTAAATGTTCAGTCTATTATATATAAAAAATTACGGTACTAAAACTAGCCAGCCCACCAATTGTTGTAAATGGGCTGAAACATGGGCCTATAATCATGTCCAACCAATAGCAGGCCTAGACGTAAACTCACCAACTATTAGTTTTGATCCTTTAGCAGGTCGAGTAAACAAGTTGCCTAAGTTGGGCCGGAAAATAGAATGGGCTTTTAATAGTTCGAAAAGTAGATTCGGCCTGAACAGTGTTGGAGGCCCATGATTAGCTCAACCACAAGATGGGCCGTTAACAGGCCAAAATATTTATCGGGCCATAGTTGGCCAAATAACATAATGGGTCATAAGCAGGAGGGTTGCAAAGTGGGCCATCATTAGGCCCAATTGTCTAACATGCCTTTAATGGGCCAATAGTCAGGTTGGGCTAAAATATATCCATGAAGACTATGGGCCTTTAAGAGGCCGAAAGTCACTTCGGCCCAAAAATAGGCCCACATGCAGCATAGGCCGCTAAATGGACGAAAGTGGAACCGGGCCGACAACGGCCCATATGTACCAATGGCCATTAACAGGTCGGAAGTAATATCGGGCTGAACTATTACATCGGCCTTCAAGAGGTCGTACTTCAAATGGGGCCCCAATGTTGCCGAAAGCACGGTGCATGTTAATGGGGCAGATCATATATTGGTCGTAATTTGGCCCGAAGAATATCAGGCAGTTAACGGGTCGGATCCTATATGGGCCGTCATTTGGCCCAAAACATGGCAGACTGTTAACGGGTTGGATCTGATGTGGGCTGTCATTTGGCCCGAAACGCGACAGACATCTAACGGCCGGATCTTATGTGGGCCATAATGTGGCCCAAACCATGGCAGGTTGTTAACGGGCCGACCCAGTAGAGTACGACAAAATCTTGTGGGCCCTTGGCTGGGCCGGCCTTTTTATCTTAAATGGGCTACTGTTGGGACCTGCCACTTGTCGAGGTAATGTAGGCGCATTCTCTCCAATGTACGGACGAAATCTGTCCCAACGCTAAGCCGACACATGGATCCCCCGGCGAATGAGAATTTTACACATGGAAAATCCCCATTGGTTCGGGCTATAAACAGGTTATCAAATCCAAACTAGAACCTGATAGCTTAACGGCGACCCGTTACGGTGGATGCCACGTGTCGGTTACCCTCGACAAAAACACTTCCATGATGCGCCATTTATCATCATGGAAGTGGACACTTCCATGATGATAATTTTGGTATTGTCATGGAACACTTCTATGATAGCACAAGTATGACTATCTTGATTCTTTCATAAAATCGTCATTGATGTACATGCATGATAGAAAACGTGACCTACTGTGACAAACACGGCCGTCAACACCAACTTTCTCCACCTCTATGCAACAGCATAACTTCTCTATTCCCGTTGTAATTCTCTACTTAAACATGGTGCTCAACACTATATATTATTATCCAGTGATATGTGGTTATCCTATGATGTTTGAGTAGATCTATTTTATCCTATGGGTTAATTGATGATCATGATTCGTTTGAGTTGAATATTTTATTTTGGTGATGTCCTATGGTGCCCTCCGTGTCGAGCAAATGTGAGGTATCCCTGTTGTAGGGTGTTGCAATGCGTTCATGATTCTCTTATAGTGGGTGGCGAGAGTGACAGAAACTTATACATGAGTAAGGGGTTGTTGCATATGGGAGTAAAGAGGACTTGATACTTAATGTTATGGTTGGCTTTTGCCTTAATGATCATTGGTAGTGGCGGATGCTTGCTAGAGTTACAATCATAAGTGCATATGATCCAAGTACAGAAAGTATGTTAGCTCATGCCTCTCCCTCATATAAAATTGCAATAGTGATTACCGATCTAGTTATCAATTGCCTAGGGACAAATAACTTCCTTCTCTGACAAAAGCTTTCTACTAAACAAATAACTTTTATTATCTTGCATTTTATACGTAGTTTTATTCTCGCAAAGTACTTCTAGTTTTATACTTGTTTTAGGTAAAGCCAACATTAAGTCCGCATAGAGTTGTATCGGTGGTCGATAGAACTTGAGAGAATATTTGTTCTACCTTTAGCTCCTTGTTGGGTTCAACACTCTTACTTATCTAAAAAGGCAACAAACGATCCTCTAAACTTGTGGGTTATCAAGGCCTTTTTTGGCGCCGTTGCGGGGGAGCAATAGTGTGGGGTGAATATTCCCGTGTCTGCTTGTTTGCTTTATCACTAAGTAGATTTTATTTCCTATTCTAACTTGTTCTCTATCTCTAGTTATGGATATGGAACACGAAGTTCCAAAAAAAAAATTGTACTTGCTACTCATGGAGACGGGGAACCTCCTAAAACCCTCGATGCTCTTTATGTCAAAAATATTAAACACTATTTTGATCATCCTGAGAAAACCCCATTGAACTTGATAATGGGGGACACGTTGGATCAACATGAATACTTTAGGGATTAGCACTTGACGCAAAAAGGGAAACTCTTATGGGATCAAATTGATTATTTGCAATGGTATGCTTAGAATTTATGCTTGAGATATGATTGTACTTGTTGCTCTAGGATGAAGGCTCCACACCTTCCCTTTTCATGTGAATTTAATGATAATGAAACCTTGGCTTCTTATGCTAATGGTAGATATGATTACTATGAATAGAAGAATTTGTTGCTTCTAAGGGTGCTTGTGAAATTGAATCTTTGTTTGAAAAGTATGAAGATTATGATGTTGTTGTTTATAGACCTGAAAATTTTGCTATACATAAATATTGCAATGAGAATTCTAAATACAATTATGATATTAATATATTTATTGAGAAAGTCTCCACTGTCCAAGAAAAGACTAATATTTTGCAGGAATCTATGGAAGAAGAAATTGATGAAACTGTGAGCCCAGTAGATGAAAAAGATGATGAGGAGAGCAAAGAATAAAATGAGGAAGAGCGGATTAGCTACCCGCGCCCACATTCTAATAAGAGTAACTCTTCAACTCATACATTGTTTAATTTCCCTTCGTGCTTATCGAAGGATGAATGCTATGATGATTGCTACGATCCCTTTGATTCCTTAGAAATATCCCTTTTTGATGAACTTGATGCTTGCTATGCTTGTGGCCAAGATGCCAATATGAATTATGCTTATGGAGATGAACTTGCTATAGTTCCTTATGTTAAGAATGAAATTGTTGCTATTGCACCCACACATGATATTCCCATTATCTTTTTGAATTCTCCCAACTACACCATATCATAGAAGTTTGCGCTTATTAAGGATTATATTGGTGGGTTGTGTTTTACCATTACACATGATGATTCTGATGAATATGATATGCATGTGCTTGCTGATCCTACTTGCAATTATTATGAGAGAGGAACTTCATCTCCGCCTCTTTATATTTCCAACACAACAAATTTGCAAGAAACTGCTTATGCTATGTATTGGCCCTTACTTGATGTGCATGAATTGTTCTTTTATGACATGTTGATGCATAAGAAGAGAGTTAGGCTTCGTCATCGCATGATATATGTTGCTTTGTTCTCACTACTAAATTACAAATCATTGTAAATTAAAATTGGCTTTGATATACTTTGGAATCCGGGTGGATCAATTACTTGAGCACTTTACACCTAGCTTAATGGCTTTAAAGAAAGCATTGCCAGGGAAACAACCCGGAATTTTTAGAGAGTCATTTTATTCTATTATGTGCTTTTATAAAGTTTTAAAACACAAAATATAGAGGGGAACGTTAAAACGTTTTCAAAAAGAGAAGTGATAGGAAGATTATGCATTGGAGAAGTGAGGGTCGACCTTGAATACTTGTGTTCATGCTCATGGAAACAATGTAGAATTTTTCATGGAAGTTTGTCACAAAAAAATTTATCCCCTTGTACAAATCCATTGTATTATAAAAATAATGTGCCAAGATTTGCCTTTAGGGTGTTTAGATTGCTTGTTTAGTATGTGCGGTGCAAAAATAGAAACTTTGGTTGTAGTGCATGAATTTACATTTTTTTACTGAAATGCCAAAAGTTTCCGAAAATTTTACACAACACTACTATGCAATTTTTTAAATTTTTCCTAAGTTTTCAAAAGTTTTAGAGTTACAGAAGTATTGTCAAAGTTCAGACTACTACAAACTGTTCTATTTTTGGCAGATTCTATTTTTGATGCGTTGTTTGCTTGTTTTGATGAATCTATGGATTGTATCGGTGGGTATAAGACATGGAGAAGTTAGAATATAGTAGGCATAATTCAAGAATAAAATATGGGTTTGCAACAATACTTAAAGTAGTTACTTGCTTTATTATACTAATGGATCTCACGGGGGTTTTGTTAAGTTTTGTGTGATTGAAGTTTTCAAGTTTTGGGTGAGATCATGATGGATGAAGGAATAAGGAGTGGAAAGAGCCTAAGCTTGGGGATGAGCAAGGCACACCAAGGTAATATAAAAAGGACTCCCAAGCAACTAAGCTTGGGTATGCCCGGGAAGGCATCCCCTCTTTCCTCTAATGGCCATCGGTAATTTTACTTGGGGCTATATTTTTATTCGTCACATGATATGCGTAAATTCTTGGAGCATCTTTTGTGTTTATTTTTGCACTTTTATCTTATGCACCATGTTGGTATGAGATAGTCCTTGGTTAATTTATAGAATGCTCATTGCACTTCACTTATATCTTTTGAGTATGGCTTTATATAATGCTTCATGTACTTCACTTATATCATTTGAAGTTTGGATTGCCTGTTCTCTACATATGGAAAACCATTATTTGTAGAATGCTCTTTTGCTTCACCTTTCTTTATTAGAGCGTGGGCAAGTCTTTTATAGAAAGAATTATACTCTCATGCTTCACTTATATCCATTTAGAGAGTCAACAGGAATTGGTCATTCACATGGTTAGTCAGAAAATCCTACATGAAACTTGTAGATCACTGAATATGATATGTTTGATTCCTTGCAATAGTTTTGGGATATAGATATGGTAATATGTGGGAGGTACTAGTGAATGATTATGGTTTAGTAATAATATTGGTGTTAAGGATTGTGATTCCCTATGCATGCACATAAATTCCATAGTTATGCAATGAAGTTATATCCTACTTATGGTGCATTGTTCAGTGTTAGTTATGTTCAATGCATGTTTATGCGCATTTACGCTTTTTGGTTGGTCGCTTCTCAATCTATTTGCTAGTCTTCATTTGTACAAGGCGGGAATGCTGCTTGTGCATCCAATTCCTTAAACTTAAAGTTTTTCCATATGAGTCCACCATACCTACCTATATGCGGTATTTACATGTCGTCCCAAGTAAATTTGCATGTGCCAACTCTAGTTATTCAAAATAAATTTCTGTTTTGTGTGCTTGTACCTCTCATGTGGCGGCAGGGGGTGGCCCATATCTTCCATGTTAGGCGAACTATTCTCACGATGAGTGTTTATTCACTTGTCATTGCACAAGAAAGTGGCACGTAATAGGGATGCCCAGTCCACAATGAATCAAAAATAATAATAACAAAATTTCTTGGAAAGTGTTGGTATGGAAGGCACCCGTGGATACGGCTAGCCATGGATTGTGAAAAATGGTGGAAAGGAAATGAACTTTTTCTTGGGAACTACCTATAATGTGTCTAGCATGGAAGATGTTGGGAACTCTCGGTCATAGCGTTGACAGGAAAAGCATGACTCTCAAAATAATTTTATCTCTAATTTAAGCTTTGAGCTCTGGCACCTCTGCAAATCTCTGCTTCCCTCTGCGAAGGGCCTATCTATTTATTTTTATGCAATTTTTATTTTTATTTGGAGTCTTCACCTTCTCTTATAAGCACCAACTGGAGAGCACTATTTTCATAATTATGTATTGGGTGCACCTAATATTGAGTTTGTTTCATGAACGGATCAATGATTGAGCATGACGGGATAGGGATCATGTTCTTTAGCATTGATATTTTGAAAGACATGATTGTTTGTTGGGATGACTGAGTATTGATGTCTTGATGTCAAACTATAGACTATTGCTTTGAATCACTCGTGTCTTAACAATCATGCCATGATTAGATTATATGATCAAGATTATTCTAGGTAGCATTCCACATCAATTTTTTTATCATTTACCTACTCAAGGATGAGCAGGAATTAAGCTTGGGGATGCTGATACATCTCCGTCATATCTATAATTTTTTATTGTTCCATGCCAATATTGTACAACTTTCACATACTTTTGGCAACAATTTATATGATTTATTGGACTACATATTAATCTAGTGTCCAGTGCTAGTTCCTATTTGTTGCATGTTTTTTGTTTTGTAGAATATTCATATCAAAGTCCAAATGCGATAAAATTGTACGAATATTTTTTTGGAATATATGTGAATTTTTGGAAGAAGAATCAATGCAAGATGGTGCTCGAGGAGCCCACCAGGCACCAGGGCACGCCAGCGGGGCCCATGTGTGCCTTGATGGGTAGTGGTCACCTTGTAAGGTGGTTGTTGCCCTTATTTTGCCGCAAGTAATATAATTTGTGGATAAAAATCCTCTCAAAATTTCAGCCCAATCGGAGTTACAGATCTACCGGAATTTAAGAAATGGTGAAGGGCAAGAAAACAGGAACGCGAAACAGAAGAGAACAAAGAGAGATCCAATCTCAGAGGGCTCTCATCCCTCCGCCGCCATGGAGGCCATGGACCAGAGGGGAGACCCTCGTCCCATCTAGGGGGAGGACAAGAAAGAAGAAGAATAAGGGAGTGGGATCTCTCCCCCTCTATCCCGGTGGCGCCGGAGTGCTACCAGGGCAAGGATCATGACGACAATCTACACCAACACCCTTTCTACCATCAACACCAACTTTCTCCCCCTCTATGCAGTGGCGTAACCTCTCTATTCCCGCTATGATTCTCTACTTAAACATGGTGCTCAACACTATATATTATTATCTAATGATATGTGGTTATCATATGATGTTTGAGTAGATTTGTTTTGTCCTATGGGTTAATTGATGATCATGATTGGTTTGAGTTGTATATTTTATTTTGGTGCTGTCCTATAGTTACCTTCGTGTCGAGCAAACATGAGGGATCCCTGCTGTAGCATGTCGCAATACATTCATGATTCTCTTATAGTGGGTGGCGAGAGTGACAGAAATGTATACCCGAGTAAGGGGGTTGTTGCGTATGGGCATAAAGAGGACTTGATACTTAATTCTATGGTTGGGTTTTACCTTAATGATCTTTGGTAGTTGTGGATGCTTGCTAGAGTTCTAATCATAAGTGCATATGGTCCAAGTACGGAAAGTATGTTAGCTCATGCCTCTCCCTTATATAAAATTGCAATAGTGATTATCGGTCTAGTTATCGATTGCCTAGGGACAAATAACTTTCTTGTGTGACAAAAGCTTTCTACTAAACAACTAACTTCTATTATCTTGCATTTTATTTGTAGTTTTATTCTCGCAAAGTACTTCTAGTTTTATACTTGTTCTAGGTAAATCCAACATTAAGTGCGCATAGAGTTGTATTGGTGGTCGATAGAACTAAAGAGAATATTTGTTCTACCTTTAGCTCCTCATTGGGGTTGACACTCTTACTTATCAAAAAAGGCTACAAACGATCCCCTGCACTTGTGGGTTATCACCCGCATGCACTTCGAAGAGTTGGTGGTGCGTTTACCGTTGCGGGCTGCCTCCTCGGACGCTTGTACCTCGGTTGCGAAAGCCGTGGTCTGCTCCTCCGTTAGGAGCAAGTGCTCGGTGTTACCCTTAACTGTGATAACACCGTTAGGTCCTGGCAATTTAAGCTTGAGATAAGCATAATGCAGCACTGCATTGAAGCGCGCAAAAGCTGTGCGCCCTAAGAGCGTGTGGTATCCACTTCGGAAGGGGACAATGTCGAAGATTAACTCCTAGCTTCTGAAGTTCTCGGGTGAGCCGAAGACTACCTCTAGCGTGACCGTTCCGGTACAGCGGGATTTAACGCCTGGAATGACACCTTTGAAGGTAGTGGTACTCGGCTTGATCCGAGATGATTCGATGCCCATTTTCCTAACCATGTCCTCATGGACTAAGTTGAGGCTGCTTCCTCCATCCATAAGGACTCGTGTCAGATGATAACCATCTACAATTGGGTCCAAGACGAGCGCCGCCGATCCGCCATGCATGATGTTGGTCAGATGGTCATGCTTGTCGAATGTGATCGGGTAAGCCAACCATGGGTTAAACATCTTTGAGTGTGGATGAGGCTTCCCGGGGTCTATCCCTCCGACAGTAGTCCCTGAAGCTGGTGAGGGTCTACGGATGGCAACTGGAGTACCTCGGTAGTTTCCCCTTCAAGGGATCCTTTCACCTTTGCTCAGTCCGGCTGGGAGAAACCATGTGCCAGGAATCGGCCGCGGCTACGACCTCCTGTCAAAATTCGAATCGACGTGGCGGGTGCTGGGGAGGCGCCACGCGGTGCCAGCAGGCCAGGCCGGCCTAGCTTTAATGCATATCTCCCTTCTGGGGATGTGAGCAACATAGATCATATTCACCTTTGTAACCTCATTAGGAAACTTCTTTTGGCCTCCATTATTGGGTCGCCGAGGTTCATCCTCGTCTTCGCTGCAATTTTAGGTTTTACTTTGACCCTCCGTCGCTACCTTGCCAACCTGTTTAAAGACCCAGCAATTCCTATTGGTGTCAGTTGATGGTTTGTCCTGAGTGTTGTGGATTTGGCACGGCCGGTCTAGGATCCTGTCGAGCTAGCTAGCTCTATCTTTGTTCCCTTTAAAGGGCTTCCTTTTCTGTCTGGATCTAGGTCCGGTGAACCCTACATTGATTGTTGCGTCCCTTGTGTCGCTCCTGCCATTTTTATGCTTGCCCTTATTCTTATTATGCTTGGGCTTTCCATTGGCATCGCGTGTTTTCGAGGTGCCCGCCTTGCCGTTATGGGTACTTCAAGCGAGCCAGGTGTCTTCTCCTATGCAAAAGCGGGTCATGAGTGAAATGAGGGCTTCCATGGCCCTCGGCTTGTCTTGGCCGAGCTGGCGGGCAAACCACTCATCTCGGATGTTATTTTTGAATGTCGTGATGGCTTCAGTGTTGGAGTAGTCAATGATCTGGTTCTTTTTAGTGAGGAACATGTTCCAAAACTTCTGAGCTGATTCGCCTGCCTGCTGGGTGACACGGCTGAGGACATCAACATCCGAAGGTTGGACGTAAATGCCTTGGAAGTTTGCCCGAAAAGCGTCTTCAAGGGCTTCCCAGCTACTAATAGAATGAGGAGGCAAGTTGTTAAGCCAATACCTAGCCGACCCTTTAGCTTTAGCGCCAAGTATTTAATGGCGTGGAGGTCTTCTCTGTTGGCCATATGTATGTGGAGAAGAAAATCTTCAATCCATGCTGCGGGGTCTATAGTGACATCATATGACTCTATGTTGATGGGCTGAAACCCTTCAGGAAACTGGTGTTCCATGACCCTATCTGTAAAACATATGGGGTGGGCTGGACCTTGGAATCGGGTGGTGTCCCATTGGAGTTCAAGGAGAGTCATGTGTAGGCTTGATCGCAGGAGTGGCCATTCCTGTCCATCCAGGCATCCGTAAATGGACCGAGGAGGTGCCCTATTTGCCTCAATGTGACATCGAACATCGTGAGGGTCCAGGTAATCCACGGGATCCTTGCCATAACAGCGTGGAGCCAGCCAAGTGTTGAGATTTTCATGCATTGGCCCATTCCGGCCTCTAGGGGGCAGGCCAGTCTCATCGGCAGCTAGTTCTTCATCGAAGTCCGATAGCAGAATCTTGCGTGGGTATGATTTCGGTGCTATGGTGCCGGTCTTCTAAATCTTGCTCATCCGAGAGCACTTCGACCCACTTTTCATTTAGTGGATTGGTGTTAGCTTGCGGCAGATGTCGCTTGTGTTTCATGCTCCGAGGTGTGGCAACGAGGCGCCGACGGAAGTGCTCTTGTTCGAAAGGGTCATCGGGGACGACGTAGTCCTTGGTACCAAGGCTCTCGTATTCCTCGGACTCCAGCATATAATTTTCATCGGGCACTTCAAAGAGGTCGTCGGGATCTAAGTCCTCGAGATGTCCTTCAGGTGTGCCATTCCGGTCTAGGGAGGCTTGAAAGTCTTCCTCAGGGTTGTTGGTGTCACCGGCTACTGCGTCACCGTTATCGGCTTGTTACCACTAGGTTCCCCGTTGGCGCCCCTTATGCGTCTACACCGACGCCTTGGAGGGATCTGGGGGTGTCAACCATGTAGACATCATAAGTCGATGTCGTAGTCCACCTGCCAGTGTTTACTAGAGACGAGGTGTTTTATGTGGCGTCATCGACATCTTCATCCAGGTCTGTGGCCTCGCCATAGTCCAACACGTTGGTTAAATCATCGATTGTGCCAACTAAGTGGGTGGTGGGTGGGATGTAAATTTCCTGATCGTCGTCTTTAAGTCTGATCTGATCATAAACCGAAGTCTTGCCGTCCAAGATAGACATGCTCTAGATACGGTCAAGCATCTCATTTCAGGTGGGATAGCTCTTCAGAATTTATTGCTTGGTTATAAGCAGGGTTGACTCAAAGTGTCCCCAGCATGTAACTTGATGTGTTTTCGGTGCGACGGGAATCCGAAAGCAATTCTAGATCCTGCACTGGTGTCGGCTCTAAGCCTGACGCAACTTCACGGGCGGGAGCCAGATCTACGTTCGGGCGGGAGATCGAAGGTACCGTCGGGAGTTGTTATGCCGGGAGTCTCTGGGGATGCCACGGGTCCTGGCCCGACGTCCTCGCTAGAGATCGGTTCCGGAGTCGAGCCCCTAGAGTCGGGCAGGTTCTTAATCCGGCCGGGCGTCCAGTCTGATAGGATGAGATCGTTGTGTCAATCTATGGTGTACTCAAGGCTGCCGAAGGTCATGATCTGATATGGGGCCTAGTTTTCGACGGAGCCCAGATGGCCCGTCGAATCAGCGCAAAGATCACGCTGCTGAATAGCGGAACTCTGGCCGGGGTGGGGGCATAGACAGTCCCATGGCCATTGCCACAGTTGATCTGTGAGTGAGCCATCGATCCTTCTGTTAATCCCACAGCAGAACTCTCAAAATGAAAGCACCAGTGTCGATGTCAAAACTGACAGACCTCGGGGTAGGGGGTCCCGAGCTGTGGATCTCGGACAGATGGTAACAGGAACAAAGATACGATGTTTTACATAGGTTCGGGCCCTCTTAGTGGAGTAAAATCTACGTCCTGCTCTTGTTTATATTAATGGAGATGTATCAAGTACAAAGTTGATCTACCTCGAGATCATAAGATCTGGTCTAACTCTAGGGCTAGGCGAATGATATTGCGTTTTTCTCCCCCTTACGGGCTAAACCCCACGGCTTATATACATGTTAGGTAGGATATCCAGGGTTACAATTTCGATATCTAGGCACAAGGCGACAGGAGAAATCTTGGAGTGTACGACACGTATAGTCTTGATCACGCCACCGGTGTACATCCTCCGGAGTCCATCTTGAATATGAATGAAGGCCCATTGGCCCAATACGAGGAGCATGGGCTGACTAGGTTAGTACCACCTAGTCCGGGACACCGTCAGACTGCCAAAGCATGCTCCATCAACATAGGTGGCCAGCTATTTTTGTAGTGCAAATTAAAGCATCTCTAGAAGATCCGCTAAAAGCTCCCTGGCCAAGAAAATTATGTCTGATATGCAGGTTTTACGGATTTTACAGCCCCAATACGCACCACATATCTGCCCGGGCATAAAAAATATCGGGGACCCGAATATGCGCCCCTGATAACCCACAAGTTTAGGGGATCACAACAGTCTTTGAGGGTAGTATTTCACCCAAATTTGTTGATTCGACACCAGGGGAGCCAAAGAATATTTATGAGCCTTAGCAGTTGAGTTGTCAATTCAACCACACCCAGGATATAATATTTCTGTAGCAAAGTGCTTAGTAGCACAGTAGTTTGATAGTAGTAGTAATAGTAGCAATAGTAACAAGAACAATAACAAAAGTAGTTTGTGATGATTGTAACAACAGCAATAGTAGTAACTTAGCAAAGGACAATATGATAAAAGCGTAGGCATTAGATCAGCGATGGATATTTGTGTTGGATGACATTCATCATATAACAATCACAACCTAGAGAGATACACAATAGCCCCAATTCACCAATGTAATACGTGCTTATAATAAGAACTTACGGGACAACTTTTGTCATACCCTCCCGTGGCAGCGGGGTCTAAGGGATATTAAGGCTTCCTTTTAATAGAGAATCGAAACAAACATTAACACATGGTGAATACATGAACTCCTCGAATTACAGTCATCCCCGGAGAGTATCCCAATTATTGTCACTTTGGGGTCTATGGATCAGAACAATAACAAGTGCATATAACTAGCAGATAGGATCAAGAACTCAAATATATTCATGAAAACATAGAGGGTTCAGATTTGAAATCATGTCATTCGGGCCCCAGTAACAAGCATTAAGCATAGCAAAGTCATAGCAACATCAACCTTAGAACATAGTGGATACTAGGGATCAAGCCCTAAGAAATTGACTCGATTACATGGCAAATCTCATCCAACTCCATCACTGTCCAGCAAGCCTACGAAGGAATTACTCACTCTCGGTGGTGAGCATCACGGAATTGCTGATGAAGAAGGTTTTATGATGACGACGGTGGTGAATTCCACCCTCCGGAGCCCCGAACGGACTTCAGATCAGCCCTCCCGATGAAGAATGGGAAGTGGCGGTGGCTCCGTGTCGCAAAACATGATAAAACTTTCTCTTTGATATTTTTTCTCTGAGAAACGGTATTTGTGGAGTTGGAATTAGGGCAGCCAGGGGCTCGAGGGGCCCATGAGTTCACAGGGCGTGCCCTGGGAGTGGGTGCGTGCCCTAAGCTCGTGGCTCCTAGGTGGGCCCCTCTAGTAGGTCTCTTCACCAATATTTTTTTATATTTCCCAGAAATAATCTCCGTAAATTTTTAGCTCAATCTGATAACTTTTATTTCTGCACAAAAAAAACACCATGGCGATTCTTCTAAAAACAACGTCAGTCCGGGTTAGTTCCATTAAAATCATGAAAATTAGAGTCCAAAACAAGAGAAAAAGTGTTTGCAAAAGTACATACATTAAGAATGTATCAACTCCCCCAAGCCCAACTCATTTCTTGTCCACAAGCAATTCATTTGACAAAGTGAAAGTGATAAACAAAAACTTTTACAAACTCTTTTGTTCTGGTTATTGTATATATGCTTAACTAGTGCTCAAGTTTTCAGCAAAGATTATGAACTAACCATATGAATGATAACACTTAGGTTTCACATTTACTCATGACAATAACATAACCAACTAGCAAGCAATAATAGGATATCTGGATGTCAACAATTTGTCAAAACAATCATGATATAATATGATAACATGGTATCTCGCTAACCCTTTCTGAGACTGCAAAACATAAATGCAGAGCACCTTTGAAGTTCAAGCAACGACTAAACATTATAACTTAGGGTAGAAGAAATCCGGTCATGGTCACATACAACATTAACTAGACTCAATGCATAAGAAAGACAATAGCGCTCTCCAAATTGGTGCTTGAATGAGAAGGTGATGACTCAACAATAAAAGTAAATAACATAAAAGTAAATATATAGGCCCTTCACAGAGGGAAGCAGAGATTTGCAGAGGTGCCAGAGCTCGAAGCTTAAAACAGAGATGGATACATTTTGAGAGCTGTGCTTTTCCTGTCAATGTCACGACCAAGGATTTTCAATATATTCCATGATAAACACATTATCAGCAGTTCTCAAGCAGAAAGGTAAAGTTTACCACCCCTCAACCATACAAACACAAGCCATGGCTAGCTGAATTCACGGGCACTGTCGTGGTTTGGTCACGGTAGATGCCCTCGTGAAAGGACTTAAGCATGGAGCCATCGCAATGTAGGTTAGATTAAATGGGTTGAATGGGACGAGAGACACAAGTTTACCCAGGTTCGGCCCCTCACCGACGAGGTAAAAGCCTACTTCTTGCTTTGAGTTGTATTGCTTGAGTATCGATTACAAGGGAGCAGAATCGCTTAATGCTACTTCTTGAGCTTGCGTTGGTTTTTCCCTTGAATAGGAAAGGGTGATGCAACAAAGTAGAGATAAGTATTTCCCTCAGTTAGAGAACCAAGGTATCAATTTAGTAGGATACAACGCACAAGCCACCAATACATGCACAAACAATAAAACAACTTGCACCCAACGCAATAAAGGGGTTGTCAATCCCTTCATGGTCACTTGCAAAAGTGAAATCTAATAGAGATAGAAAAACAAAAGGTAAAATATTTTTGGGTTTTTTGGTTTATAGATTGGAAAGTAAAAGATTGCAAAATAGTAGATCGGAAACTTATATGATGGAAAATATACCCGGGGGCCATAGGTTTCACTAGAGGCTTCTCTCAAGATAGCAAATAATATGGTGGGTGAAAAAATTATTGTCGAGCAATTGATAAAAAAGCGCAAATTATGATGATATCTAAGGCAATGATTATGACATATAGGCATCACATCCGTGTCAAGTAGACTGAAATGATTCTGCATCTACTACTATTACTCCACACATCGACCTACTCCTTCCTGCATCTAAAGTATTAAGTTCATGAAGAACAGAGTAATGCATTAAGTAAGATGACATGATGTAGAGGAATAAACTCAAGCAATATGATGTAAACTCCATATTTTTATCCTTGATGGCAATAATACAATACATGCCTTCCTGCCCCTACTGTCACTGGGAAAGGACACCACAAGATTGAACCCAAAGCTAAGCACTTCTCCCATTGCAAGAAAAACCAATCTAGTTGGCCAAACTAAACCGATAGTTCGAAGAGAATTACAAAGATATCAAATCATGCATATAAGAATTCAAAGAAGATTCAAATAATATTCATAGATGAGATGATCATAAATCCACAATTCATCGGATCTCGACAAACACACCGCAAAAGAAGATTACATCGGATAGATCTCTGAGAACATCGAGGAGAACATGGTATTGTGAATCAAAGAGGGAGAATAAGACATCTAGCTACTAGCTATGGACCTGTAGGTCTGAGGTAAACTACTCACGCTTCATCAGAAGGGCAATGATGTTGATGTAGAAGCCCTCCATGATCGAACCCCCCTCCGGCAGGATGCCCGAAAAGGCCCCTAGATGGGATCTCACGGGAACAGAAGGTTGTGGTGGTGGAAAAGTGTTTTCGTGGATGCTTCTAGTTGTTTGGGGATATATGTAAATATATAGGACCACTGTTCAAAAAATCTTCCGATTCAGCGATTAATCTTCAACATTATATAGGACGATGAAGTACGTTGGTGGAGTCACATGGGGCCCACAAGGCAGGGGGCATGCCCTACCCCCCTGGGTGCGTCCTCCCCCCTTGTCACCGCCTCGTGGCTCTTTTGACTTGAACTCCAAGTCTCTGGGGTGTCTTCTAGTCCAAGAAAAATCATTGCAAAAGTTTTATTCTGTTTGGACTCCGTTTAGTCTTCCTTTTCTACGAAGCTCAAAAACAAGGAAAAAATAGAAAGTGGCACTGGGCTCTAGGTTAATAGGTTAGTCCCAAAAATAAGATAAAATAGCATATTAATGCATATAAAACATCCAAAACAGATAATATAATAGCATGGAACAATCAAAAATTGTAGATACGTTGGAGACGTATCAAGTATCCCCAAGCTTAATTCCTGCTTGTCCTCGAGTAGGTAAATGATAAAAACAGATTTTTTTGATGTGGAATGCTACCTAACATATTTATCCATGTAACTTTTCTTTATTGTGGCATGAATGTTCAGATCCAGAAGATTCAAAACAAAAGTTTAATATTGACATAAAAACAATAATACTTCAAGCATACTAACAAAGCAATCATGTCTTCTCAGAATAACATGGCCAAAGAAAGCTATCCCTACAAAATCATATACTGGCTATGCTCTATCTTCATCACACAAAATATTCAGATCATGCACAACCCCGATGACAAGCCAAGCAATTGTTTCATAGTTTTGATGTTCCCAAACCTTTTCAACTTTCACGCAATACATGAGCGTGAGCCATGGACATAGCACTATAGGTGGAATAGAATATGGTGGTTGTGGAGAAGACAAAAAGAGGTAGATAGTCTCACATCAACTAGGCGTATCAACGGGCTATGGAGATGCCCATCAATAGATATCAATGCCAATGAGTAGGGATTGCCATGCAACGGATGCACTAGAGTTATAAGTTTATGAAAGCTCAAAAAGAAAAACTAAGTGGGTGTGCATCCAACTTGCTTGCTCATGAAGACCTGGGGTGATTTGAGGAAGCCCATCGTGGGAATATACAAGACAAGTTCTATAATGAAAAATTCCCACTAGTATATGAAAGTGACAAAATAGGAGACTCTCTATCATGAAGATCATGGTGCTACTTTGAAGCACAAGTGCGGAAAAAGGATAGTAACATTGCCCTTTCTCTCTTTTTCTCACATTTTTTCTTTTTTTTTTGTTTGGCTTCTTTGGCCACTCTTTTTTTTAATTTCCTCACATGGGACAATGCTCTAGTAATGATGATCATCACACTTCTATTTACTTACAACTCAAGAATTACAACTCGATACTTAGAACAAAATATGACTCTATATGAATGCCTCCGGCAATGTACCGGGATGTGCAATGACTCAAGAGTGACATGTATGAAAGAATTATGAAAGGTGGCTTTGCTACAAATACAATGTCAACTACATGATCATGCAGAGTAGTATGACAATGATGAAGCGTGTCATAATAAATGGAACGGTGGAAATTTGCATGGCAATATTTCTTGGAATGGCTATGGAAATGCCATAATATGTAGGTATGGTGGTTGTTTTGAGGAAGGTATATGGTGGGTGTATGGTACCGGCGAAAGTTGCGCGGTACTAGAGAGGCTAGCAATGGTGGAAGGGTGAAAGTGCGTATAATCCATGGACTCAACATTAGCCACAAAGAACTCACATACTTATTGCAAAGATCTATTAGTCATCTAGACAAAGTACTACGCGCATGCTCCTAGGGGGATAGATTGGTAGGAAAAGACCATCGCTCATCCCCAACCGCCACACATAAGGAATACAATCAATAAATACCTCATGCTCCAACTTCGTTACATAAGGGTTCACCATATGTGCATGCTACGGGAATCACAAACCTCAACACAAGTATTTCTCCAATTCACAATTACTCACTAGCATGACTCTAATATCACCATCTTTATATCTCAAAACAATCATAAGGAATCAAACTTCTCATAGTATTTAATGCACTTTATATGAAAGTTTTTATTATATCCCTCTTGGATTCCTATCATACTAGGACTAAATTTATAACCAAAGAAAAATACCATGTAGTTTAAAAAGACTCTCAAAATAATATAGTGAAGCATGAGAGTTCAACAATTTCTATAAAATAAAACCATCGTTGTGCTCTAAAAAGATATAAGTGAAGCACTAGAGCAAAATTGTCTAGCTCAAAAGATATAAGTGAAGCACGTATATAGAGTATTCTAATAAATCATGATTCACGCGTGTCCCTCTCAAAAGGTGTGTACAACAAGGATGATTGTGGAAAACTAAAAAGCAAAGACTCAAATAATACAAGACGCTCCAAGCAAAACACATATCATGTCGTGAATAAAAATATAGCCTCAAGTAAAGTTACTGATAGACGAAGATGAAAGAGGGGATGCCTTCCGGGGCATCCCCAAGCTTAGGCTCTTGGTTGTCCTTTAATATTACCTTTGGGTGCCTTGGGAATCCCCAAGCTTAGGCTCTTGCCACTCCTTATTCCATAGTCCATCAAATCCTTACCCAAAACTTGAAAACTCACTAGAAAAAAAATACACTTCCGTGATGATACGTGTTTGTCACAGTAGGTCGCATTTTGTCATGCATGTACATCCATGACGATTTTATGACAGAATCAAGATAGTCATACATGTGCTGTCGTAGAAGTGTTCCATGACATTACCAAAATTATCATCACGGAAGTGTCCACTTCCATGACGATAAATCACGCGTCACAGAAGTGCTTTCATCAAGGGTGACTGACACGTGGCATCCATCGTAACGGAACGTTGTTAAGCTATCGGGTCAGGTTTTGGATCCGACAACACGTTAACAGCCCCGACCAATGGGGATTTTCCATGTGTAAAATCATCATTGGCTGGAGGAAACACGTGTCGGCTCATCGTTGGGACAGATGTCATCCACTCATTGGACGGAAGGTGCCTATGATACGTCAACACGTGGCACGGCCCAACAGAGGCCCATTCATGTGAAAAGGCCGGCCCGTTTGACTTGGTCAAAAGGTGGCGGGTCGGCCCATGGAAAGCCTGTTAATGGCATGTTCGCATATAGCCCATTTACAGCCCGCTAACCCAAGGCCCGTTACGCCCTATCCGAATTAGGCCCAGTAGCGTCATCTGGGCCATCCAATATGATTCCAGCCCGTTTTCACTTCTGGCGCATGTATGGCCCATGACGTCTTTCGGCCCATATGAGGCCCTATGTAACTCTTGGCCTATTAACGGCCTGTGGTGAAACTGGCCCGTAATGAAGAGTGTATCACTTTACACCCATTAACGGCCCGTGGTGAAACTAGCCCATAATGAACAGTGTATCACTTTATACCCATTAATGGCATGTTATTCCGTTGGGCCGTTTCCAGCCCATGTTATCTTTCGGCCTTCTCAGAGCCCATTTATTCTTGGGCTCATTTCCAGCATTCGTTTACTTACGGCCCGTTACTGTCACTTTCTGCTTGTGGGCCAAATTCAGCCCGTGGTTACAGTCGGCCCATTAGTGGTCCATTAATATGGTGGGCCATTTTCATAGCGTCATCAAATACGGCCTATTAACGATGGCCCGTTATGGTCGGCCCATGAATGGACGATTCCAACTCTAGCCCGTTTACGGCCATAATGCGGTCTGTTTGGCCCATGTTTGGCCAATCGATCATACGGCCCGTATAAGGCCCATTGATGATACGGCCCGCACAAGGCCCATTGTTTCTACAACCCGTAGAAGGCCCATTGTTTCTACGGCCCGTAGAAGGCCCACTGTTTCTACGGCCAGTAGGAGGCCCAGTGTCACTACAGTAAATATTAGCCCATGGTTATTGTGGCCTAGCTTTAAAAAATAGGTTATTGCAGCCACTAGCAAACCGCAGAAAAAGAACTGCAATGACTACAAGCAAACAAATAAACAAGACAACAAGGAAATAAATAAGCAAGCAACTAACGCTAGGCTATCACGACTATTACACATATTACATCCACTGGGCATCAAAGTTCGCCACCAATGCAAATATAGGGAACTAAGCAGCATATCATATACACTGGTTGTCAAAGTTGGCGACCAGCGCAAATAAAAGCCGCAGCAAAACAAATCCAGAATTGAAACCACTTCAGAAGATCTCAAGAAACAATATCCTGGGTACCCATAATGCTGGCAAGATGCTTAGCAAGCTTATTAACTTTCTATTGTTTGGCGCTTAAATCCTCCAGTGCTTGCTGTTGCACCAGAAAATATGCATCTGAATTCTGCAGGGACTTCCTCACTCCTTCAGCTTCCTATCGCAGCACATCTGATCGATGTCTTTCAACTTGAAGTTGAGACTCAAGAAGACAAACTGATTCAGGCAGCGAGTTCGATGAGCTTGTGCCATCAGTAGTGGCCAGTAACTCGAACACTACATCAAGACAGGACTTTTGGGTTCCCTCACTGTCGTCAAGATAGTTTTTATTGGCTTTCTTAGAGACCAACAGGGATGTCTCACTATCTTGAACCTTATCTGCATTACTTCCTTTACCATTGGATAACGCGGTACTGTTCTCCAATATTTTGTCCGCATTCTAAAAGAGAAACAAGCAGACACATCACATGTTTACCATGTTGTATATGAAACTCATTTTGGTAAATGAGTTCAGTAGTAAAGTAGACAGGATAACAGCATGAAACAAACATATATCTATGTACCGTGGTCACTTTATGGTCTATATCATTCTAGTTTTTGTTGCCAAATCAAGATAGAGACACAGTTCAAATAATATTTGTTCAAGACAAAGCAGAATAGACAGAATATAAGTGTGGGTAACTATAGAGCAATAACAACACTTGTAATGTGCATGACATGAGAACATAACTATTTATTCAATTGAAACTGAAATCAACATAGAGCAGGTTACAACAGCAAAACAGTTAAAGAAACAGGTTTAAAACATACCTGTTGCGCCATTGGAGTTTCAATTCCATCCTTCAAATTTGAAAATAGTTGGTATGAGTAAATACAGTAATGCAAGAACAAAGGAGTATGAACCATAGCTACAGAACCTGACCTGAGAACAAATCTTCTTCTCCTTTAAGCGTTGAGTTGGGATTCGGAGTGGTGGCCCTCGTGCTTTGGGCACTGCAGTTCCCTTACTAATTGCTTGTGTTTGGGTGCTCTGTGGTGGAGATGGTGTTGTGTCAACTGGAACTGGGTTACTATCTGCCGGGGTTGGGGTTAGAAGGGGTGTAGCTGGTTCTCTGTCCAACCGGGTAGGGGTACAATCTGCGAGAGTCTGGGTTATGTGTGGTGGATCTGGTCCTTGGGCAAGTACAACCGTGGTTCTATCTGCATCAACTGGTAGCACTATCTTTTCTGAAGACCGTGTTGTTACTCCCTTAGATACTGCCATCACGCTCTCCAATTCAAATGGCTGATAAACAAGAAAAGTAATTGAAAGTATAGACATTGTATGATAGACAGGTGCAATGGATAGTGGGGAATAAAAGAGGGCATGAAATAATTCATATTTATGTTGTCTAACCAAACAGGATAGCATGACACAATTTCACATATATGATGGATAACTAAACATGATAGCATGACACAATTTCACATTATGATGGCTAACTAAAAAAGATGGAAAGACATAGTTCAAAATATGAGACTATGTAAACAGGATGACATGACATAACTATATAATGTGTTTATTAAATAGGTTGGCATGCCATAATTCACATACATTCACGGATAGAATGCCATAATTCAAAATATGATGACTATAAACACTAAACAGGATGAGATGATATAACTATATGATGTCTTTATTAAATGGGTTGCCATGCCATAATTCAGATAGATGATGTGTACGTACTATGTAAACATGATGGCATGATATAATTCAAATATATGATTTATATAGTAAGCAAGTAAGCAGATGGCAATCCATATATGATGTAAAAACTAAGCAATGCAAGACAACATGCATGACATGGGTAATATAACCCTGCCAAGTTTGAGCATAGACCTCAGGGGGGAAATAGGACTGGTCATCAGTCTCTGAATCCTCCTCTGAGGAGCTCTCTATAACCAGCAAGATGTCTGCTTCAACAGGTAGCATTGTCTGCTCTGAATACCTTGTTTTCACTCCAGATACTTCCATCACCGCTTCAAATGGCTGATGCACAGGAGGAGTAGTTGAATATACAAACGTTGTCAACAAATGGAACACGTAATACAAAAAAATGATAGCATGATATAATTCACATACATGATGTTGGCTAAACAGTATGGCATTGCATAATTCACATATATAATGCCTTTGCAACAAGATAGCATTGTATAATTCACATATATAATGTCTTGCAACAAGATGGCAATGCATAATTCACATATATGGTAATTAGACACTAAACATGTGGCATTCACTCAAAGCATGTCTAAACTAATCAAATGACATAGCAATGCAAGACACCATACGCACGATATGAGCAACATAACCCTGCCAAGTTAGAGCATACACCTCGGGGGGGGGGGGAATAGGACTGGTCATCTGTCTCTGAATCCTCCTCTGAGGAGCTATCCGTAACCAGCGAGATATGCGCTTCGTCAGATAGCATAGTCTGCTCTGAAGACCTTGCTTTCACTCCAGAATTTGCCATCACCGTGTCAAATGGCTGATGCACACGAAGAGCAGTTGAATGTACTAACATTGTTGACAAATGTAATATGTAACGAAAAAAAGTATGGCCTGATATAATTTACATATAAGATGACTGGCTAAGCAGGATGGCATTGCAAAATTCACATATATGATGCCTGGCTAAACAAGATGGCGTTGCATAATTCACATAAACGATGAATAAACTAAACAGATGGCATTCGCACAAAGGATTTCTAAACTAAGCAAATGACATATTTGATGTATAAAGTAAGCAATGCAAGACACCATATGCATGATATAACCAACATCAGCATGCCAAGTTAAAGAGAAGACCTCATGGGGTAAATAGGAGTTGTCTTCTCCTTCTGAATCCCCCTCAGAACAGATATCTTCCTCTCGATTACAATCCGAAATGCATGGAGGGGGGCTGCCTTTGCGCCTACCATGGAGCGACGTCTGCATGAAATTTTATTGCCACGCAAGGCTCGTCTCTTTTGCTCTACATGTTCAGTTCCATTGTTCACTCGTTCAAGATCAACATAGCTAGCAAATTTCTGTGGGAATTTTGCATTCGTCTCAATCTCTAAACCCAAGAAAGTTGTTGAAGCCTTCATGGAACCTGAATGGATTCAAGCTATGCAAGAAGAGCTTCAACAGTTCGAGTTGAACAATGTGTGGGAATTGGTCAAGCGTCCTGATCCTCATAAGCACAATATCATTAGCACCAAATGGATATATCACAACAATCAAGATGAGCATGGTCAAGTTGTCAGAAACAAGGCTCGTCTCGTTGCTCAAGGATACACTCAAGTTGAAGGGATTGACTTCGATGAAACATTTGCTCCGGTGGCTAGGCTTGAAGCCATTCGCATACTGCTAGCCTATGCAAATCATCACAACATCCTTCTGTATCAAATGGATGTGAAGAGTGCCTTTCTCAATGGAGAGATTGAAGAAGAAGTATATGTTGCACAACCTCCTGGCTTTGAAGATCCAAAACATCCTGATATGGTATACAAGCTCAACAAGGCATTGTGTGGCCTCAAACAAGCCCCTCGTGCGTGGTATGACACACTCAAAGACTTCCTGAAGTGCAAAGGCTTCAAACCTGGTACACTAGATCCTACACTCTTCACGAAGACATATGATGGTGAACTATTTGTGTGCCAAATCTATGTGGATGACATTATCTTCGGCTGCACTGACAAGAAATACAGTGATGAGTTTGGTCACATGATGCAAGAGCAATATCAGATGTCCATGATGGGTGAGCTGAAGTTCTTCCTGGGTCTCCAAATCCGTCAGCAATGCAACGGCATCTTCATATCTCAAGAAAAATACCTCAAAGATTGCCTGAAGAAGTTTGGAATGCAAGACTGCAAAGGATACACGATGCCAATGCCAACCAAAAGTCATCTGAGTCCCGACGCCAATGGTAAAGAGTTCGATCAAAAGGTATACTGCTCCATGATTGGTTCTTTACTTTATTAATGTGTATCTAGGCCAGATATAATGCTTAGTGTTTGCATGTGTGCCCGATTCCAAGTGGCACCAAAGGAATCGCATCACTTAGCCGTGAAGCGAATTCTTCGATATTTGGCTTACACCCCAACACTAGGATTATGGTATCCATAGGGCTCAGAGTTTGATCTAGTTGGATTCTCAGATGCTGATTATGCTGGTGACAAGGTTGATCGCAAGTCCACATCAGGCACATGTCACTTTCTGGGACGATCACTTGTCTGTTGGTCTTCAAAGAAGCAGAACTGTGTATCTCTCTCCACTTGTGAATCTGAATACATTGTTGCTAGATCTTGATGTGCTCAGCTTCTCTGGATGAAGCAAACTCTCAAGGACTATGGTGTTCACCTGAAGCATGTGCCACTCTACTGCGACAATGAAAGCGCCATCAAGATTGCCAACAACCCAGTTCAGCACTCAAAGACAAAGCACATTGAAATTCGTCATCACTTTCACAGAGATCATGTCATGAAGGAAGATATTGATATCATTCATGTCAACACTGAAGAGCAATTGGCATATATCTTCACAAAGCCCTTGGATGAGAAAAGGTTTTGCAGGTTGTGGTGTGAGCTAAATATCTTGGAATCCTCAAATGTCCTGTGATTGGACACACATCCTAACACTTACGCATATTGATGACTTAGATGTGCAACACACGAAGTAATGTATATCTTCAATCAATGAAGACATACACTCTAAGTGTGAATACATTAATGTGGAATTTGACTTCAAAGTGCCACGATAATTGTGTGTCGTGTCTGGGTCTAATACTTCCTATACGGTGGGTAACGCCACCACCAAACTTTTGTTTGAAGTGTTTTTCTTGGCGTTATGATTGCAAAGTCTTCGTATTTGATTTGTCTTCATCATTGACTTATGTTCATGTTTATCTTCATCTTGTTGATTTGGTTTTATACTAGTTATATACATATTTGTGTTCTGTCCTCTACACCATTCACTTATAGCTATGACTTCTTGCCTGAATCTTTTGATCTAAGTGAATGTGATTGGACCCTAACCTGTCTATGCTTCTACCTCAACTCTATTTGTCCAAATCATATGCATTCTATTGAAACCTGTCGATTGTCTTCACTGAGACCTTGTCGGCTGAAGTCAATATGACAAACATTTATATATGTTTTTAATGCTATATCCTTATTGCCTAAAAACCGGAGAAGCCGGAACAACCACCCCGACAATCCAGGTGTGCCTGGGAACATGCAACAACTTCCAATCTGTTGCATGCTTGCCACGTGCCCTTCAGATATGAACCACCAGGGGCACCTGCGTAATTACGCTGAGCCGTCCCTTTCCTTATAAATACACATCACATCGCGGTCAAAATCTTTCTCCCACCTCACCACCTTGCACAAACCCTAGCACCACCGCTAGCTCTCGACGACACGAGCGACGAAGCGCTTAGCTGCCGCGACCTCACCGACGCCGTCCTCACGCCAACCGCGGACCTCGTCTTCTCCACCGCCGCCGTAGGCGTCTTCCGTCACCAAGTTAGGGCACGGGAGATTGAACTGCTCGGCTTCCAACTCTGTTTTGTCTAGCAGTTCTTCATGTGGTAATTAAAACTTACTTTTTACTATCTTTTTGATCCGATAGATTCATTCTTCTCTAACAAAAGTGGTTTCTATACTTCCAAAGTTGAATCTATCATGTTCTACATCTCATATTATGCCTAGTCTATTCACTTATGCGTCTCTACAAGTTAGATTCCTCACTTGTACCTATTCTTGGATTCGTACAAATCTGGAACCAACTCACAACAAATAAGTGAATGTCTTCGCATTATGAGGTCAATGTCTTCAAACTGAGTTATCTTCAAAATCTTCTGAGAATGCATATGACCTCTTCCCCTTCCCTCGCACCTCTAATGATGTCATAGGTACATGTCCATGGGAGAATCCCTTAGTTCTCATAGTCTGCATTCATTTGCAGAATTCTTAAAGAGTCACATAAATTCTCCTGAAGCCAGTTCTTGTCTGACCAGCCGTCGGAAGCCTTTGCAAGTTCTGAAGCCATTCAGTTTAAGCTTCATGGCAACTGAAAAGTCAACTAGAAAGGGCGGTAGACAGCGACGTGGGAATACATCCAAAGATTTTCCACCAGATCTGCATGAACTGTACAAGACAGACCGTGAAGAAACCTATGGTGAAGGCAAAACTCGAGTCCAATGGATTCGAAGATATTGGGCTGAGGAGTGGTACAAGTACAAATTTGTCACGACTGAGTATGCTGAGAAGAATGCCATCAATCAGCCCTCGGAAGATATATTATACAAAAATCTTCAACCCCAGTCCCTATCTGAAGCTATTGATCAAGGCTTCTACCCGTGCATGGTTCGCGGACCACAGCCAGAGAATGCTGACCCATCTTCTCTGCTATGGTGTCGCGAAGACAATCTGTTCAAGTGCAACTTCAAGTTTGCCAAAGACTCTGCTGTGAAGAACAAGAAGGCATTTGGACTTGACTTCAACGCTGGTCCATCTGCTCCTCGGGATGATGGCACCCGTGAAGCCAATGAAAATAGAATCGGCCCCTTCTACAATATCGAACGCCTCATCACTCACATAGTAGTTCAAGGGGCTAATGTGGATCACTCAGCTGATGATGCAGATTCTGATGAAGCGCCAGCTCCTCCTAATCTGCAGAAGCAGAAGAAAACTAAGGCTTCAAAACCTTCTGCTGCACCAAAAGCTTCATGTGTGAAGCCATTGGCAACTGCTCCTCCTGCACCAAGTATTAATTTTGAAGATCTATCTCAAGTATCCAAGAAGAAAGAGAAGCCCCAGAAGAAAATTGTCAAGAGTTCTGGTCAAGCACTGACCCCAGCTGCCGTTCTGAGGAACAAGAATGAAGCCATTGATCTGTCAACAGATGATGAGTGTGGTGATGATGCCCTTGAGCAGCTGATTAAGAGCAAGCATGAGGCGGAGATCTTCAACGATCTGCCCCTCTTCGATGTGAACATTCTGAACAATTTCATTGATGAGTGGTTTGACAACCCAAACCTCAGTTTTGATGATCTTCAGCTCCCAATTGGCATCAGCATCGCCTTCCAAGGCGCCATTGCTCCTGAGCTGGCTCTGGCTCAGAAAATTGCTGAACTGAAGAACAAAATTGACTATGAGAAAGCCCAGTTCAAGAAGCACGTGGCCAAGCTCAGTGTGGCTGATGTTCAAAACTTCAAGCTGATGTTGCATGACCTCAAGGAGGCATTTCGCAAGAAACGTGAAGAAGATAAAGGTTCACGTGAGCGAATGAAAAACCTCGCTGCCAAATGTGTTCAAGCTTACAATGAAGCTAAGAAGCGCAAGGCACTTGGGCGTCCTGGCATAGACCACAAGCTGGCTGCCAAGAAGAAGAAGCCTGTTGTGGCACAAGCTGAAGCATCAGGGAGGGAAGCACCTCGCATTGTCTTCCCTACCAGCATGATAGGCTCGAAGCCTAAGGTCCACACAGTTGCTTCGGAACAGAAGAAAACAAGGTCAGATGAACCTGTAGCTAGAACGCGCAAGTCCAAGAACACCACTGACGATGCTCCACCGACCAAGAAGAGAAAGACTAAGAAGAAAGATTAGGCTGCTCCCATAGAGCCCCTCATTGTCGAGCCCATCTCTTTTGCTCGTCCTACATCCGAACACCAAGAGCGTCAGTTAATAGTTCACGAGCCTGCTTCCACAGTGGCTCCTGAAGCTGAAGAAGTTCCAGCGGTTAACCCCATCACAGTTGAAGACATTGGTCCCCAAGACAATGTAGATGATGATGAAGTCCTTCCTCAGTTCGAGCACCAAACGCTATCATCGCCTGTTCTCACGAACAGCGAATTCATCAGCATTGGTCGTCCTTTGACGCCAATCACTCAAGATGCTTAATGGGCTGGTCGCCCACAACAATAAACTCCAAGTCGAGCTCAGCAAGTACTCCCCCACCTCAAGTCACCAATCCGGTACTTGATGATGATGACTATGTGGTCTAGCCAACTCCCTCTCCAAAAGCATCACCCGCATTTCGCAGGCTTTGCAAAGGACCAAGGCCACAAGTCGCTTCATCGAGCGTTCCAGAAGGAGAAGTGCAAGACAACTCCGTTGAACAACAAGTGTTTCCTGAAGCCACTCCCATTGTGAGCGTCTCTGAATCTGAAGCCAAAGTTGTTGAATATACACCAGCTGCATCAGCCGTAGAACAACAAGAAACCCGTGAAGAAGAAGAAGAACATGTTGTCACACCCCCTGCCAACCAAGAAGATGTTCTCGAGGAAATCGTGTCTGTGCCCGACCCTCCAGCTACTCAAGTGGAGGTTGAAAATACTAAGGCGGCCACCAACAACACTAATGAAGCCAATGATGTTGTCATGGCTGAAGCTAATGTGGCGCCTGCAGTAAACACGGTGTCTGAAGCCAATGATGCACCTGCAACCAATGTGCAGCCTAAATCCCTTGTCAATGCCACTACTCCTGTATCGCCACCAAGGCTACGCACCATTGAGCAAGCATTTTATCAAGGCGAGCTTGTCACTGTCAGATGGCCCATTCTGGTTCCTCCGCCTGCTCCCGGACCTCAATTTGATTATCATGTGGAGCACATGCCTCAGGTTCAGAAGCCAAAACCAAGGCTGCCAAGGTTTCCAGGTACTGCATCTGTGCCAGGATCGTTCAACGCAAATGGCTTCACTGAACACAACACTTTCTTTGATAGAGCCAAGAACCCATATTCAAAGCCCAAAATTTCATTTGATCAGTTCTGGAGCTATCAACAGCGCAGTTATTATTCCTGTGTCTTATACAATCAAGGGCGCATTTTTCCTCATAAGCATCTTGACTGCGAAGCCATTGCTGGATTGCCCTGTTTGGAAGAAGCCCTAGACTGCTTCACAGATGTTGGCCTTCTGCAGTTCGTGACCGACAAGGAAAATTGGAATGAAGAGCTTCTATTACAATTCTATGCTACACTTCACATCCGCGGCTACAACAAGGACATCAAATCTTGGGTCCTTGAGTGGATGACAGGTAATGTGCACCATGAAGCCAAAGCTCTTGATCTCATTGAGCTTACTGGCCTGCCCACTCCAGGTGAACTATATGAACCTGGTTCTCAGCTTCACCGCAATGCCTTGAAAGCATCTTCCAGAAGCCTGAGCCCAACATGAGCCAAATGTTGAGTATGATGAAGCCACTGTCACAAGATGCTGAATATCCCAAGGAATTCTTTGTTGAAGACCTAGAGTATCTGCCCCGCACCATCTATCACATTATCAGGCGAACTCTATGGCCCATCAAAGGACATTCTTCCTCAGCAAAGCTTGAAGGCTCAATGAAGACATTGGTCTTCTATATTCTCAATGGCATTAGCTTCAATGCTCAGGATTTCTTCATTCGCCAATTTGCTGCATCTGGCTTAGATATGTTTGGTCTGAAATTCTATGCTCCATGGGTAATGCGTCTGATCAAGCTTCACTCTGCTGTTAACTATCAGCCCTCTGCGCGCAACCATCTCATATTCTTGCCAGAGGTTGATATGTCTGTCGAAGCCATATACCCAGAGCCTGCCAAGGAGGCAATTTATCTTCACAATGTCGATCGTCAAAGTTTCTCTCAACATATTGAAGGAGTTCATGCTGCCACAAGTGTTTATCCTTTGGCTGGAAATACTCGTGCACCTCGTCGTGCCCATATTCAAACCACTGAAAGCACTATTGCTCCAAGGCCTCGAAAGAGATCTCGTGTGCTCAATGACCGAGAGCTTCTCGTGGCCTTGCATCAGAAACACGATAAGCATCATTACTGGCTAAATCATCAGATGCAAAGTCTCTTGGTGGATGTTAATCGCATTCAAAATCTTGCCACCAAGAATGCGTTTGTCACTCATGAAACCTGTCGGAGGTCATGGAAGAGTCTGACATTGCTTAGTGCTGAAGCTGATCTTCAAGACGATGGCTTCATAGAGAGATTCAAGTTTGATACTACTCCTCCGAGGAACGCTGTCTTGCGTCGGACTCCATCACTCGAAGATTTTGAGTACTCCTCCTCCACGGCAACTGTTAACGCCAGAGTCATTGATGACAACGATGATGCTACTTCACCACCTCCAACTTCGGCACGTATCAACACTGCACCAAGTTCGTCTGCACCACCGAACCTCAACGTCGACCTTGCTGCCTCACCTACTCCTCATGCAAACAAGTAGTGGCTTTATGTCTTCAAACCTTTTTGGTCCTTACTGACAAAAGGGGGAGAAGCATATGATTTGATAGTCTTCAAGCGGGTCCATATGGGTGGTTGCTATACTTTTTCCAAGTGCTTACAACTCTCGCTTTTGAAACATTTGGTTCTTTGAGTTGTAACACTTAAACTTGATGGTCATCTGCTACTTTTTCTGCTATTCTGTGATGCAACGATAAATTCCGCACGTGCGATGATAAATCCCGCATGAAGTCATCTTGCAGATGTCCATTTTTCATTATGCATGTCATTATCCTAGTTATATTTTTTTCATACATGATGTATTGTCTTCGTAAGTTGAAGAGGATCTCCACAAGTACAACCTACCATGTGCATTTGCATTCCAAAGCAAAACATTTATATGCACATCTTCAGGGGGAGCCTTTTGCCACCTATGAAGACAATATCTTTACAATTTCACATACTTTTATCCCCGTTGAAAACTTCAATCAGTTTGTCATCAATCACCAAAAAGGGGGAGATTGTAAGTGCATCCAGTGCCACCCCTAGTTGGTTTTGGAGTATTGACGACAAACCTGGTTGAGGGACTAATGTGTTTGTAAGAATTGCAGGATAACACAAGTAGTAGTCCCTCATTGATTCGGTTTACCTACCGGAGATGACCCCTAAAAATGTGTGAAGACATTGAAGACAATGGTGGTCTGTGAAGCTATTCACAGTGAAGTCTATGACATAAGAAGACATCGCATGAAGACTATGGAGCGTGAAGACTTAGTTGTTTTGTTGTTTCCTTTTCTTCTTTGTTGAGTCATAGGAACCACCGCACTATTAAGTGGGGTCCAAGTGAACAAAGTCAGAGTGACTAAAGTGATGCTCAACCAAATCCTATGTCTTCGAGCGAAGACAATGAGTGCAAATCTTATCCAGAGTTGGATGAGTCAGCTTTACTTGTAGCCCAAGTCAAGCTGCCGCGTGTGTTTGAAATCTGACCGTTGGAACACGTGTCAGTTCCTTAGTGACCCAGGGTCATTTCGGACAAATCAGGTCGGGTTGCCTAGTGGCTATAAATAGCCCACCCCCTACACCATAAATTGGTGGCTGCTCAGAGTTAGTGCACGGCTTTTATCGTTTGAGAGCAACCCACCTCCGAAGCATTTAAGAGAGAATCCTTGCAAGGACAAAGCCCAAACCACCCAGAGCCCAAAGAGTGTTTGGCATCACTGAAGTCTTTCTGTCGGCGTGATCTGAAGACTTGTTACACTTGAGGACTGTGAATCCTCCAGCCGGTTAAGCGTCGCGTTCTGAGCATCCAAGAGTCATTGTGGATTGCCGGTGAACAAAGTCTGTGAAGGTTTGGAAGTCTACCTTGAAGACTTACCAGAGTGATTGGGCGAGGACTAAGTGTCCTTAGCTCAAGAGGAATAAGGTGAAGACGCGGTCTTCTGAGTTAAATCTCAGCCTCCCTAACCAGACGTACAGTTGTCACAGCAACTGGAACTGGTCGAACAAATCATTGTCCTCTCCAAGCTACTGGTTCTATCTCTCACTTCTCTTTACTTATGGTTTGTCTTCGTGAAGTCATTGCCTGCTTGCATTATCTGTTTGACTTCACTGAGTGACTACTTGTTCTGATTGGCTTCATACTATCTTCCATCCTGATCCTTACTACCTGTAGCGACCAGACCTCAAACAGTCCGATCTTTGTGCATCAGTGTCATCCCTGGATCAGTAATGCTGACACGCACAATACTTGAAGGATTTATAACAGAGTAGCAATCACACACTTATTACATCGAATGTCTCCAAAGAGAACTTATTACAATAAATATGGCTTAAGGCCATCTAATAATGATAACAGCAGAAGGCTTGGAAGATAAGTGAGTCCATCAACTCCAACGGCATCACTGAGTATAGGACCACGATCCTAAGGCATCTTACTCGTCGTCTGAAAAGTCTGCAACATGAACGATGCAGCCCGAAAACGGGTCAGCACATGGAATATGCTGGCAAAGTAACACATAGAGAGTAAAATGAAAGAATAAAGCTATACTACATGCATATATGGCTTGGTGGATAGCTCTATGGTTACAGTTTTGCATAAAGCCACTTTTTCCCTACTACAAAGGAATAAATTTATTTAACTATCATGGTGGTTGTTAAACATTGTGAATGGTTGACAGCATTCTCAATCCCAATTAAGTAACATCATCATTAAACAAACCCAACAATATTAATTAAAGTAACATGATGAGATTCACATGATAATCCAAGTACTAGATACTCAAGATGTCCATAACCGGGGACACGGCTAATCATGATTAGTTTATACACTCTGCAGAGGTTTGCGCACTTTTCCCCACATGACTCGATCTCCTCCGTTGGTTTTCTCGCACTACATGGTGTTTGAGAAACGGATGACCGGGACATAGTCTTTCAGAAGCACTAGCACCTTACGATGGGTAGACCGGTACACCTACTTTCCCCTACATCTACTAGTCTACCATTGTAAGAGTTCGCATGACTTAGTCAACTATGCTAGAGCCCATAATAGCATGTGGCTGCACACGGAAGTTTCTAGCATGAATAATCTTATGATCCCTTTGAGCCTGGGTGGCGGTCCAAAAACAAACAGGCAATCCTGGAATACCCAAGTGCCTCAATCCACCCAGATGTGTATTAAAGTTGCCACCTTAAATAAACCATTAATTAACAATCTCACATCTGTCATGGAAATTCACTCACCCAATCCACGTCTACTAGCATAGCTTGGCATAATAAGCAAATGTAGAAGTAACTTCCAAGGGTTTGATAATAAAACAGGTAATTGGTACTACCTCATCTACTTCCCAAAACCCACAATTAATTAGATCCTAATCATGCAATGTTTGAGGATTGATCTAATGCATAAAAACTAGGTAGTAAAGACGTATGATCAAAGTGTTACTTGCCTTGCTGATGATCCGCGAAACCTAGGGATTCGAAGTAGCAAGCGGCGCAATCCGGGTACTCTATCGCAAACAAACGAGCAAACAAGCATACAATAAGTACTCATCTAATGCACGGGTAAAACTCGAACAAGAGAACTACCAGAAAGTTCAACTTAAGAACTCCGGTTTGCAAAAATAATCAAATCAAACGAAGAAACAAAACTCAAACGGCGAAAGAAACAAGCTTTGTTTACTAATCTGGACCTAAGTCAAATTTTACAGAAGAAAAACTTCTTTGAGTGAGATTATTTGGAAAGAGGGTTTCGAGACGAAACTCTAGGCGCTTGAATCGCCTCATTCCGATAAACGAGCGAAAAGATAAACTAAAACGAAAATCGAATCAGAAATCACGATCAGAAAAATCGCGGAATAAATCCCAAAAAAGAAAAACGACGAACAGAATAACGAACGAACATTCGTTATCTGGATCTAAACGACGGATTCGTCCGTTAAAATGAACGAACGAGCGAACGCTCGCTAAATAAATAAACCAAGAAAAAGAAATAAACCGATCTAAAAAACAAAATCTAGGGTTTTCTAGAAAAAAACCGAAGTGGTTTTCTTAAAAAAAATGGTCCGGCGGCGGCGGCACGGGCAGTACCTCGGCGAGGCACTCCGGCGGGGCGGGGCGGCTCCGGCGGGGCTGGCGAGG
>NC_041389.1:299213691-299233915 GCF_002162155.2 Triticum dicoccoides
TTTATATAGGGGGGGGGCGGTGGCTTGGGCGAGGGGGCGCCCGGGGAGGAGTCCGGCTCGGACTCTCCTCGGCGTCCGTGCCGCGCACGGCGGCGCGCGCGAGGGGAGGTGACGGCGCTGGGTTGGGCCGGCCTGGCTCGGCTGGGCTTCGGCCCAGTCGGGCGCGGGGAGTTTTTTTTTAATAAATAATTTCGCCGAAAAAAATCTAGGAAATAAATAAAAAACTAAAATTCCCAAAATAAATTTTCATCGCCCAAATAAAATATTTGGAACAAGATGAACATTATTTTGGTCCTAAAATGCATTTTTTTGAAAATTGTGCAATTTTTCCTAAATTCAAATAAAATAGCAAAACACCAAAGTAAAATCTTATTTGATTTTTTTATTAAATCCTCATTATTTCTTTATTTTTGGGAAAGTCATTTTATTCCCTCTCTCATATTTTTTTAATTGAAATAATTGAAGATAAAATAAATAAAATCAAATGATCCTATTTTCAAAATTTGAGAAAACTCAAATATGAGAATAACGAAATCCCCAACTCTCTCCATGGGTCCTTGAGTTGCGTAGGATTTCTAGGATCAAGGCAAAAATGCAAATAAAATATGATATGAAATGATGATCTATGTATAACATTTCAAATTGAAAATTTAGGATGTTACAAACCTACCCCCCTTAAGATGAATCTCGCCCTCGAGATTCGGGTTGGCTAGAAAATAGGTGAGGGTGGTCCTTCAGCAAATCTTCCTCTCGCTCCCAGGTGGCTTCATCCTCGGTGTGGTGGCTCCATTGAACCTTACAGAACTTGATAACCTTGTTGCGGGTGACTCAGCTGGCATACTCAAGAATCTTAACTGGTTTCTCCTCATAGGTCAAATCACTGTCCAACTGAATCACCTCTAGTGGCACTGTATCTCTCAGTGGTATATCGGCCATCTCTGCGTGGCACTTCTTCAACTGGGAAACGTGAAACACGTCGTGAACTCCTGACAATCCCTCAGGCAATTCCAACTTGTAGGCAACCTCTCCCATACGTTCCAAAACTTTGTATGGTTCCACAAAACATGGCGCTAACTTTGCTTTAACACCAAAACGCTTAACTCCTCGAAGTGGAGATACCCAAAGATAAACTCTATCCCCAACTTAGTAAACTGTCTCCTTGTGTTTTGCATCAGCATAGCTTTTCTGCCTGGACTGGGCTACCTTGAGCCTGTCGCGAATCAGCTTCACTTTCCGTTCAGACTCTTTAATCAAATCTGGCCCAAACAACTGACGGTCTCCAACTTCGTCCCAAGACAACGGGGTTCTGCACCTCCTTCCGTATAATGCTTCGAAAGGGGCCATCTTCAAACTGGATTGATAACTGTTGTTGTAAGAGAACTCTGCATACGGCAAATTGTCGTCCCAACTAGATCCATAATCTAGCGCACAAGCTCTCAGCATATCCTCTAAAATCTGATTGACTCTCTCGGGCTGTCCATTTGTCTGTGGGTGAAAAGCGGTACTGAACTCTAGCCTGGTTCCCAAGGTTTCGTGTAACTGATTCCAGAACTTTGAGGTGAACTGGGTTCCTCTATCTGATACAATGCTCCTTGGAACTCCATGCATACATACGATCCTGGTCATGTAAATCTTGGCCAATTTGGCACTGGTGTACGTAGTCTTCACTAGAATGAAATGAGCTACCTTTGTCAAACGATCGACTACCACCCAAATTGAGTCATAGCCTAAACGAGTCTTGGGCAATCCCGTAATAAAATCCATGCCTAGCTTATCCCACTTCCATTCGGGTATCGGCAATGGTTGCAACAACCCTGCTAGTTTCTGATGCTCGGCTTTTACTCTCTGACATACATCACAAACTGCTACATACTCGGCAATATCCTTCTTCATTCCGGTCCACCAGAAAGTCTCCTTCAAATCCAAATACATCTTGGTATTCCCCGGGTGAATTGAATACGGCGAATCATGGGCCTCTTGCAAAATCAACTTCCTGATCTCAGGGTCATTGGGTACATAAACGCGGTCCTCAAACCAGAGGGTATCGTGCTCATCCTCACGAAATCCCTTGGCTTTTCCTTTGCTCAACCTCTCCTTTATCTCAGCAATCTCCTTATCGGTCTTTTGAGCTTCTCTGATCTTATCCATCAAAGTCGACTGAATTTCCAATGTTGCTACATAGCCTCTCGGAACTATCTGCAAACATAGTTCGCAAAAGTCCTCGGCTAACTCCTTTGGCAGTCCTGCGGTCCTGAGTGTATTAACATGGCTCTTACGGCTCAACGTGCCAGCTACTACGTTACCCTTTCCGGGGTGATACTGCAATCTCATATCATAATCCTTGATGAGTTCCAACCATCTCCTTTCCCTGAGATTCAACTCCTTTTGCGTGAAAATGTACTTCAAACTCTTGTGATCCGTGTACACTTCACAATGATTTCCGATAAGAAAATGTCTCCATGTCACATCCCAGCTAGTCCATGCTTTAGAGTGTGTGCATCATGTTTAAGTTCAAATGAAACTTGAATTGAGGAATTTTCAAAAGCCTCAGAAAACCTCTAAAAATAACCAACATTTAAATCTTCTCAAATGAGTCCAAGAAAATGTTCCTGTTATTCTTTAGAAATATTGGTAAGAGGTAAAATTCAAACCAATATTTTTGGAGTCACAGAAATATTTGTTTTGGCCATTTGAATTAATCCAATAACTATTTGCTTTGGATTAATATTTAATATATATTAAATATGACTCCAATAATTCTGGAAGTTTGTGAGTGGCTTTGCGTATATTTTAGCAAGCTATATAATGACCTACAGAATTTATTAAATGATTTAGTTGCTAAACTAAATCAGAACACAGGAAATGAAATAGGAAAGAAAAATAGGAAAAGAGAGATAGAGAGAGAAGTATCTGGCGCTCACCTCGCAACCCACCTGGCCCAACTCCAGTGGCCCAGCCCACCACCGCCTCCTTCCCTGTCGTCTTCCTCGTGCCAGTAGGAGTAGCTGCGTGCTCGCACGCGCGCGGCCGAGGAGGCCAGCTCCTCCCTGCCTGGCTGCCTCCTCCTCTCCCTGGACGTCTCCCGCAGCTCCACGCCACCCCCTGGAACCCCCTCGCACTCTCCCTCGTCCCCAACTCCTCCTCTGTCCCTCTCTCCCGCGATCGCCGTGACCGCCCGAGAACGCCGACGAGCACCCCCGTGACCACCGGCCACCTCTCGCCCTGCCACTACGCCCAGAAGCTCCGCCACTTCGTCCTTGACCCCTTCACCGAGCCACGCACCCGCGGGACGCCTGAAATGATGCCACCGTCTTCGTTTCCATCACCGGCCGCCGGAGATCCCCCTCGATGCTCCGCTCGCTCCGGTGCCTCCCCGAGCTCGCCGAGGCCACCGCTACACCCGTTGTGAGCTCCTGTGTCGTTTCCCCCTCTCCCCTGGCTCGTTTTCTTCCTCTAACACCGATGCCCGTCGGAGCCGAGAGCTCTTCGCCGTCGGGCTTGTCACCGCCGTGGCCACCGTCACCTAGAGCCACAACGGAGCACGTCACCATGCTCAGGGCACTCCCAGGGGCACGTAGCATACACCAGCGCCTCCCCTAGTGCCCTGCATCGCCTAACCTGCCGTTGGCCGAACTCCGGCCGCCGCCACGAGCTCGCTTCCGAAGAGCTCGGTCCACCCCAGCTGCTCCCGCTTGCCCCGTTAGACGCGCCTCGTTGCGCTGCACCCGTAGAGCCTCTCCGCCGCCCATTTGGACGCCCGTGGGCGATTTCCGAGCCGCGCCGCCGTCTTGGGCCTCGCTGGCGTCATGTCGCCGGTGGGCCCAGTTTGACCCTTGGGTCCATGACAGGTGGGGCCCGCCCTGCTAACTAACCCAGGATTAGCGCTAACTAAATTTAGTTAGTTTAACTAACTACTGACAGACGGGACCCACTAGCCAGTTTGACCCGGACCGTCCCTGTTGACCATGCTGACGTCACCCTGACACAGTGCTTACGCAATAAATCATTTACTGGATTTATTCTTATTCAGGAAATTCCAGAAAATATTCAAAACTTCTAAAATTCATAGTAATTCAACCGTAACTCCAAATCAAATAAATTATATATGAAAAATGATCAAAAAATCCAATCTATCCATCTGTACCATTTTCATGCATGTTAGAACACTTTAACCTTGCTGTTTAGGTGAAACAAGGTAATGCACTAATATGACCTTTTAAAATGGGTTTGCATTTGAATCTTTGGTTCAAATGGACTCATCTTAATCTGTTCTAGCTTGCATTAGCCCAAAACACATTCATATTGCCATGTCATAGCATGCATCATATTGTGCATTGCATTGATCGTGTTTCTTCTCTATTTGCCGGTGTTGTTCCCCTTCGGTAGACGTTATACCGACGTTGTGATCGTTGACACTGATGAAGACTCAATGCTATCTTAGAAGTGCCAGGCAAGCAAAACCCCCTTGTTCATTCCGATACAAACCCACTCTCTTGCTCCTGCTATCTTTTACTACATTAGGACAACAACGATTCAACTGTTACTTGCTGCAGTAGCTGAACCCCTTTATCCTCTGCATGACATGTCATTGCCACAGTAAATAGATGAAACCCACTAGCATGAGTAGGAGTTGTTTGAGCCCTGTTGTGCCTACTCATTCATGCTTGTATGTCATGCCTGCTACTGCTTAGAGTTGAGTCAGGTCTGATTCATCGGGGGTGAATCAAAGGTGTGTGAACATGTCCTACTGTGTGTGAGCTAAGTGTGTGAACACAATTTGGTAAAGGTAGCGGTGACAGGCCATGTAGGAGTACATGGTGGGTTGTCTCACTGAAGCCGTCCTTAGGAACTGAGTTCTATGTTTGTGATCCATGAAACAGTTACTACCATGCATTGGGCCCGAAACCAATGGACCCTCTCGGCTTCTTAATCACCCTTGTCCTCTGTCCAGGAGTTGCAAGCAGTTTCTGGTGTTTGTAGTATGCTGGAGGCCGTGGGCAGCACTGGCCGGAGGGGTGGGCTGTGATGCGGTAGGCATGTGGCACGGTGTACCGGGCGCCCGTTTGGTGTCTCGGGAACCCTGCACACATTGTTTGGGGCTGTGAGCGAAACTCCGGCCGGATCTCCTCACGGATGGAACCCGAATAGGCGATAAACCTGGACTAGAGACTTGAGTGTTTAGGTAGGCCATGGCCGACACCCACGTTGGGCTTCCGCTTGAAGGCTGCCGAGTACATGTCGTGTAAACGGCGGTAAGTGGTGAGAGCGTGTGTGAAGAAGTACACCCCTGCAGGGTTAACATCATCTATTCGAATAGCCGTGTCCGCGGAAAAGGACTTCTGGGTTGCCTGTACAGTTCATAGACAAGTGAAAGTGGATACTCTAAAATATGCAAGATAAGCGTGAGTGCTATGGATGGCGTTCTCGTAGGGATACGGGAGCGGATCCATAGTGGTGTATTGATATGGTGAATATGTGGACTCGTGTGCGCCACCTCAAAAGAGTTACTTGCAGTCGTAGTTCAGGATAGCCACCGAGTCAAAGCTGGCTTGCTGCAGTTAAACTCCACCACCCCCTTTGTTGATAATGATGCATATGTAGTTAGTTCTGATGTAAGTCTTGCTAGGTACATTTGTACTCACATTTGCCTATTTTACGTTTTTGCAGAGACTTCCGTCTCACTAGTAGTTCCACGTGGACTTCGACGTTTAGCTTGCTACCTCAGCTACGATCTTGTGCCCTCGGCAGGATCTGGTAGTTAGTCAGGCTTTTCAGCCTTTTTCATTTGTAGATGTCTGTACTCAGACATGTTAGCTTCCGCTTGTGCTTTGACTTGTATGCTCTGAATGTTGGGTCGTGAGACCCATGTTTGTAATATCTCGCTCCTCGGAGCCTAATGAATAAATACTTGAGTCGTAGAGTCATGTTGTGATGCCATGTTGTATTTGCACATATCGAGCATATTGTGTGTATGTTATTGAAATGCTTGGTATGTGTGGGATCTGACTATCTAGTTGTTTATCCTTAGTAGCCTCTCTTACCGGGAAATGTCTCCTAGTGTTTCCACCGAGCCATGGTAGCTTGCTACTGCTCCGGAACACTTAGGCTGGCCGGCATGTGTCCTTCTTCGTTCCTGTGTTTGTCCCCTCGGGGAAATGTCACGCGATGAATACCGGAGTCCTGTTAGCCCGCTACAGCCCGGTTCACCGGAGTCCTGCTAGCCCAGTGCTACAGCCTGGATTCACTCGCTGATGACCGACACGTTCGATGCTGGGTCATGGGTGCCTGTCCCTGTAAGGTTGTGCCACTTTGGGTTTATGACTAGCCATGTCAGCCCGGGCTCCTTATCATATGGATGCTAGCGACACTATCATATACGTGTGCCAAAAGGCGCAAACGGTCCCGGGCAAAGGTAAGGCGACACCCGTGGGAATACCGTGTGTGAGGCCGCAAAGTGATATGATGTGTTACATGCTAGACCGATGTGGCATTGAGTCGGGGTCCTGACAGCTTTGGTATCAGAGCCTGATTGCCTGTAGGATTACCAAGCCAAACTGGTCGAAGTTGAGTCTAGAAATTCTTTAGTTATATAAGGGAATTGATTGTGGGATGGAATGTAAGGCTCTTTTTACTCCTTATACCTTATGCCCTTCTGATCTGAGTCATCTTATCTTTCCTACGGGGATTAAGAACTAGGCTTCTCATCTATCCATCAGGATGACGTGTTACTAATCCATAGACTTATAGAATTGATAGTTTTAAGCCTCAGTTCAGTCTCTACTACTTCCGTGTGTTGTTAGTTGATCTCAGAACCTTGTTATTGTGATGTTGAGTGGTCATGCCACTATTTTGCAGGATGTCTCAAATCATTTTGAGCATTTACAGTCGTTATGATGTCTGAGTCATCCCATGTTTCTAAACAGTCTAATGCATTTGCAAATCCCTTCTTCCCGTTTCCGATGTCCCTTTGGTCAGATTAATCACACAAATTAGTGAGTTGAGGTACTTATTTGCCTCGACATATATGTTAGAGTTAATATTATGACCCTAGGTGTTTTAGGGGATCATCTAGTGGTCTAGCCATGTTCTGTGTTCCAGTGTGATGATTCTGGCCATTATTCTCGAAAGCATCCCGTGATGCAATTTAGTTAGTAGGTATTCTATTCCTAGGGTTTTGAACCCGAGACTCACACTACTTACTTCATGTTGATAGTGATTGCTAGTTCCTTTAGGTTATTAGAAACCCTTGTGATAGTCCTCGAGGTTTGTGGTTTTTCCTTCTTCCAAATACTATGAACCACTTATGGCAGAAGTTTGTTGGGTCAAAAGATCACAATAGGAGAGCCTCGATGAGTTCTCCATTCATAATTGTGACTCTGCCAGCTCAACCTTTCTGCATGGGTTATCCGGAAGAAATATGTTGAACTCGTTCGACATGCTAGTGCATGCATCCACAACTCAGAAAAACATATGTTCCTTTGAGTTGTCCCTCTTTAGTTGTCTTCTGACCTTCGTCTATCAATTGATAGTCAAGATTATGCGTGCGTCCGTTTATCGATGCCTATTACTCTTGTGGTCCGTCAAGCCATTCTATTCTAGAATGACTAGGAGAAACAAACTCCAGAACCTGATCCATATCCAGGGTTGGGTCAAAGAAGTTGTGCTCCGCAGATCAAATTGCTAATCCAACTTTTGTTCTGCTCTACCTTGGAGTATTATTATCTTTATATTAAGAATATCATGGGAATTGCACACCATCCTATGAACTCTTGATACAGTGATACTTCTTATCATCATTATTCATTCCTCGGCTTCGTGTTATTGTAACCGGAACACCGACAAGTGAATCATGATGTGTGAAATCAATACTCCTAGCAACTCCGTTGCTTGGTAGTTAACTGGACAATAACCTCATCCTTAGCAAGTTCATTATTGAATCATCACCCTAAGGTTGATCGTGCTACCTAGTCCACTTTCCTGGTGCACTCCTCGATTGATGAGTTAGGATTTTGTTTAGTCCTTGCTCATTTAATCATATCGTCTTGCCCCGAAAAGCAAGATTGTTCTCGAGTTTAGTAACCTATCGGTGGTTCATGATTTTTCGAATATCCTCTCGGAAGTATCACCAGGTCGTCACCTGACTGTTATGTTGAGCTCATGGTCAAGTTGGTTTCTTGTAAACCACCCCTTCTCCAAGAGTCTGTGTTGGGTACCCCTGAGCTGTTTGGTCAAGCTAAACAACAACTTGGAGAGTTGGAAGATGGAAGCTTGTCCGATTTAGTTCATCTAAGGGATATCCTTGTGTGTGTGTGTGTTGAAGAAAGATGATATCTTCGTTGATTGATTCCCGTGATCAGTTGTTGAACCTATTGTCTTATCAAACTTGATTTGAGTATGGGCTTTCGTCAAATCAAATCAGAACCAACGATGTTCGTAGTGTTGTCTTACTCGTGGTTGATTCCTCGAGCATACACCACTATATCTCTTGGGTCTGATCAATACTATCACATTGTTCACATGATGGTGGAAGTCTAGTGATATGGAAATTCCGATGAGTTGTTGTTGAGCCCATCAGCAGCATTTTGTCTCCCCCATGATTCATGTTGAACATCAACCTAGTGTTGGAAACTTCGTAAGCAATGCCTTCGTGTTCCGTTCATGAAGCCTATGCTTGGATGGAAGAAGTGACTTCCTCGAATTCATGTGCATTTGGTGCAAGTTGCCGCCATGAATTTGAGAAAGGTTTGTTTTGCTTCCTTCGGAACCATCCCAAGTCAGTCACGCATTCGTGCAAAGTATTCTATGGTTTGGTAGATTAATTACCTCCATTCTATATGTGTCCCTAGCACACCAAGCCACTGATTGATCTGTTCAAGGATAATAAGTTCTAAGTGCTAGTCCTGAAGGTACTAGACGGATTTGTACAAGATTTTGTTATCCCCAATGATGGTTTCCCACCTGAACTTGGTAGTGTTTTATTGTAAGACTACGATGTGGCCATGCTTGTCTGAGACAACGTGTTCACATGTTTGTAGCAGAACCAACTCATATTTTGGAGCTCACTATCGTAGTTCATTCCCCGAGAATCTCGCAACGTCATCTCGTCGATTTGTGTTGCAAACTTTCATTTTTCTTTCTAGACTTGATGAGTCTGGATTGTTCTGACACCAACCAGATCTGAATCTCAGGCAGATATGATGGTTGTAACGTTTCCCAAGAACTATAATATCGATCTCTCTGTAACCAGTGAAGTGAATGTCGTGGCCGACACACCTAGCCGGAAGATCTATTATTGTAGTATCTTGATTGAAGAAGTTGGCCACCTCCCCATAAGGACTTCGTAGGATTTACTCCCTAGTTATGCCTTATGATTTTTGTGTTTTCGAAGTCCGACCTTTACTTGATGTTCTAGATATCAAATCATATCTATAAATGGAATATGCTAGTGCATCAAGGAGAACATTAGAAGCGGAGTGCTAAATGTCTCTTGGTCGATCATCCAGATTTTGTTCCTTGTCCTCGCTAAGGTGAAATCTGAGAAGGTGTTATCTTCCTTTGCATCTACTTCGTCCATCACTATTCATCATGGTAGTATGTTGTGTTGCCGGGATCCTTGACACGGATATTGGTAAAACCTTGATGAATATGGAAATGCTCAAGTTCTTGAGAGCACGCACAAGCGCTAGGTGTTATCATCGGCACTAACTAGGATTGCTCTCAGTTTCCTCGGTTATGCTATAACTTTTCAAACAGTGGACTCACTCTCTACTGTTGAGCTTCTCCCCAGTTACTAAAATCATCCCTTGTGTTGTTCTCAACAAGGTAATCCACATCATCCATACTGGTCCGGGTATGCCATTCCACCGGACTCCTCCAAATGATCGATTGTGATTTGCCTTAGGCTGGTATAAAGAGTTTCAATGATCCTTGAATCGAAGGTAATTCTTTTTGCCACTTAAGGGGGATTTATTCTACAAGTCACCTCCTCTAAGATGTCTCGTTATGGTATCATGGCAACTTAACTCCTCGCTATGCTGACAACTATTCACCACCTTCTTAAGTGTGAAATTGTTGTCTACCTAGTGAACCTCCGTCGTCTGTTCCACTCCATTCCTCTAGATGCGTGCTTCGTGTCTCACCTCGAGAGATATTTTTATGACTCACCCCGTGAGTTGATCCTAAGTTGTTTGGTCTTCGAGAAGATCGACCCTTCTAGAGTTTCTTTCTCCTCTCGTTGTCATGTCAGTTGGAGTTCTCGGAGCAAGGCATCAAGATAATGATGGTGATCAAATCAACGTTCATTTGAAGAGCAACCAGGATCGTGAAGATTTCATTAGTTGCGTTTTCCCCTTCATCTTACCCTACGCCTGAATCTCGGGACGAGATTCTTGTTTAGTGGGGGTGAGTTGTCACATCCCAGCTAGTCCATGCTTTAGAGTGTGTGCATCATGTTTAAGTTCAAATGAAACTTGAATTGAGGAATTTTCAAAAGCCTCAGAAAACCTCTAAAAATAACCAACATTTAAATCTTCTCAAATAAGTCCAAGAAAATGTTCTTGTTATTCTTTAGAAATATTGGTAAGAGGTAAAATTCAAACCAATATTTTTGGAGTCACAGAAATATTTGTTTTGGCCATTTGAATTAATCCAATAACTATTTTCTTTGGATTTATATTTAATATATATTAAATATGACTCCAATAATTCTGGAAGTTTGTGAGTGGCTTTGCGTATATTTTAGCAAGCTATATAATGACCTATAGAATTTATTAAATGATTTAGTTGCTAAACTAAATCAGAACACAGGAAATGAAATAGAAAAGAAAAATAGGAAAAGAGAGATAGAGAGAGAAGTATCTGGCGCTCACCTCGCAGCCCACCTGGCCCAACTCCAGTGGCCCAGCCCACCACCGCCTCCTTCCCTGTCGTCTTCCTCCTGCCAGTAGGAGCAGCTGCGTGCTCGCACGCGCGCGGCCGAGGAGGCCAGCTCCTCCCTGCCTGGCTGCCTCCTCCTCTCCCTGGACGTCTCCCGCAGCTCCACGCCACCCCTTGGAACCCCCTCGCACTCTCCCTCGTCCCCAACTCCTCCTCTGTCCCTCTCTCCCGCGATCGCCGTGACCGCCTGAGAACGCCGACGAGCACCCCCGTGACCACCGGCCACCTCTAGCCCTGCCACTACGCCCAGAAGCTCCGCCACTTCGTCCTCGACCCCTTCACCAAGCCACGCACCCGTGGGACGCCTGAAATGATGCCACCGTCTTCGTTTCCATCACCGGCCGCCGGAGATCCCCCTCGATGCTCCGCTCACTCCGGTGCCTCCCCGAGCTCGCCGAGGCCACCGCTACACCCGCTATGAGCTCCTGTGTCGTTTCCCCCTCTCCCTTGGCTCGTTTTCTTCCTCTAACACCGATGCCCGTCGGAGCCGAGAGCTCTTCGCCGCCGGGCTTGTCGCCGCCGTGGCCACCGTCACCTAGAGCCGCAACGGAGCACGTCACCGTGCTCAGGGCACTCCCAGGGGCACGTAGCATACACCAGCGCCTCCCCTAGTGCCCTGCATCGCCTAACCTGCCGTTGGCCGAACTCCGGCCGCCGCCATGAGCTCGCTTCCGACGAGCTTGGTCCACCCCAGCTGCTCCCGCTTGCCCCGTTAGACGCGCCTCGTCGCGCTGCACCCGTAGAGCCTCTCCGCCGCCCATTTGGATGCCCGTGGGCGATTTCGGAGCCGCGCCGCCGTCTCGGGCCTCGCCGGCGTCATGTCGCCGGTGGGCCCAGTTTGACCCTTGGGTCCATGACAGGTGGGGCCCGCCCTGCTAACTAACCCAGGATTAGCGCTAACTAAATTTAGTTAGTTTAACTAACTACTGACAGACGGGACCCACTAGCCAGTTTGACCCGGACCGTCCCTGTTGACCATGCTGACGTCACCGTGACACAGTGCTTACGCAATAAATCATTTACTGGATTTATTCTTATTCAGGAAATTCCAGAAAATATTCAAAACTTCTAAAATTCATAGTAATTCAACCGTAACTCCAAATCAAATAAATTATATATGAAAAATGATCAGAAAAATCCAATCTATCCATCTGTACCATTTTCATGCATGTTAGAACACTTTAACCTTGCTGTTTAGGTGAAACAAGGTAATGCACTAATATGACCTTTTAAAATGGGTTTGCATTTGAATCTTTGGTTCAAATGGACTCATCTTAATCTGTTCTAGCTTGCATTAGCCCAAAACACATTCATATTGCCATGTCATAGCATGCATCATATTGTGCATTGCATTGATCGTGCTTCTTCTCTATTTGCCGGTGTTGTTCCCCTTCGGTAGACGTTATACCGACGTTGTGATCGTTGACACTGATGAAGACTCAATGCTATCTTCAGAAGTGCCAGGCAAGCAAAACCCCCTTGTTCATTCCGATACAAACCCACTCTCTCGCTCCTGCTCTCTTTGACTGCATTAGGACAACAACGATTCAACTGTTACTTGCTGCGGTAGCTGAACCCCTTTATCCTCTGCATGACCTGTCATTGCCACAGTAAATAGATGAAACCCACTAGCATGAGTAGGAGTTGTTTGAGCCCTGTTGTGCCTACTCATTCATGCTTGTATGTCATGCCTGCTACTGCTTAGAGTTGAGTCAGGTCTGATTCATCGGGGGTGAATCAAAGGTGTGTGAACATGTCCTACTGTGTGTGAGCTAAGTGTGTGAACACAATTTGGTAAAGGTAGCGGTGAGAGGCCATGTAGGAGTACATGGTGGGTTGTCTCACTGAAGCCGTCCTTAGGAACTGAGTTCTATGTTTGTGATCCATGAAACAGTTACTACCATGCATTGGGCCCGAAACCAATGGACCCTCTCGGCTTCTTAATCACCCTTGTCCTCTGTCCAGGAGTTGCAAGTAGTTTCTGGTGTTTGTAGTATGCTGGAGGCCGTGGGCAGCACTGGCCGGAGGGGTGGGCTGTGATGCGGTAGGCATGTGGCACGGTGTACCGGGCGCCCGTTTGGTGTCTCGGGAACCCTGCACACATTGTTTGGGGCTGTGAGCGAAACTCCGGCCGGATCTCCTCACGGATGGAACCCGAATAGGCGATAAACCTGGACTAGAGACTTGAGTGTTTAGGTAGGCCATGGCCGACACCCACGTTGGGCTTCCGCTTGAAGGCTGCTGAGTACATGTCGTGTAAACGGCGGTAAGTGGTGAGAGCGTGTGTGAAGAAGTACACCCCTGCAGGGTTAACATGATCTATTCGAATAGTCGTGTCCGCGGAAAAGGACTTCTGGGTTGCCTGTACAGTTCATAGACAAGTGAAAGTGGATACTCTAAAATACGCAAGATAAGCGTGAGTGCTATGGATGGCGTTCTCGTAGGGAGACGGGAGCGGATCCATAGTGGTGTATTGATATGGTGAATATGTGGACTCGTGTGCGCCACCTCAAAAGAGTTACTTGTAGTCGTAGTTCAGGATAGCCATCGAGTCAAAGCTGGCTTGCTACAGTTAAACTCCACCACCCCCTTTGTTGATAATGATGCATATGTAGTTAGTTCTGATGTAAGTCTTGCTGGGTACATTTGTACTCACGTTTGCCTATTTTACGTTTTTGCAGAGACTTCCGCCTCACTAGTAGTTCCGCGTGGACTTCGACGTTTAGCTTGCTACCTCAGCTATGATCTTGTGCCCTCGGCAGGATCTGGTAGTTAGTTAGGCTTTTCAGCCTTTTTCATTTGTAGATGTCTGTACTCAGACATGTTAGCTTCCGCTTGTGCTTTGACTTGTATGCTCTGAATGTTGGGTCGTGAGACCCATGTTTGTAATATCTCGCTCCTCGGAGCCTAATGAATAAATACTTGAGTCGTAGAGTCATGTTGTGATGCCATGTTGTATTTGCACATATCGAGCATATTGTGTGTATGTTATTGAAATGCTTGGTATGTGTGGGATCTGACTATCTAGTTGTTTATCCTTAGTAGCCTCTCTTACCGGGAAATGTCTCATAGTGTTTCCACCGAGCCATGGTAGCTTGTTATTGCTCCGGAACACTTAGGCTGGCCGGCATGTGTCCTTCTTCGTTCCTGTGTCTGTCCCCTCGGGGAAATGTCACACGATGAATACCGGAGTCCTGTTAGCCCGCTACAGCCCGGTTCACCGGAGTCCTGCTAGCCCAGTGCTACAGCCTGGATTCACTCGCTGATGACCGACACGTTCGATGCTGGGTCATGGATGCATGTCCTTGTAAGGTTGTGCCACTTTGGGTTTACGACTAGCCATGTCAGCCCGGGCTCCTTATCATATGGATGCTAGCGACACTATCATATACGTGTGCCAAAAGGCGCAAACGGTCCCGGGCAAAGGTAAGGCGACACCCATGGGAATACCGTGCGTGAGGCCGCAAAGTGATATGATGTGTTACATGCTAGACCGATGTGGCATTGAGTCGGGGTCCTGACACTCCATGTCTTCAATGCATGCACTATGGCTGCTAACTCCAAATCATGTGTGGCATAATTTAACTCATGAGGTTTAAGCTGTCGTGATGCATACGAGTCAACTCTTCCTTCCTGCATAAGCACTGCTCCAAGTCCTCGACGTGAAGCATCGCAATACACCTCGTAATCCTTGGTCTGATCCGGTAAAATCAACACGGGCGAGGTAACTAAACGTTTCTTCAACTCTTGGAAACTGGCCTCACATTCTTCAGTCCAAATGAACTTGGTATCCTTCTTCAAAAACTCCGTCATGGGCTTTGCAATCCTTGAAAAATTCTCAATGAATCTCCGATAGTATCCCGCCAGTCCAAGAAAACTTCTGATCTCTCCAACTGTCGTCGGTGCTACCCAATTAGTCACGGTGATGACCTTGGTGGGGTCTACTACTATACCCTCTCCGGATATAACATGTCCAAGGAATCCAACTTCCTTCAACCAGAACTCACATTTGCTAAACTTGGCATATAACTGGTGTTCTCTGAGCTTCTCCAATACCAAACACAAATGCTCCTTATGCTCCTCTTCGTTCTTCGAGTAGACCAAGATGTCATCAATGAACACCACGACGAACTTACCCAGGAACTCCATAAATACTTTGTTCATCATGTTCATGAAATATGCAGGTGTGTTAGTCAGACCAAATGACATAACGGTATACTCATACAGCCCAAACCTGGTGGTAAAAGCTGTCTTGGGTATATCCTATTCTCGAATCTTCAACTGATGGTATCCTGATCGCAAATCGATCTTGGAAAATACCTTTGCTCCTTGCAGTCGGTCAAACGGATCATTGATCATCGGCAGTGGGTACTTATTCTTGATGGTTACTGCATTTAATCCTCGATAATCAACAACCATCCTTAAAGATCCGTCCTTCTTCTCCACTAGAAGTACTGGTGATCCCCAAGGAGATGAACTTGGGCGAATATAACCTTTATCCAGTAATTCCTTAATCTGACTTTTAATCTCCTCCAAATCTTTTGCTGGCATCCGGTATGGTCTCTTGGATATCGGCCCTGTGCCTGGTAAAAGCTCAATCAAAAACTCGATGTCTCTATCCGGTGGCATGCCGGGCAACTCCTCTGGAAATACATCCGGAAAATCCTTCACTACTGGTACTTCCTCCTGCACAACTCCTGATAAGGAATTTACGTGCATCCTCCTCGGCTCATGCCTTGATACATACTTTATCCTTTTCCCTTCTGGGTAGTAGGCAGAATCGACTTACTAACGCAATCAATGTTTCCCCCATACATCGATAGCCAATCCATACCCAGAATCACATCCAAACATTGAGATTCCAAAACGATTAAATCTGAGGGGAAGACATGCTTGCCTATACTCAACGGCACTTGAAAACATCCTCGACTGGCCATATACTCTGCTCCTGGTGAGGTTACTAGCATGGGTGTTTTTAGAACCCTAGTGGGCAGTCTATACTTATCCACAAATCCCTTTGATATGTATGAATGCGATGCACCAGTATCAAAAAGAACGAGTGCAGTAAATGACTTAACCAAAAACTTACCTATTACTGCATCTGGCTGAGCTTCAACCTCCTCCACGCTAACGTGGTTCACTTGTCCTCTGTTGAAAGGGTTTGGCTTCTTCCCAGAGCTTCCATTACCATTCCTGGTCTGGCCTTCAGGACATTCATTGGCGTAATGTCCGGTCTTCTGGCACTTAAAGCAAGTGACTTGACTCAGATCTTTCTTGGCTGGTGTTGAGGGGTTGGTATGGTTCTGGCTACTACTTCCTCCATTCCCGTTACCATTCTTGGAACCACTGTGATTGTGTGAACTACCTCCTCCATGGGTATGCTGGAACTGTCCTCCTGACTTGCGGGTAAAACGTGGCTTCTGCTGAGCTCCAGAATTGTACTTCCCTTGTCATACTTCCTCTTGCGGTTTTCAATCTGCTGCTGCTTCCCTTCAATCATGAGAGCATGGTCTACCAACTCCTGGTAGTTGTTAAAACTTGCTACCATCAACTGCATGCTCAGCTCATCATTCAGTCCTTCTAGAAATTTCTCTTGCTTAGCCGCATCAGTAACGACGTCATCTGAAGCATAATGCGCTAACTTACTGAAGTCATCCACATACTGACCAACTGTCCTTCCTCCCTGGCGCAAGTTGCGAAACTCACGCTTCTTCATGGCCATAGCTCCTGCTGAAACATGGGCAGTATGAAAGGCCTGCTGAAACTGATCCCATGTGATAGTGTCTACTGGATAAGTGGCTGTGAAATTCTCCCACCATGATGTTGCGGGTCCCTCAAGCTGATGTGCGGCAAATCGCACCTTCTCCGCATCTGTGCATCCTGTAGTGGTCAATTCCCTGGCTGTCTTGCGAAGCCAATCATCTGCAACAATCGGCTCGGTTCTACTGGAGAACACCGGTGGATTCAGCCTAAGGAAACGGGTTAAGTGATCAACAGGTGGTGGCGGTGGTGGGTTGTTGTTGTTGTTATTCCCCTGATTCTGATTCTGGACTAGTATCTGCATCAACGCATTCTGCTGCTGGATCAACTGAGTGAGCTCCGGTGGGAAAGCAAATCCGTTGTCGCGTCTCGGAGGCATCTGGGGTTTAGAAAAGAAGAGAATATAGAATAGAATGAGGTCTAGAGGGAAACACTACCCATATGCACATGAGACAAATAGCAATCAAAACACTTCATTCAAACAAGCAAGGGCATACAGCGGTCTATCTGTCGTTACAAAAGTGCTCTAGCTATACTAGATACATGGAGGGAAATTCTACTACTATTATGGTGGTCTACTAGAAAAACTGCTCCGATGAAGACTCCATGATATCTGCTCCGGCTTCATCAACATAGTCATCATTACTATCATCTGGGTCTGAGTCGGTGTCGTCGATGATGATGTAGTTCCCAGGGCAAGAGTTATCTTCGTCTTCTCCAGTTGCTGGAAATCCCATTAACATTCTTAGCTTCTTCTTCAGATCATCATTCTTCTCAACTAGCGTTGCTATTTCCTCCTCATATCCATCACGTGTAGACTTGAGTTCTACCTCCAATTCCGTGATCTTGGTCATGGCTTTCTTCAGATCCATCATGCCTGCACACATATGGTTTTCCTGGCGTCGAATGCATTGGTTTAACTCCTGGATGAAAGCTGCAATTGATCGGTCTTTCCTGGTGTTGATCATCTCCCATTGCTCATCTCGGTGCCCACAAATCTGGTAGGTAGTATCCTTAAGCTCCTTGTGATAAACTTCTCCAATACGCCCCATGGTGATGTGAGCTGCCATGCTCTTCCCTAAACTCCAGGTTGGTGCATCAAAGGAAAACTCTATAGGCTCAGTGACTGGCATGAACGTCCTTCCTGGAACTTGAACTTGAATCATCCAGCGCTTCTCTTCAGGTAAAGTGGCGTTGTAGGTTCCGGTGAAGCTTGGTACTTCGATCTTCAGGTACTTGGTAACTTCCTTCAGGTGTCGTCCAAAAGGTGTATCTTCGCCCGGTTGCATGAACTTGTTCCTTGCATCCGCCATCCTAGAAGAGTAGAAAAGATGAGGAGTTAGAAATGAGAAGAGAGAGAGTAGTGATCTATGGCTTTTGCTTAGTGGTCGTGTCCTACAGTCAGCGTGTGCTCTGATACCATCTTGTAGCGACCAAACCTCAAATAGTTCGATCTCTGTGCATCAGTGTCATCCCTGGATCAGTAATGCTAACACGCATAGTACTTGAAGGATTTATAACAGAGTAGCAATCACACACTTATTACATCGAATGTCTCCAAAGAGAACTTATTACAATAAATATGGCTTAAGGCCATCTAATAACGATAACAGTGGAAGGCTTGGAAGATAAGTGAGTCCATCAACTCCAACGGCATCACTGAGTATAGGACCACGATCCTAAGGCATCTTACTCGTCGTCTGAAAAGTCTGCAACATGAATGTTGCAGCCCAAAAATGGGTCAGCACATGGAATATGCTGGCAAAGTAACACATAGAGAGTAAAATGAAAGAATAAAGCTATACTACATGCATATATGGCTTGGTGGATAGCTCTATGGTTACAGTTTTGCGTAAAGCCAGTTTTTCCCTACTACAAAGGAATAAATTTATTTAACTATCATGGTGGTTGTTAAACATTGAGAATGGTTGACAGCATTCTCAATCCCAATTAAGTAACATCATCATTAAACAAACCCAACAATATTAATTAAAGTAACATGATGAGATTCACATGATAATCCAAGTACTAGATACTCAAGATGTCCATAACCGGGGACACGACTAATCATGATTAGTTTATACACTCTGCAGAGGTTTGCGCACTTTTCCCCACATGACTCAATCTCCTCCGTTGGTTTTCTCGCACTACATGGTGTTTGAGAAACGGATGACCGGGACATAGTCTTTCAGAAGCGCTAGCACCTTACGATGGGTAGACCGGTACACCTACTTTCCCCTACATCTGCTAGTCTACCAGTGTAAGAGTTCGCACGACTTAGTCAACTATGCTAGAGCCCATAATAGCATGTGGCTGCACACGGAAGTTTCTAGCATGAATAATCTTATGATCCCTTTGAGCCTGGGTGGCGGTCCAAAAACAAACAGGCAATCCTGGAATACCCAAGTGCCTCAATCCACCCAGATGTGTATTAAAGTTGCCACCTTAAATAAACCATTAATTAACAATCTCACATCTGTCATGGAAATTCACTCACCCAATCCACGTCTACTAGCATAGCATGGCATAATAAGCAAACGTAGAAGTAACTCCCAAGGGTTTGATAATAAAACAGGTAATTGGTACTACCTCATCTACTTCCCAAAACCCACAATTTAATTAGATCCTAATCATTTAATGTGTGAGGATTGATCTAATGAATAAAAACTGGGTAGTAAAGAGGTATGATCAAAGTGTTACTTGCCTTGCTGATGATCCGCGAAACCTAGGGATTCGAAGTAGCAAGCGGCGCAATCTAGGTACTCTATCGCAAACAAACGAGCAAACAAGCATACAATAAGTACTCATCTAATACACGGGTCAAACTCGAACAAGAGAACTACCAAAAAGTTCAACTTAAGAACCCCGGTTTGCAAAAGAATCAAATCAAACGAAGAAACAAAACTCAAACGGCGAAAGAAACAAGCTTCGTTAACTAATCTGGACCTAAGTCAAATTTTACAGAAGCAAAACTTGTTTGAGTGAGATTATTCGGAAAGAGGGTTTCGAGGCAAAACTGTAGGCGCTTGAATCGCCTGATTCCGATAAACGAGCGAAAAGATAAACTAAAACGAAAATCGAATAGAAATCGCGATCGGAAAAATCGCGAAATAAATCCGAGAAAAAGAAAAACGACGAATAGAATAACGAACGAACGTTCGTTATCTGGATCTAAACGATGGATTCTTCCGTTAAAACGAACGAACAAGCGAACGCTCACTAAATAAATAAACCGAGAAAAAGAAATAAACCGATCTAAAAAACAAAATCTAGGGTTTTTTGAAAAAAAATGAAGTGGTTTTCTTAAAAAAACGGTCCGGCGGCGGCAGCTCGGGCAGTACCTCGGCGAGGCACTCCGGCGGGGCGGGGCAGCTCCGGCGGGGCTGGCGAGGGGCGGCGACGACTTGGCGGCGGGCGGCGGCTCAGGCGGCGGCGGCAAGCGGCGGCGGCGGCAGCGCGAGGCGGCAGGGCTGGCGGCTGCGGCGGCGGGCTTCGGCGGCGGCGGCTTGGGCTCCAAGGGGGGCGGCGG
>NC_041389.1:299234359-299235155 GCF_002162155.2 Triticum dicoccoides
GGCGCTTTATATAGGGGGGGCGGCAGTGGCTTGGGCGAGGGGGCGGCCGGGGAGGAGTCCGGCTCGGACTCTCCTCGGCGTCCGTGCCGCGCACGGCGGTGCGCGCGAGGGGAGGCGGCGGCGCTGGGTTGGGCCGGCCTGGCTCGGCTGGGCTTCGGTCCAGTCAGGCGCGGGGAGTTTTTTTTTAAAAATAAATAATTTTGCTGAAAAAAAATCTAGGAAATAAATAAAAATCTAAAATTCCCAAAAATAAATTTTCATCGCCCAAATAAAATATTTAGAACAAGATGAACATTATTTTGGTCCTAAAATGCCTTTTTTTGAAAATCGTGCAATTTTTCCTAAATTCAAATAAAATAGCAAAACACCAAAGTAAAATCTTATTTGATTTTTTTATTAAATTCTCATTATTTCTTTATTTTTGGGAAAGTCATTTTATTCCCTCTCTCATATTTTTTAATTGAAATAATTGAAGATAAAATAAATAAAATCAAATGATCCTATTTTCAAAATTTGAGAAAACTCAAATATGAGAATAACGAAATCCCCAACTCTCTCCGTGGGTCCGTGAGTTGCGTAGGATTTCTAGGATCAAGGCAAAAATGCAAATAAAATATGATATGAAATGATGATCTATGTATAACACTACTGGAATCTGGCACTTTGCCATCTGCCATGGCAGATGGCAAAGGCATGTTCGGCGGATGGCAAAGAGCTTGTGGCTTTGCCATCTGCTGGCAGATGGCAAAGCCTATTAACCTTCTAACGGGGCTAACCCCGTTAATAGGCTTTGCCA
>NC_041389.1:299235259-299262377 GCF_002162155.2 Triticum dicoccoides
ATCTGCTGGCAGATGGCAAAGAGCCCAAATAGGCCAGCCCAAATTTTACATGTAGATGACACATGGCCTCTTTGCCATCTGCCAGCTGATGGCAAAGCTCTTTGCCATCTGCCAGCAGATGGCAAAGTGACTATATTGCCCCATTTAATTTTATTTTTTCTTAAATCAGTTCATTTTCACAGAAAATCAAACACAAATATATTTATATGACCAATATAGCATATTCGACACATATTATCAATAGTCATGAACACATATATATCCAACACATGTTAACAATAGTAGCAAGTTTCATCCGTACATACACGTAGTTTCATCAATATTACACAGTTTCATCCATAGGTAGCAAGTTTCACAAGATAAAAACAAAAACTAAATACAAGCACTCCATCAACCCAAGCTTCCGTGATCTTAAGCAAATCTGTAAAATGGGAAAGAAGAAAGTTAGAAGAAGAAGATTATTATGATGCGGAAATATGCATGGAAAAGGGCAACCACAGTCAACGTATATGAAAAAGGACACTTGCACGCAAAACAACACATGCCCAATTCTGATTTGAATTCTAATAGGAGAAAAAAAAAAGCCAGCGCTACACAGAGGCAAACCTGCCACCTAAACCAATGTCACGTCCATGTCCATAGCTAAAGAAAAGTACGAAAAGAAAGAGGAAAGCAGTCCGATCTGCATATGAAATCCCTAACAAGAAGTAATGCATTTGATTTAATTTTTTTTTACGGTGGGCATTTGATTTAAATTATAATATTTTTTAGGAATATCAAGCTTTACTCCTTTTTTTTAATTTTGCGAGAATATCACACTTTATAGAACTCCAAATGGGGCCTGAATTTTGCGGTAAACGTAACTTGATAGAAATAATTAAAGGTGGAAGCGCAATGTAAGACCCAGCTATTTTCACATGTATATACATTAGTTCTAGGAGGAAGGTGAGGTACATCTTTCATGTCCAGGATCCTAACTAAACTATTTTAACAGAATAAAGATACACCCTGCTTATTTTTAAGACATAATATAATGTAATGTACATTCTTTTTGAACATAAACAAATCTAAGCAACTTTGGAACTAAAACAGTGCTGAAACACGGATCCAGTTTCAAATAAAATTAGACTTTCATTTATTTTTTGTACCATGCACAATATGAAAACGGATAACCCATGTGAATGTAACATGCAGCAGATGTATCAAGATACGTTGGTTGCTTTGTCAACAAAACATAGAAAAATGTAATATATGTATCGACAAGATTGAGTTGGATGGGACTGTGGAAGAGAGTTGAGTTTTGGCAACTCAAATTTTATGTCTTTCTCATGTTAAGAACTATCTGAAGCCATCATGGAATGGTTACATCATACAGGAGTAAATATTCAAAGTAAGAAATAATATCAAAAACGTGATAAGTCATATTAGTTTCACTTAATTACTAGATGAAAACTATATGCATGATTTAAAAAGAAATGCTTTGATGAGAACAGTGTAGAAGAGAGCTTCTAACAATGTTTAGATTTGAACTTTTAAATTATGTGAAAGGATTTCTTAAAGCATAACCTCAACATGTTACTCCTTTGGTTTCTAATTAGCTATAGACAATGAATCCTAAAAGCTATAGAGAAAATTTGTACACTTAAACATTTTTAAGAATGACTATCAACATTTTAAAGCTTTAGCTTGATTACATCAAGGAATATTCCATTAATGGTTTGTTTTCAAAGTATTGTTTTCCAGGAAAAAAACATGTTCATATAAGAAACAATGGTCCAGGTAGAGTATTCAAGACAATCTCTATATTAGGAGAGATACATCTTTTGTAAAATCTAGCGGCGCAAATGCGCGGGTCACCCCGCTAGTTTATAAAATAAATACAAAACAAAATATGCAAAAGATGTACAATGGTTAAGTGCTCACATTTAAATGCTCAAGATGCAGAACGCTTATTTACAATAGTTTAGGTTTTTAAATTTGTCATCTTGAAGCATCACACTAGCAAATGACATGAAAGATCACAGGAAATAACACTACCCCCTGATCAAGTATACTCTAAGCATCAAAAAAGTCAAACAAGCTCATTGTGCATTTTCTTTTTCAGCATGAGACACAATAAAATGTCTAGAAAATCTATTGAATGGCATCAGTCCCAAATTCTATCTGGTGTGCTAGTAAATCTGGACGATCGATGAACATCAAACATATCAAGGTGGCATGCATAGAAATCTGGAACTAAACTAAGAACTTCGAATTAAAAGAGGAGAAGCAAAGGTTCAGGAATTAGTTGCTCCCCTGCCGATGCATTGGTTGTCGAGGTTGAGGAGGTTGTGTCCATGGCCGCACCATCGACCTGAGCTGCAACCCAGCATCCACCGCAGACCCGTCTTTGCGCTCGAAAGAGACAACCGTTTATATGACAACTCAACAAATTATATGACAACTCCAGAACTAATTCTTAAGTCATAAGGTAATGAAGTAACAGTGTAACACTGCTATCTCTGTTAGTAGGCATAGAACACATATGCCCAAACATATTGCTGCTACTCCTGCTTTTGCACTTAAGGTGAACAAATTGCACCAGTGATTCATAAACCCAAGCATAAATAATTATTTCATGCAGAAGATAGCTGCTTGCATTTCATGGCATTTAGATGGGCATATGATAGTCTGCATGTTGGTTCAGCAACTTTTCAAATTAAGTTGTGATAAATTAAAATATATGCATTGCTCATAGTGGTTAAGACGCTAAGTTCAATGAATATGCTAGTGTTCAGTTAATTCTTAGGTAACTTACTGATTTGTGAGATGAAACATGGTAGCCATGTGGAGGCAGTGCATATTAGTTGAAAGTTATAATTCTACAATGATTCAGAAAGTATACACTTAAGCAGCTATAAAGCAAACCTTCTCTTTCCAAAGCCACTGCACAATTAGTTCAATGCATGAAAAATGACAGAAAAAAGGCCTAGAGAGAGAAAATAATGCTCATGTTCGACCATTCATCATTTGAACATATTGATTAGAGCGCTGGGGTGCATGAGAGGATTTCTTAAGAATTAGTTCAAACTTAACCAAAAATAACTGAGCATTCGAACAAATTAAGCAATTAACTTGCAAGACAGCATACTATGCCTAGCAAGAAGTGAATTATCTAGTGGGAGTCTCACAAGTCAATAATATTGCTGCAAGATCTATTCCATCACTAGGAAGAAATTCAATACATGGTCTAATTTTCGTAGTTACCAGTAAAAACTTAATAGAAGATACAGTATCTAAGGAAACATACTAATCGCTATCAATTTGAAAGCAATGAAGGGATACTGATTTCCATAGATCATGGGCGAGTACCTGAACAACTGCATCGCGGCTGCTCCCCTTCACCACCTCCTCGAGCTTCACGTTGTCCAGTTGATCGAATCAACACAAAATCAGAAAGGAGAACTCCAATCAGCACCCAACCGAGATCTCCACACCCCCATAACCGCTCAAGACAGGGGAAACAGAGGAAAGCACAACATCGACCAGCAGCACGGCGGCGCGGGGGAAGTAGCGGAAGATGTGGTCCCCGACGCGCTTGGCGATGGCGGGGAGGTCGGCGTCGTCGCGGCGCGCGTTGGTGTGGTAGTATCCGACGACGGCGAGGCCCTGCGCCTGGAAGTGGTCCTCGACGAGGGTGAGCGCGAGCTCGAGCGTGGGGAGCAGCGGGAGGTGGTGCGGCTGGTGGGAGAGCGACACGGCGTCGGCGACCGAGACGACGACCGGGGAGGCGGCCGGGTCCGCCAGGCGGCCGATGAGGAGCCCGTTGACAGCCGCCGCCGGGTGCTTGAGCGCGTGCAGCGCGAGCTTCACGTACGCCGCCTGCGGCGGCGGACGTGGCGGCGGCGAGCGTGCGCGAGCTCGAGAGGATGGATGGATGGCGGCGGCGAGCGTGCGCGAGCGTGGCGGCGGCGAGATTGCATCTGGGGGCGGCGACGATGGAGTGGGATGGGATAGGGTTTGGGTGGTTGGGCTGCCCGGAGGGTGGGGGTTCTTTTCTTTCTTTCTATTTTTTTTGTTTAGATAAATGGGATGGATGGATGGATGGATGGATGCCATGTCATCAATCCATGACACAAACATTTCAACCAATGAGAACAAAAATAACCCCATAGTTTTTTTTACCTGGAAAAAAATAAGCCCATCTCTTTGCCATCTGCCAGCAGATGGCAAAGAATCTTTGCCGTCTGCTGGCAGATGGCAAAGAGGTGGGGCTGGTATGCCATTACACTCTTAACGGCCATAGGATTTGCCAACCTCTTTGCCATCTGCTGGCAGATGGAAAAGATTATTTGCCATCCACTAGCAGATGGCAAAGAATTGGCTGATGGCAACCATGTTCTTTGCCGTCTGTCAGTTCTTTGCCATCTGTTTTTTATAAGCAGATGGCAAAGACGTTCTTTGCCATCAGCTGGCAGATGGCAAAGAGCTGGCTGATGGCAAATACTCTGTTTCCAGTAGTGTAACATTCCAAACTGAAAATTTAGGATGTTACACTACCCAGCTGCTAATAGTCTTCGTGCTTTCACTTCATTGAATACTTGACTATGGCTTGTCTAGTGTAGTCTACCTTCCGCTGCATGTGAATAGGGTCATTTCTATTGTTTGTCTTCGAAACTCCCATGTTTTGAAGACTTTCATAAAAATCACCTATTCACCACCACCACCACCACCCCTCTAGTCGATATCCAGCTCTTTCAGTTTTGCATATCATTAACACAATTAACATAAAAGGAACTTATAATAACATCATTGCAATCATGCTTTTCATCCAAGGCACTATCGTGAATCACTTCAAAAAAAATCTTTCAACACTTCATCACACTTTTCAGATTCACGAATTTCAAGCAAAACCTCATAGAGATAATCTAGTGCACTCAATTCACTAGCAATTGGTTCATCATAATTGGATCTTTTAAAAAGATTAGCAAGTGGATGAGGATCCATACACCTTTTGGTTCTTGATTTTCAATAAATACACAATTATTCCAAGCAAACAAGCAAATGAACCGAGTAAGACATAAGGGCAAACAAAAAGATGAACGGGAGAAGGGCGAATAAAAGGCAAATAATTTCAAAAATCATTTTAGAAGTGGAGGAGAGGAAAACGAGAGGCAAATGGCGAATATGTAATGCAAGAGATGAGAGTTTTATGATGGTTACTTGGTATGTCTTGACTTGGCATAGATCTTCCCGGCAACGGCGCCAGAAATTCGTCCTGCTACTTGTTGAGCTTGCGTTGGTTTTTTCCTTGAAGAGGAAAGGGTGATGCAGCAAAGTAGAGATAAGTATTTCCCTCAGTTAGAGAACCAAGGTATCAATCTAGTAGGAGACAACGCACAAGCCACCAATACCTGCACAAACAATCAAACAACTTGCACCCAACACGATAAAGGGGTTGTCAATCCTTTCACGATCACTTGCAAAAGTGAGATCTAATAGAGATAGAAAAACGTAAGGTAAAATATTTTTGGGTTTTTTGGTTTATAGATTGGAAAGTAAAAGATTGCAAAATAGTAGATCGTAAACTTATATGATGGAAAATAGACCCGGGGGCCATAGGTTTCACTAGAGGCTTCTCTCAAGATAGCAAATAATACGGTGGGTGAACAAATTACTGTCGAGCAATTGATAGAAAAGCGCAAAGTTATGACGATATCTAAGGCAATGATTGTGAAATATAGGCATCACGTCTATGTCAAGTTGACTGAAATGATTCTGCCATCTACTACTATTACTCCACACATCGACCGAGTCCTGCCTGCATCTAGAGTATTAAGTTCATGAAGAACAGAGTAACGCATTAAGTAAGATGACATGATGTAGAGGAATAAACTCAAGCAATATGATGTAAACCCCATCTTTTTATCCTTGATGGCAACAATACAATACGTGCCTTGCTGCCCCTACTGTCACTGGGAAAGGAGACCGCAAGATTGAACCCAAAGCTAAGCACTTCTCCCATTGCAAGAAAAACCAATCTAGGTGGCCAAACTAAACTGATAGTTCAAAGATAATTACAAAGATATCAAGTCATGCATATAAGAATTCAGAGAAGATTCAAATAATATTCATATATAAGTTGATCATAAATCCACAATTCATCGGATCTCGACAAACACACCGCAAAAGAAGATTACATTGGATAGATCTCCAAGAATATCGACGAGAACATGGTACTGAGAATCAAAGAGGGAGAAAAAGCCATCTAGCTACTAGCTATGGACCCGTAGGTCTGAGGTAAACTACTCACGCTTCATCGGAAGGGCAATAGAGTTGATGTAGAAGCCCTCCATGATCAAATCCGCCTTTGGCGGGATGCCGGAAAAGGCCCCTAGATGGGATCTCATGGGAACAAAGGTTGCAGCGGTGGAAAAGTGTTTTCGTGGATGTTTCTGGTGGTTTGGGGATATATGTGAATATATATATAGGACGAAGAAGTAGGTCGGTGGAGTCACGTGGGGCCCACAAGGCAGGGGGCGCGCCCTCCCGCCTTGTCACCACCTTGTGGCTCTTCTGACTTGAACTCCAAGTCTCCAGGGTGTCTTCTGGTCCAAGAAAAATCACCGCGAAATTTTATTCCGTTTGGACTCCGTTTAGTATTCATTTTCTGCGAAGCTCGAAAACAAGGGAAAAAACAGAAACTGGCAGTGGGCTCTAGGTTAATAGGTTCCCAAAAATAATATAAAATAGCATATTAATGCATATAAAACATCCAAAATAGATAATATAATAGCATGGAACAATTAAAAATTATAGATACATTGGAGACGTATCACTTAACCTAGCCATCGATGGATTATAACTTAAGTTTACTCACCGCAGGGACCTGCCTTTATATACACAGGTCGAGGCGCTGGGCTTACAGGAGTCCAGGTCGGGCCATATCTCATGACCTAACCTTGTTCTAAGTCGTCTTTCCTTACCAGGCAAGTCATCGTCGGGTGGCTTACAACACCGGATCTCGCACCATCTTATGGGCTTGGGCTGATGGCAGCTCACCATGTAAGTCACCTTCCGGGTCTCACGTCTTAGTCTTAGGCCTGGCTAAGGCCTCCTTTATGAATCACCAGCAGCCTAGCCCGGCCCAGTTAGGGCGGGTCTCACCGTGGGGTTATATCCCCAACATTAGGCCCTAGATTGATTTGAACTTGTTCATGTCAATCTTCACTGCCTCTGGATGGCGGGTCTTCTTCGATTCCTTCCAGCGTTTTAACCTTGAACAGTTCTTCATAACCTGCCATATGGAAAGATGACGTCATGTTAAATAAATTCAGAAAAACTTTATGACATCACAATGGATCTTTGCATTAACCAGCCATTCCGAGAATCGAGGCATCTCCTTTGGGCGCAGTAATTATCATGTCTCCTCGATTTTCACACCTGCATGTTAACTGTTCCACCAACCTTTCCTTATAAATAGGCACGAGGGGTCAATCTTTTTACTTTTTACCTCTATCTCCTCTGCCTCTTCTTCTTCCTTGCTACCGCAACCGCAACCAGAGCTCCGCCGCATCAGCTGAACCATGCCGACCACTCTGTCAAGGCCGGTGCATCAGCCTGTTAGGACCATAATCCAGTGGCACTCATCCGCTCTACACCAACATCGCCAGGTATGTTTCTTCTTCTTTCCTAGATCTACATTAGGGCATCCAAGTTCATACAATTCATCCAAATTTATCTGAGTTCATCCAGCCCGTGTATAGAAACCATATTTCAATCCAAAAATGCCATGAGAGCAACGCGGTAGTGCTTTGACTTTCATCTTGTATCTAGGATAGATCCCTTCTTTCCTTGGAATCAATATATAATCTTCTAGTCCTTCCACTGCCGCCTGTTAGGTTTAGTGTTTATTCTCCTTTTTGAGATGTCGTAGATCCAAAAACATAGTTGTAGATTGTCAAACCTATTTATCACATACTTAGCAAAATTCAGCAAATGTAAGATACGTAGAGAATTGACCCGCCCTTCACTTTACGGGCAGCTTAACAATGAACTTGTAACCCTCCAGCATGCTGTCAGCTTAGATTGTCACAACTTAACCTGCCATACAATCAATCTGAGAGTCGCCTTACCCTCTTTACTAGGGTGGCTTATAATATCTCCATGATTCATCATAATGACTAATCTTATAACCATAACCGGCTTGCTGCTGCTGAAATGTCATTGCAAACACTTAGGCGTCTTATCATTGCAATATTAACCCGGCATACCTTTATTCCTTGGCCACAGCTTTTTAACCCAGCTTGGAGACATAGGTCGTAGCACGTACTCCTTTCCTTTCATCTTGAAGCTATAGTGATTGGTTTGCCCATTGTGGATGACGCCTCGGTCAAATTGCCATGGTTTTCCAAGAAGGAGGTGGCAAACGGACATCGGAATGACATCACACTCCAAAGTGTCTTCGTATGCTCCAATCTTGAAGGAAACTTGCACCATATGTTCGACCTGGATAGAGCCGGAGTTGCTTAGCCATTGGACCTTGTAGGGGTGTGGGTGCTTCATCTTGACCAATTGGAGCTCGGAGCATAGTTCTTCACTCGCCAAGTTATGGCAACTCCCTCCATCGATGATGACCTTCACGGACCTTCCATTGATGCCCGCCTTGGTGTGGAAGAAATGGCATCTTTGGTCCTCGTCATGTTGATGTTGAAATGTCAAGACCTTGGAGACAACGAGAGCGTGACTCGAATATTCATCACAAAAGACTTGATCATCTCCATCTTCATTCACTTGCCGGTGCATGGCCACTTGCGCAATGGCGTCCATTTCCCCTTCACTCATGGAGTCATAGGTGCCATCATCATTGAGGATCATGGTGTGCGTGTTGGTACACTCAAAGGACTTGTGGCCTCGGCCGCCGCATGTGAAGCACTTGATTGAACTTGTCTTGATGATCTCATCGGTTGGAGTAGATGTTGATGAAGCTCTCAGCTTGAAGTTGCTTGTAGTAGGAGGATGACTTGAGGTTGTCGAAGTTTTCTTGTAACTAGACGTGTCGTCGTTGCTTGTAGAAGGCGTTGGAGTCGATGAAGCTTGGTTGTAGGAGGAGCCGTAGGTCTTGGAAGTGAACTTGGCATACTTGAAGTCATCTTGCACTTGGCGATCCGCCTTGGTACCTTGGTGCACTAGCTCGATGAGGTTGGAGTATGGTTGGAAGTCTGTGGTCTTCTTGATAGGATGGTTGAGTCCATTCAAGAAACGTGCCATCATTTGCTCGTCATCTTCCATGACATTGGCTCGTATCATGGTGACCTCCATTTCCTTGTAATACTCTTCAACGGTCTTTGTTCCTTGCTTGAGGAGTTGGAGTTTCTTGAAGAGGTCGTGGTTGTAGTAGGTTGGCACAAAGCATGCTCGCATGACATCCTTAATTTGAGCCCATGTTGTGATGGGTGGCTGGCCTCTTGCCTCGCGGCGCTCAATGACTTGCTCCCACCAAATGAGGACGTAATCTTGGAACTCAAGAGATGCCATGGCGATCTTCTTCTCTTCCTCATAGTTGTGCAAACGAAAGATCTTGTCGACCTTCAATGCCCATGAAAGATATTCTTCGAGATCATTGCTTTCGGTGAACTTGGGTATGGTGAACTTGAGCTTGCCGTAGCGTTGCTCTTCATTGTGTTGGGGTCGAGGGTGATGATGACGCCCTTGACGTGGAGGGTTATCAACCTCGTGTTGCTCTTGGTGAAGTTGCGGTTCTTGTCGAGCTTGTTGTTCGTGTCTAGCTTGAGGAGCTTGACGTTGCGAGCGTGCTTGATAGTTCCTCTCTTGAATTTTGATGTCTACTACACAACCTTCTTATTGTAGACGTTGTTGGGCCTGCAAGTGCACAGGTTTGTAGGACAGTAGCAAATTTCCCTCAAGTGGATGACCTAAGGTTTATCAATCTATGGGAGGCGTAGGATGAAGATGGTCTCTCTCAAAAACCCTGCAACCAAATAACAAAGAGTCTCTTGTGTCCCCAACACACCCAATACAATGGTAAATTGTATAGGTGCACTAGTTCGGCGAAGAGATGGTGATACAAGTGCAATATAGATAGTAGATAAAGATTTTTGTAATCTGAAAATATAAAAACAGCAAGGTAACTAATGATAAAAGTGAGCGTAAACGGTATTGCAATGGTAGGAAACAAGGCCTAAGGTTCATACTTTCACTAGTGCAAGTTCTCTCAATAATAATAACATAACTGGATCATATAACTATCCCTCAACATGCAACAAAGAGTCACTCCAAAGCCACTAATAGCGGAGAACAAACGAAGAGATTATGGTAGGGTACGAAACCACCTCAAAGTTATCCTTTCTGCTCGATCTATTCAAGAGTCCGTAGTAAAATAACATAAAGCTATTCTTTCCGTTCAATCTATCATAGAGTTCATACTAGAATAACACCTTAAGACACAAATCAACCAAAACCCTAATGTCACCTAGATACTGCATTGTCACCTCAAGTATCCGTGGGCATGATTATACGATATGCATCACACAATCTCAGATTCATCTATTCAACCAACACAAAGTACTTCAAAGAGTGCCCCAAAGTTTCTACCAGAGAGTCAAGACGAAAATGTGTGCCAACCCCTATGCATAGGTTCATGGGTGGAACCCGCAAGTTGATCACCAAAACATACATCAAGTGAATCACGTGATATCCCATTGTCACCACAGATAAGCACGGCAAGACATACATCAAGTGTTCTCAAATCCTTCAAGACTCAATCTGATAAGATAACTTCAAGAGGAAAACTCAATTCATCACAAGAGAGTAGAGGGGGAGAAACATCATAAGATCTAACTATAATAGCAAAGCTCGCGATACATCAAGATCGTGCCATAGAGAGAACACGAGAGAGAGAGAGAGAGAGAGAGAGAGAGAGAGATCAAACACATAGCTACTGGTACATACCCTCAGCCCCAAGGGTGAACTACTCCCTCCTTGTCATGGAGAGCGTCGGGATGATGAAGATGGCCACCGGTGAAGGGTTCCCCCTCCGGCAGGGTGCCGAAACGGGCTCCCGAGAGGTTTTTGGTGGCTGCAGAGGCTTGCGGCGGCGGAACTCCCGATCTATCTTCTGTGTCGATGTTTTTAGGGTACGTAGGCTTATATAGGCGAAAGAAGTCGGTCGGAGGAGCCTCGAGGGGCCCACAAGAGTGGAGGGCGCGCCCAGGGGGTGGGCGTGCCCCCCTATCTTCTGGCTTCCTCGACGCTCCCCTGGCTTGCACTCCCAGTTTCCTGGGTCACGTTCGTTCCAAAAATCACGCTGCCGAAGGTTTTTGTTTGGACTCCATTTGATATTCCTTTTCTTTGAAACACTGAAATAGACAATAAAACATCAATACGGGCTGGGCCTCTGGTTAATAGGTTAGTCCCAAAAGCAATATAAAAGTGTATAATAAAGCCCGTAAACATTCAAAACGCATAATAATATATCATGAATGCTTCATTAATTATAGATACGTTGGAGACGTATCAGCATCCCCAAGCTTAATTCCTGCTCGTCCTCGAGTAGGTAAATCATAAAAGAAAGAATTTATGAAGTGTGAATGCTAGCAGGTGCACAAGTTTGATCAATAATAATTTCAATCACCTTTTCTAGCATCATTATATGTCATAACAGTAGTTCATCTCATAAAACTTCTCACGAACAAGTAACAAGCAATTCACATGTTAAAGCATAGACCATAAAACTAGCAAACTTCATTCTTAGTCATCAAACAATTGCAATTCATCTTATTTTCAGGAAGGGTCTAAGTCAGAGCTTTGATTTAGCAAACTTCACATACTCAACTATCATATAGTCTTCTACAATTCCTAACACTCACGCAATACTAATGGTTACGGAGTTTTAATCGGACACTGAGAAATATAGGGGCTTATAGTGTTGCCTCCAAACGTATTCACCTTTGGGTGATGTCAACAATAATAGTTCATGCTAACTTACATCCAATTGGATATATATATATCAGGATCTTTCCAACACAAGGTGCTTGCCAAAGGATAAATGAAAAAGGGAAAGGTGAATATCACCTTGACTCTTGCATAAAAGTAAAAGATAGGCCCTTCGCAGAGGGAAGCAGGGATTTGCAGAGGTGCCAGAGCTCAATTTTGAAATAGAGATAAAAATTTTGAGAGGTATGATCTCATTGTCAACATAACAACCAAGAGTTCCCAATATCTTCCATACTACATACATTATAGGTGGTTCCCAAACAGAATGGTAAAAGCTTTTACTCCCCCTCCACCAACAATCATCAATCCATGGCTTGCCCGAAACAACGGGTGCCTCCAACTAACATCAAACCTGGGGGAGTTTTGTTTGCAATTATTTTTGATTTGATTTTGATCTTTTGATCATGGGACTGGGTATCCCGAATACCAGCCTTTTTCTCGTGCATGATGAGTGGAGTCCACTCATCTTGAAAATAACCCACATAGCATGGAAGATACTGACGACCCCTAGTCGCTACATGAGCGATTCGGGCATACAAAACAGATTATTATTTGAAGGTTTGGAGTTTGGCACATGCAAATTTACTTGGAACGGTAGGTAAATGCCGCATATAGGTAGGTATGGTGGACACTCATGGCAAAAACTGGGTTTAAGGATATTTGGAAGCACAAGTAGTATTTCTACTTCGTGCAAGGAATTTTGGCTAGCATGAGGGGGAAAGGCAAGCTCAACATGTTTGAATGATCCATGACAATATACTTTAACTGAGATGTGAGAAAACATGACCCATTATGTTGTCTTCCTTGTCCAACATCAACTCTTTAGCATGTCATACTTAATGAGTGCTCACAATTATAAAAGATGTCTAAGATAGTATATTTATATGTGAAATCTCTCTTCCTTCAATATCCTTTCATGAATTGTTCAAATGACCAGTACAATGCTTGCTAACCTTCAACCTCTACTTCTTAGATGTGAAGTCATTACTCCCCATGGGATAAGCAAATGAGACATATATAATTTCAGATCTATGACATTCAACTCATTCAACCATTTACTCATAGGATATAAGTGAAGCACACGAGTAAGTGACAAACTACTCCAAAAAGATATAAGTGAAGATCAATGAGTAGCTAAATAATTATGTAACTATAAGAAGACTCTCTCTCATTAAAGAATTTCAGATCTTGGTATTGTATTCAAACAGCAAGCAAAGCAAAATAAAATGACATTGCAAGGATAGCACAACTCATGTGAAGAAGCAAAAACTTAGGTTCAACCGATACTAACCGATAGTTGTTGAAGAAGAAAGGTGAGATGCCTAACGGGGCATCCCCAAGCTTAGATGCTTGAGACTTCTTGAAATATTATCTTGGGTGCCTTGGGCATCCCCAAGCTTGAAGTTTTGTGTCTCCTTAATTCCTCTCATATCATGGTTTCTCTATTTCTCAAAAGCTTCATCCACACCAAACTCAACCAGAACTCATGAGATAGGTTAGTATAAACCAATGCAAAAACCTTATCATTTTCTACTGTAACAAATCACTAAAATTATTATTCAACATTGCATACTAAATGCCTCTGCATATTTAATACTCCTATCCTCAAATATAATCATTAAACAAGCAAACATACGCAAACATAACAGCAATCTGTCAAAACAGTACAGTCTGTTAAGAATGCAAGAGTATCAATACTTCCCTAACTCCAAAAATTATGAGAAAAATACTATGATGTAGAAGATTTATCAGAGATCATTATGCAAAAAGTTTCAACATTATATCATGCTCTGACTTTTCTAGGGAATTTTTGCAACAGCGGTAAACTTTCTGTTTTCAAACAGCAACATGTATACTAGCAAAATAAGCATGGCAAAGGCTATCCTTGACATTTTTATTGAAAATAAAGATGCAAAACATTACTATTAATAACAGCAAGCAAATACTAACAAAATAAAATGATGCTCCAAGCAAAACACATATCATGTGGTGAATAAAAATATAGCTCCAAGTAAAGTTACCGATGAACAAAGACGAAAGAGGGGATGCCTTTCGGGGCATCCCCAAGCTTAGGCTCTTGGTTGTCCTTGAATATTACCTTGGGGTGCCTTGGGCATCCCCAAGCTTAGGCTCTTGCCACTCCTTATTCCATAATCCATCGAATCTTTACCCAAAACTTGAAAACTTCACAACACAAAACTCAACAGGAAACTCGTAAGCTCTGTTAGTATAAGAAAATAAATCACCACTTAGGTACTGTAATGAACTCATTCTAAATTCATATTGGTGTAATATCTACTGTATTCCAACTTCTGTATGGTTCATACCCTCTGATACTACTCATAGATTCATCAAAATAAGCAAACAACACATAGAAAACAGAATCTGTCAAAAACAGAACAGTCTGTAGTAATCTGTATGAAACATATACTTATGGAACTCCAAAAATCCTACCAAATTAGGAAGTCCTAATAAATTTGTGTACCAATTCAGAGCAAAAAGAATAATATCAGAAGCACGTTTCTGTGAATTAACAAAACTAATTTACTGGGTGCAAAAGTTTCTGATTCTCAGCAGGATCAACACAACTATCACCGTAAGCTATCCTAAAGGTCTTACTTGGCACTTTATTGAAACCAAAGCTATAAAACATGATTACTAGAGTATCATAATCATGTGAACACACAAAAACAGTAAGGATAAATATTGGGTTGTCTCCCAACAAGCGCTTTTCTTTAATGCCTTTTTAGCTAGGCATGATGATGGCAATGATGCTCACATAAAAGATAAGAATTGAAACATAACGGGAGCATCATGAAGCATATGACTAGCACATTTAAGTCTAACCCACTTCCTATACATAGGGATTTTATGAGCAAACAACTTATGGGAACAATAATCAACTAGCATAGGAAGGCTAAACAAGCATAACTTCAAAATTTTAAGCACATAGAGAGGAAACTTGACATTATTGCAATTCCTACAAGCATATGTTCCTCCCTCATAATAATTTTCAGTAGCATCATGAATGAATTCAACAATATAACCAGCACCTAAATCATTCTTTTCATGATCTACAAGCATAGAATTTTTACTACTCTCCACATAAGCAAATTTCTTCTCATGAATAGTAGTGGGAGCAAACTCAACAAAATAATCATCATGTGAGGCATAATCCAATTGAAAACTAAAATCATGATGAAAAGGTTCATGGTTATCATTATTCTTAATAGCATACAAGTCATCACAATAATCATCATAGGTAGCAACTTTGTTCTCATAATCAATTGGAACCTCTTCCGAAATAGTGGATTCATCACTAAATAAAGTCATGACCTCTCCAAATCCACTTTAATAATTATCACAATAAGATTCAACATCCTCCAAAATAATGGGATCACTACTTCCTAAAGCTAACACTCTTCCAAACCCACTTTCATCAATATAATCATCATAAGTAAGAGGCATGCTTTCATCATAATAAATATTCTCATCAAAACTTGGGGGACTAAACATATCATCTTCATCAAACATAGCTTCCCCAAGCTTATGGCTTTGCATATCATTAGTATCATGGATATTCAAGGAATTCATACTAACAACATTGCAATCATGCTCATCATACACATATTTCATGCCAAGCATTCTATGTAATTCTTCTTCTAGCACTTGAGCACAACTTTCCTTTTCATCATACTCATGAAAGATATTAAAAAGATGAATCGTATGAGACAAACTCAATTCCATTTTTTGTAGTTTTCTTTTATAAACTAAACTAGTGATAAAACAAGAAACAAAAAGATTCGATTGCAAGATCTAAAGATATACCTTCAAGCACTCACCTCCCCGGCAACGGCGCCAGAAAAGAGCTTGATGTCTACTACACAACCTTCTTCTTGTAGACGTTGTTGGGCCTGCAAGTGCACAGGTTTGTAGGACAGTAGCAAATTACTCTCAAGTGAATGACCTAAGGTTTATCAATCCGTGGGAGGCGTAGGATGAAGATGGTCTCTCTCAAACAACCCTGGAACCAAATAACAAAGAGTCTCTTGTGTCCCCAACACACCCAATACAATGGTAAATTGTATAGGTGCACTAGTTCGGCGAAGAGATGGTGATACAAGTGCAATATAGATAGTAGATAAAGGTTTTTGTAATCTGAAAATATAAAAACAGCAAGGTAACTAATGATAAAAGTGAGCGTAAACGGTATTGCAATGGTAGGAAACAAGGCCTAAGGTTCATACTTTCACTAGTGCAAGTTCTCTCAACAATAATAACATAACTAGATCATATAACTATCCCTCAACATGCAACAAAGAGTCACTCCAAAGCCACTAATAGCGGAGAACAAACGAAGAGATTATGGTAGGGTACGAAACCACCTAAAAGTTATCCTTTCTGCTCGATCTATTCAAGAGTTCGTAGTAAAATAACATAAAGCTATTCTTTCCGTTCAATCTATCATAGAGTTCATACTAGAATAACACCTTAAGACATAAATCAACCAAAACCCTAATGTCACCTAGATACTCCATTGTCACCTCAAGTATCCGTGGGCATGATTATACGATATGCATCACGCAATCTCAGATTCATCTATTCAACCAACACAAAGTACTTCAAAGAGTGCCCCAAAGTTTCTACCGGAGAGTCAAGACGAAAATGTGTGCCAACCCCTATGCATAGGTTCATCGGTGGAACCCGCAAGTTGATCACCAAAACATACATCAAGTGAATCACGTTATATCCCATTGTCACCATAGATAAGCACGACAAGACATACATCAAGTGTTCTCAAATCCTTAAAGACTCAATCCGATAAGATAACTTCAAGAGGAAAACTCAATTCATCACAAGAGAGTAGAGGGGGAGAAACATCATAAGATCCAACTATGATAGCAAAGCTCGCGATACATCAAGATCGTGCTATAGAGAGAACACGAGAGAGAGAGAGAGAGAGAGAGAGAGATCAAACACATAGCTACTGGTACATACCCTCAGCCCTGAGGGTGAACTACTCCCTCCTTGTCATGGAGAGCGTCGGGATGATGAAGATGGCCACCGGTGAAGGATTCCCCCTCCGACAGGGTGCCGGAACGGGCTCTCGAGATGTTTTTGGTGGCTACAGAGGCTTACGACAGCGGAACTCCCGATCTATCTTCTGTGTCAATGTTTTTAGGGTACGTAGGCTTATCTAGGCGAAAGAAGTCGGTCGGGGGAGCCTCAAGGGGCCCACAAGAGTGGAGGGCGTGCCCAGGGGTGGGCGCGCCCCCTATCTTGTGGCTTCCTCAATGCTCCCCTGGCTTGCACTCCAAGTTTCCTGGGTCACGTTCGTTCCAAAAATCACACTGCCGAAGGTTTCATTCCGTTTGGACTCCGTTTGATATTCCTTTTCTTCGAAACACTGAAATAGACAATAAAACAGCAATATGGGTTGGGACTCTGGTTAATAGGTTAGTCGCAAAAGTAATATAAAAGTGTATAATAAAGCCCGTAAACATTCAAAACACATAATAATATAGCATGAATGCTTCATAAATTATAGATACATTGGAGACGTATCAAATTTCCTCGTGAATCGCTTCTTCTTGCTCACGAGTTTGCCGGTTGCGTGCGACGACGGCATGATTGGTGTTGAGGAGGGCGCGTTCTGCCTCAAGGGCTTGTGCTTCACGCCGTTGTTGTTGTAGACGGGCAGCTTCGGTGTCTTGCTCGTCTTGATGTTGGCATGCACACTCTTCCTCTTGTTGTTGTAGACGTTGTCTTTCTTGTGCTTGTGCAAAGGTAGATTTATTTTGACGATGACGATGTTCTTGCGCAAGAAGTTGCTCTTGATGATCGGTGTCGTGTAGGGATTGCGGTTTGCTTGACGGTCTTGGCGTGCGGCTTGGCCAAGAGTGTTCGATGTTGGTGTACTTGAGCCAGAGATTGTGTCGTCGGAGTGTCGACTCGAGTGGCTCCGTCTTGAGTAGGACGACGAGGTAGAAGAGCGGTTGACAATCATGGTTCGAATATCTTGCTTGAGAGACATGTATGTGTCAAAGTAGTATCTTGTACGTTGCTCGGATTGTCTTAAATCGGTGGTGAGGTTGTTGATGCGGTCGCCCAAAGCTTGTTGTTCTTGATGTAAGGCTCTTTGTGCACCAAAGAGGTGGCTCTTGGTGACGTAGGAGGTCGAGTCGTCGTCTTGCTCGATGAAGAGTGGGTTGGTAGAAGAACTTGGCCTATCCATCATTCCAAGAAAATGTGTGTGTGGGAGAAAGAGAAGAACTATACCAAATGTACCTTAACCGATGTTGAAGGTGGATCAATGATCACTCAAAATGTGTAACAAGGAAATAGCACAATTGGTACCAATTCTTGTCGGTTCTCACACCTACACAAATAAAGCTTATAGTGGAGCTCGGTTAGGATGGTGGCACAAAATTTATGCAATTGTTAGCAAGATTCAATAATGTTGGAAAAGATTCGCAAATTCGCAAATGTAACAAGCAGACCAAGCAAGTAGTGGTACACGGAAACACACACGTAAATAGATAAGTGGGGTTGTGCAAACCAAAAATGAGCTCAAAATGTGGAATCCACGGAAAATGCTCTTGTTGCATAACACTAGAGAGACGCTAGCACGATTGCACAATAGGCGGATACGAGACTTGTGCACAACCTATAAAGCAAAAAATGCAACGACTTCTATCCCAAGTATGCTATATGTATGGTGTCCCGGTGATATGATCCAAGATGATCGAGTGTGACAATCTTAATGTGGTATGATGCTATGGTTGTTGCTTAAAAGCTCTTTGCTTATCTTTTACTTTTGCTTAAAAGCTTGTTTGGCTCTTTCTCTTTTGAGCTCTTTCGGTAGCTACTTATGCAAAACTTGACAAACCAAGATAGCAATTGTGTATATGCTATGACAACCTTGTTGGGGAACGTAGCATGCAATTTCAAAAAAAAATCCTACGATCACGCAAGATCTATCTAGGAGATGCATAGCAATGAGAGGGGGAGTGTATCTTCATACCCTTGAAGATCGCAAAGCAGAATCGTTTATCAACATGGTTGATGTAGTCGTACACCTTCACGATCCGTCCCGATCAAGTACCGAACATACGGCACCTCCGCGTTCAGCACACTTCAGCTCGATGATGTCATCGCCTTCTTGATCCAGCAAGACGGGTGAAGTAGTAGATGAGTTCTGGCAGCACGACGGCGTGGTGACGGTGTTGGTGAAGAACAATCTCCGCACGGCTTCGCCTAACCACTATGGAAACTATGACGGAGGATAAACTAGAGGGGACGGGGTTGCCAGCACACGGCTTGGTGTTTCTTGATGTGTCCTAGGTGCTAGCCCTGCCCCTCTATTTATATGTTGAGCCTTGGGGTCGAAACTTGGAGTAAAAGCCTCCACAAAGTCGGTTTCACCCAAAAGGCAAGAGTCCTTCTCAGACTCCAGAGCTAGACGCCATGGTTCCCGGCGTGTGGACCCAGACGCCAGGGACCCTGGCGTCTGGCCCCTGGACTCCGCAAAACTTCCTTTTGCGCTTTCCAAAAACCTTGTGGGCTTTCCCTTTTGGCCCAAATAAAGTGTTCTCGTACCCAAACATTTCGGGAAACATCCGGAACCCCTTACGGTGAATTCTGGAACCCTTCCGGTGATCAAACACTATTATCCCATATTCAATCTTTATCTTCGGACCATTCCGGAGTTCCTCGTCATGTGATCACATCCGGGACTCCGAACAACATTCGGTTACCAACATACATAACTCATATAATACTATATCGTCAACGAACGTTAAGCGTGCGGACCCTACGGGTTCGAGAACTATGTAGACATGACCGAGACACCTCTTTGGTCAATAACCAATAGCGGAACCTGGATGCCCATATTGGCTTCTACATATTCTGCGAAGATCTTTATCGATCAAACCTTATGACAATATACATTATTCCCTTTGTCATTGGTATGTTACTTGCCCGAGATTCGATCGTCGGTATCTTCATACCTAGTTCAATCTCATTACCGGCAAGTATCTTTACTCGTTCCGTAATACATCATCTCACAACTAACTCATTAGTCACATTGCTTGCAAGGCTTATTATGATGTGCATTACCGAGAGGGCCTAGAGATACCTCTCCGATACTCGGAGTGACAAATCCTAATATCGATCTATGCCAACCCAACAAACACCTTCGGAGACACCTGTAGAGCATCTTTATAATCACACATTTACGTTGTGACGTTTGATAGCACACAAGGTGTTCCTTCGGTACTCGGGAGTTGCATAATCTCATAGTCTGAGGAACATGTATAAGTCATGAAGAAAGCAGTAGCAATGAAACTGTAACGATCATAATGCTAAGCTAACGGATGGGTCATGTTCATCACATCATTCTCCTAATGATGTGATCACGTTCATCAAATGACAACACATGTCTATGGTTAGAAAACTCAACCATCTTTGATTAACGAGCTAGTCAAGTAGAGGCATACTAGGGACACTATGTTTTGTCTATGTATTCACACATGTATTAAGTTTCTGGTTAATACAATTCTAGCATGAATAATAAACATTTATCATGAAATAAGGAAATAAATAATAACTTTATTATTGCCTCTAGGGCATATTTCCTTCAAACCTTGTGACACAAGAGATGATACCAAGATATGGACACTAAGATGATGGTATATGCAAAGATCACTAATGTGCACAAGTAATTTGTCGGCAATACTCAAAGGCTAGTCTCGATGGGTAAGTGACGCAAAAGGAAGGCTATGAGGTTATTAATGCAATGGTAAGGAGTAGACAAAGATGTCGTCGAAGTTATTGTCAATATTTTGTCTAGGGTAAGCAAGGGCGGATGATGATAAAGTGGTCGGTGTCGTAGTGCACGGTCTTCAGTACGTTGGCGAAGATGCCACTGCACCGTAGTCAGAGTTATCAAAGTAGCGGAAGTGGTCAAAGATGCGCGGACTTTCTATCAAGGCCGGACATTCCGGGGGAGGCGGAAGGTCCGGGATTCGGAAGTTCCGGGCAGGGCTGGAAGGTCTGGGCGGGGCCGGAAGTTCCGGGGATCGCGATTCTGCCAAGAACAGGAAATATGGGGATTGTGGATTTGGGCGGAAAAACTTCGGGAAAAAGCCAAATCAGGGGGGAAAAGAAAAATTTTGGGTGGATGGAAGGGTGGGAAAGCTAGATCTACATGCCACATGCAAAATCAACGGATCAAATCCAACAAAACTTCATCAAACCAATAAATCACAAAAAAAATTGGGAAGGCTATTTTTGTGGGGATTTTCAAAATTGGGACGAATCACAATAAACTTAGGCTAAAAAACAAAGGGGGGCTCCAAAATCATGATCAACGTGGCTCATGATACCAAGATGATGTAGGGTAGAACCCTAGATGCCCGATCTTTCACAATTGGAGCAAATCCCGCGAGGAACACGAGGAGGAACACGGGAGAAATCACTCAAACCAACAAGATTCGATTACACATGTGCTAGATCCTCGGAACACAAAGAGAGATACACGATCCAAAGTCAACAAAGGACGATACAAACGGTAACTAGTTCTTCTACGTGAGGAGGTCTTGAGGGGCCTTCCCGTCAGGGGTCTTCAATCCAATTGGGGAATCTTCTTCGTAGAGGGCGTGAACTCCAATGGAGAAGGCATCAAGTGGAGAGCAAAGCTTCTCAAATGAGCTAATACTTTGCTAACCCTAAAACGTAGGTAGAAGAAGAGTATATATAGTTTAGGGGACGACGGGGTACATGGGCATCGGCCCAAGTCACTACGCGTAGGCAGGGCTGAAAGTTTCGGGCGAGGCCGGAAGTTCCGGGTGTCGGAGGCCTAACCAGAGAGTTGGCACGGTGGGGGAGCTGGGCTGACATCCGGGGGGCGAAAGGTCCAGGCAGGCCGGAGGCTCCGGGGGGCGGAAGGTCCGGGCCAGGTTCCGGGCTAACCAGAGAGTTGGCGCGCCCAGGCTTGTCTGGGTCGTTGGAGGCCGGAAGTTCTGGGGCGGCCGGAGGTTTCGGGGGCCGGAAGTTTCGGGCTTAACAGAGAGTTGATGCCTCTTCCTTCTGCCTCAGCTCTCGGCTTCGTGGCTTGTGCATTGTACCTGATCACACATAGTGTTTCTGACTTAGGTAGCAAACATGTCTCACTCGAATGTAAGGGAAGCTCAAGTAGGAGAGATGTCACCTCGGATTGAATATCATGTGCACGAGCTCTTGTCATGGGTCCACTTGGAGCTTGAGTAGTCGAGGTAGTGTCCATGGGGATGACCATGGGATGCTCCGCATCAACTAACCATGTGAATCATAACACTTAGAACTCACATTTACTTATATCAATGGCATAATCAATTAGCGAGCAATAATAACATATCTCAGATGCCTCAAAATAATCATGATATAATATGATAACATGGTATCTCGCTACTCTTTCTGAGATCGCAAAACATAAATGCAGAGCACCTCTGAAGTTCAAACACCGACTAAACATTGTAATTCAGGGTAGAAGAGATCCAGGCATGCTCATATCCAACATTAACTAGACTCAATGTAGATTAAACTAAGAATGACAATTGTGCTCTCAAATTGATGTTTTGAATAAGAAGGTGATGACTCAACAATAAAATAGAAAGGCCCTTCATAGAGGGAAGTAGAGATTTGCAGATGTGCCAGAGCTCAAAGCTTAAATCAGAGATTAATAAAATTTTAAGTTTGTGCTTTTCCTGTCAACATCACGACAAAGGATTTCAATATCTTCCATGCTAAACACATTATCGGCGATTCCCATGCGGAAATGAAAAGTTTACTTCCCCACAACCATACAAATACAAGGTATCAGGGCGCGTCGTGGGGGTACACGCGCCCTATTGCCTTGTGAGCAATTGGTGGAATCGGATGACACTTCTGCTCTTCTTTCCAGCATTTTTTATTTATTCAATAAAAAACTTCACAAAGTTTCGTCCGATTCCAAGAATTTTTATTTTTGCACAAAAACAACATTATGGTAGTTCTGCTGAAAACGCGTCAGTCCGGGTTAGTTTCATTCAAATCATGCAAATTAGAGTCCAAACAAGAGCAAAAGTGTTCGAAAAAGTAGATACGATGGAGACGTATCAATGGCATGGTGGAAGCCGTGGCGGCCACGTCCATGCACCACCGAGCAAGCGTGCCCGCCAAGACGCAGAGGTCGGAAGCTCAAGTCATGTCATGGTGACGCTCTCCAGCTGCAGCAACGACGAGGACAAGGGGCGACACGGGTGGAGGTCGACGTAGGGGCGGGACTGCGCTCGGATCTCCTGGAGCGGCGGGCGAGACGCGTGGGGTGGCTTCGATGTGCTCAACGAGCACATCTTGCCCCACATCAAGAGGTGTCACGTCGCTGACGAAGAGCTCGTTGCCGCTGAGCGCGTGGTGGCGAACGTCGAAGAAGGGGCTGCGGGCCTCCTCGAAGCCGCCAAGAAGGAACAAGAGCTCGCGGTGGCGCTGTGCAAGTCCGTCGTCAAGCATTAGCTCGACTACGACGAGTGAGCCCGACGGCAAACTAGGGTTCGGGTTACATTTTAGTATGTAATCATTTTGGTATGTTAGTATAAACTCTGTTTGATTAACTCATCTCCGTTTGTGTGAACTGTGTTTGTGATAAACTGCCGTGTGATCTTGAACAAATTCTCGCGCGAAATAGTTTTTTTGAATTATCCAGTACCTTTTTACGTACCTGTTCCGGCTGAAGAATTTTGCAACTCGTAAAACCAGTTTCGGGGGTACAGTTTGGGATTTTAGCGGATCTGCTACAGATGCTTTTAGGGAATGGCAACTGTAGAAAACCATCATGTGGAGCACGCGCGGAGTATCTACTCGGGAGCTCATATGCTCCTGAATGGACAGTATATTCAAAGTAGGAAAAATTCAAAAAAAGTGATTTTTTTTTGTGGCAGACTCTAAGGAATGTTTGGAGTGCATGTAAAATTTCATCACAAAATCACATTGATGGAAGGCATTGCAAAGAGAACAAAATCAATGCTCTGAAAATGGTACTTTCAAATGCACTTTGGAGCTTGATTTTTTTTTTTGTCAAGACTTCCACCAATGTTATTTTGTGATGAAACTTTACATGCACTTCAAACATTCCTTAAATTTTATCGCAAAAAAATCATAATTTTTTGAATATTTTTTTATCTTTTTCGATTTTACTCTTCACACCAAAAACATTTGAGCTCGGGCTCGGGCTGAGAAAGATACTTCCGTCGTAGCAACCCGGCCCGAATAGATTAGTGTACCAAGGAGACGGTGAGTATAGTTGTGGACGTCAACGTCGTCGTGTGAATTTTGTGCATGCATGCGTGCATGAGTGGCTTTCAACTTTTGGATTTGCCTTTGAAAATGCATGCGACGGATGGCCACTCATCGATGGATGGATGGGTATCCCTCCCTCTCCCTGCTGGGAGTGAAGTGCTTCTCCTTTTTGGCAAAGCTATCAATCAGCCTAGTTTGCAGCAACACTCAATTAGACACCACAAGCAAGGGAAGGGCTTGCACGATCGTCGACACATTGCTAAAAGTAACAACCAAAGGTCCTCGTTGCCAAGTACGAGTAGCTTAGCTATCTGGCTTTTCCAAACGTGATGGATGCGTGGATGCATGGCATTGATTGCTCTGACCAATTGATCGATGCATCATCATACCATATCATATCATATCACCAATATCATCCGTTAATTCTATTTTTCGTATACATACAAGTTTTTTTCAAAAAAAAGAAGAAGTTGAAATTAGATGTGCCAGCGATCGGGTCACAAAAGCAGCTTCAAGATTTGGTGGCCATTGATTTCAAAAATAAATATTGATGGCTATTTCTAAGTGAGTTTTTTATTTGATAATAATTTTTTTGCGAGTGATTTTTCAATAATGATAGCCGCCTCCCTATGAACATACAGCAGATATCCGGTGAAATAGGACACAAATTTCCATTATCATCAGCAACATCTCACATGCATGCAGATTCTCATTTTGTTTGGTTGGCCCTCTGGCTAGTTGTACCAGTTTTCTAGTTAGCTCAACTCCTGATAGCTAGGTCTTCATGCCATGGTCTAGAGACAATATCTTGTCTTGTAGTATTTCCAAACACAACTCCTTGAACTTCAAGGTGGTCGGTCGTCCTGGCAAGCCCGGCCATTAACTCATGAAGATTACTACCGACCCAAGAAAAACCATTGCTTCATGCTTGGGATACATATTACATACATACATGTTCAGATTGAGCTATCTTAGCTTGTAAGGGTGCATGCATGATGCAAAACACTCAACAATGATTGTGACGCCTCACATGTACTACAACCTAGCCTGCCTGCTCCTGCTAGCTTTGTCCATGCTTAAAGCTCAAGGCACCACCACAAAACACACACTTGCTTATGTTTTCATTCTTTCCTGCCCCTTTTAATCCTCTCTCTTTTCACACAGAGCCATGCATGCATGGTACTCAGTATATGATGGAATTGGAACGGAATCATGCATGCATGGATCCATGTTGCTGCTGATGTCCTTCCTTTCTTTCTTTTTGGTCACGTACGTACGTGAAATGCCTTTACTTTTAGCTCACTGGGCTCAGCATGAACGCATTCGGGAAAAGTTGAGAGAGGAAAAGATCGACAACAGTACGTACTCGCTAGCTGGGACGCCAGGGAACAATGATAGAGCATGCTTTTACTATATGACAAAGTTGTTACCGAATCTGTATTTTTTAGTTACATTCACGTTTGATCATTGGCCATTTCGGTTCAACAGGCAGATCTGTCGTACGTGCTACACATGGATGAAATTATCAAGTTGGTATACTAGCTTTGGCAAGCTTGTAGTACGTACGAAGGTTGATGATGGAGTTTGTTGTCCGCCGTACCATGCATACATGAAACGTGTACGGGTTAGCTCAATATATGCACTTTGAACTACGTACTAGCCCACGAACCTACAAGGCAACCACTCGTCTGATGAGCATTTATTTTTCTCTCTGATTTTTTTCTTGTGAAAAGGAGGTTAAACCCCCGGGCACATCCATTCTTATTAATTAGTCTTAAACAGAGTACAGAACAAAATTTAATCATAGCCAAACCATTACAGGATGTGAAATAAACACCGATGAATAAGTCAAATTTCTTCCGTAGCAACGCCTTCAATGAGGGATAAAGGTCCTCGCGGCATCATCACAACACCGACCTGAGGTGACCTAGACAAGGATTTTCATACTGGTTGCCAAGACCACTCAATGAAAATCGACACAATAGCAAGTAGAAAATGCCTAACAAAGCAAGTTTGTCACTGTTGATCTTGACCAATAAAAGACAAGAGATGGGTTTTTTCACCCCCGACAAGACTTATCTCTTAGATTATGCAACGTACATTCCTGCAAATGTAGTCGAAAAAAATATGACTGTTCTCAAAAGAATAATGTGGAGAGTACTATCAACTATGTCTGATTTCAATCTTGCACCTCAAGCCTCCGCTCTAGAAAACAATGCAAAATCTCAAAAACGGGTTTTGCCAGCCTTCCCACATCCCCATGTATCATCCTCTTTCGTGCGTTGTAGTCATGTTACGCCAAAACCTATAGTACACACCAACAAATGTACTATATCGTTATCATTCATGGGTACGTTTGGCTATCAAGTAAACTGTAGAGGATCACCAGACCGTTCTCTCCAATTTGTATCGTCCCATGTTGATACCACTTGATAGAGGCAAAGGTGTCCCGTCTTTCGATGAGATGATGGATTTCGTTTTGGTGGAAGTCGACTTTGACGATCGACTACGAACGTGTGAGGACGTCGCGCCTTAGCAATCGCTAAACCAACTTCGAGAGGTTATTGACCACGCCGGAGCACGATCAACCTGACCACGAGGGTCTGTTTCCTGCGAGCAAACGAAGAACAAGCAAGAAACTGAGATTGCAATCTGGATATTGCGAATATAAGATGAAAGCTTTATTGATCAAGGTGGGGTTCTGTGACGCCTTTGTCTAGTCGTTGAACACAAATGAAGTACGCGAAGTTGCAGCTATGGCGAACTTTAATCTAAACAAAACCCAAAGTCTAAACGGTGCCCTAAGGGC
>NC_041389.1:299262753-299309764 GCF_002162155.2 Triticum dicoccoides
GGAGGGGTCCGAAATCAACCCTGTCTCTTGTTTCCCCACACATACGGACTCTAAAAATAGCCTATACTTATGTATTTCGAAATTACAAGGGTCTGGCCCAATAATAAGGTGACGCAACACCTAGAATAGCCTCGGGACGAAATTTATGAAGTGGCATCTTGTATATTTCGTCCAAGGCTTCATGCACCCATTATGGTGGCTTCAAAGTCCTGAAATCATCACTTGTAACTCCGTTCTTGTTCCCCTTGCGCATGGCATCATCTCCATGCTTGTTCTTGCTCCAATGTTCATCCTTCTCCAAGCTAGGCCCTTCATTTGTAAGCAAAACAAATGTATCCAATTTAGACAGCATCATATTCTCATGAACATTAGCATCATTACCAAGAAACGGAAGTACCTGATAATTTAATTGGCGTGCGCGAGCTCTAGTAATTGGTCCCGTATATGTAGCAGTAGGGGCTGTGGGTGTAACAATGGTATTGATGTCCTCATCACATGTTGTGGCACCTACTTTTTTCGTTGTGGAGTGGGAGTGAACCGGAAAGTAAAATAATCGACTCATGACGTGGTTAAACCCCGACACAACTAAAAGTGTATTGAGAGAAAAGGCATATATGTATTCTTAAAAATCGTCCAGTATGCCTCTAGAAATGAGAAGGTATTTTACTAAATTAGGACAGTAAAACCGAGCCTAATCTCAACCCTCTTATGCACTATGCATTCCTGTCCGTTCATAATTACGGCAGATTGAGGAAGGTTGCTTTTGAGGGATTCTTGTGGTTAACCATTTGATACTTTGCTCACTAAAGGAGATTTGGGTTGGTTCTTTTTTTCCTCTATTAAAATCTCCCATTGAAGACTATGAAAGTATAGTAGTAGTAAAAAGAAACACCCTAGCTACTACCACATGGTAGCACCCACCACAAGGGCCACAAGACGGTCCACAGCGCTCCTCCCGCACAGTTCCAAGAGAATTAGTGTCGCCCACCCTTTTGCTTTGGGTTGCCAGCAGCGGTGGGCCCGGCCCGTCAGCCGCACATTTCTCCCCAGGTGGGGCTCCTTTCGTCTTTCTTTTTCACTGTCTTCCACACTGCCTTTTCTCCACTGAGACGGACAGACAGACGCACTCTCTCGCCGCCCGCCCCTAATCCATCCTCCTTTTGTCGATTTTTGAACAATCAAAGCGCCCCACTCTGCTGTTGATTTCTTTCTCCCCAGCAGCAAAAGGAGCACCAGCAGCCTACGGATTGCGGCGTGTGCTCATCTTCTTCCTCCAGCTCTGCGCTGTTCCCACTTCCCACACCCGGAACCACAGGAGGAGGAGCCGCAGCAAGCAGAGCCTTTCCCCGCTCGCAGACGCTGGCAGCGCCCCGGCGGAAACAATGGAGTGAAGGAAGGGCACAGCAGGCCGCCGTTGTGCTCCTCCTCCTCACCACCTGCGCCTGGGCTGGAATGAGGATCCGGTCGGTTTTGACCCCTTGATGCTCGAGTCGAGAGGGTGTCTACTCAAGATCGACGGACGAGCAGCAGCAGCAGCAGCTCTGGTTGCCTAGCTGCTTCTCTGCTTTTCTTGCCTCCGCGGGAGTGAGGTCTCGAGAGGGAACCCCATGGCGTCCGCCGCCGCTCTTCTCCTCCAGCTCCAGCTGCTGCTGCTCCTCTCGCTCTCCGCTGCTCAGCCTGGTGAGTTGCCCCTCCTCCTCTTCTCGCGAGATTCTTGGTTCTTGGGCCATGGAGGATTGGCGCACCTGCTTAGGTTAGAATCCATAGCCTTAGATGCCGAAAGAGTTCAGATTCCTAAGGAGGTTTCCGCAGCATATGCATGTTCATACAGTTGATAATCCTTTCAGATTTCACCTTCTTATTATGCAACAAATGTATGCTATACTAGCTAAGTTTCAGGGACCAGCAAATAAAAATAGCAAATTGGGCTTGTGTGCAGGTTTCATCAGCTTGGATTGTGGGGGAGCCGATGATTACACAGATGGCATTGGCATCCAGTGGACTTCTGATGCCAAGCTGGTCTTCGGTGGGCAGGCCACAAACCTGCCGGTCCAAAACCAGCTCCAGAAGCAGTATTCAACTCTGAGGTATTTTCCAGCAGACAACAGCAAGTATTGCTACACGATGAATGTGAGGACCAGGACACGCTACCTCGTCAGAGCTAGCTTCCTCTACAGAAACTTCGACAACAGCAACGTCTACCCCAAGTTTGATCTCTCCCTCGGAGCCACTCCCTGGTCCACGGTCATAATCGATGATGCCGACACGCCGGTTGTAGAGGAGGCCATTATCTTGGCTGCCGCTCCCACACTCAGTGTCTGCCTCTCCAATGCCAGCACAGGACAGCCGTTTATATCTACACTCGAGCTTCGCCAGTTTAACGGTTCACTCTACTATACTGACTATGAGGCACAGTTCTTCCTTGCACTGTCTGCGAGGATAAATTTTGGTGCTGATGGCAATAAATCAGTCAGGTACTGTATACTACTCCCTCCATTCCAAATTATAAGATGTTCTAAAAAAATCTGAATCAGATGTATATAGACGCGTTTTAATGTGTTTGGTCACTCATTTCAGTCCATATGTAGTCTATATTGAAATATCCAAAACATCTTATAATTCGGAACGGAGGTAGTACGTGATATGAACATTGTCAATAGCTTCATATGAACATTGAAAACATGTGTTTGTTCTTGCAATCTTCTGTCCTATTCTTAGGTTTGCAGTTATATTGTACCACTAGAGTGTCTGACTGTGCCATGCTGCCACAAAAAGTTCTTCCCTTTTTGGGAGGATACATAACAAAGTTCTGATCGTGCTTCACTTAGTATCATGTGTTTTTAGTTTTGACATGAAATGCCTTGTTCAATAAAAATATATAGTTGAAGGGAGCTTTCCTTTGAATTTCTCAGGTACCCTGATGATCCATTTGATAGAATATGGGAATCCGACTCTTTGAGGAGAGCGAATTATCTTGTTGATGTTGCTCCAGGGACTGAAAGAATAACAACCACAAAACCAGTATTCGTCGGTACTGAATTAGAACCACCTGAAAAGGTCATGCAAACAGCGGTGGTTGGCCAAAATGGATCCTTGAACTACCGGCTTGATTTGGAAGGGTTCCCGGGAAATGCATGGGCAGTCTCATATTTTGCTGAAATTGAAGATTTGGCCCCAGATGAAACTAGGAAATTTAAGTTAGTGGTTCCTGGCATGCCATTATTCAGTAAACCAACCGTTGACGTGGAGGAGAATGCGCAGGGGAAGTATCGTTTGTACCAACCAGGTTACACAAATGTGACACTTCCATTTGTTTTCTCTTTCGAGTTCAAGAAGACAAATGATTCTTCAAAGGGACCTATTTTGAATGCTATGGAAATTTACAAACATGTTCAGATTACCATGGGATCTCAAGATGGTAAGCACTTGTCCACATTGTTGTTATCATGTTTTTTTCAGATCAAGCTAACTGTGTAGTCTCTCTCTCATGTGAAAAAAGAAACTTTTTGACTAATTGAGTGGTTCCATAATATTGACAGCAAACACCATGTCTAGCTTGGCCTCACGGTATCCTCAAGCAGGTTGGGCGCAAGAGGGTGGTGATCCATGCTTACCAGTGTCATGGACCTGGGTGCAATGCAGTTCAGAAGCAGCACCCAGAGTTCTTTCAATGTATGGTAAATTTAATCGTGCAATTCTGCCTTCACTTTGGATTTATTGATTAATTCCTTGTATTAAAACCTAAGAATTGTCCCTCACAGCACATTGTCAGAGAAGAACATCACAGGAAGTATCCCTGAGGAGTTGACAAAGTTATCCGCCTTGGTCGAGTTGTAAGCTCAGATGGTTCATTCTTTCCATCCATTTTTTTGCTTTCTCTTGTCTGATCTACTTATTTCTGTAAATGCAGAAGACTCGATGGCAACTCATTTTCTGGTGGAATCCCTGATTTTAGTGGATGCAGAAATCTGCAGTATATGTGAGTTTGCAGTTTTTGTCATAGAGCAGCATTCTGCAGGATTTATAATTTTATATTGAACTAATCCAACGTGGTTTCATATATATGCAGTCACCTCGAAAACAATCAGTTAAATGGTGCACTGCCATCCTCTTTGGGAGAACTACCTAACCTCAAAGAGTTGTAAGTTCTTCATAATTTTGTGCACTTAGTTTATCCACCCCTTACTATGGAGAATGGAAGTTGATCCAGTGGTCCAGACTGTCCTTCCTCTCTTTGTTTCCTGATGTTCTGTGCTCAAATTTTTGTCGATGCTATTAATTTTATCTTTCTGGTATAAATGCATTTGATCAAGAGTCTTTACAAAAATAGAACTTCTGCACTTACTCATTCCCAACCATTGCAGGTATATTCAGAACAATAGGCTTTCCGGACATATTCCAAGGGCACTTTCCAAGAAGAGCATTATTTTCAAGTCAGTACTTTCTCTTTAGGCAGATGTAGCTAGCATATTTTAGATTAATTAATGTGTAATATTGTGCTTGAGAACACTACTGTGGCTGGACAAGCTTCACTTTGTGACATACAGTGGTAACATACGTAGAGAGCAACAATGGTCCTTCAGGAGCCAAGCAATAGTATTAGCCACAATGATAGTGTTCTTTAGGATGTTCCTTCTGTTCTAATTTCTTACCTGCTGCAGCTCGTCAGGCAATAATCTTCAGGGGCCAAGTGATAGTATTAGCCGCGGCACCATCATAATCATCGTATGTGCGGTGGTTGGGGCCATCTTGTTACTTGCGATTGCTATTGGATGCTGTTTGTGTACACACAAGAGAAAGAAAAAACCTTCACGTGGTATGTGTTCTTTAGCTCAGTGGATGTTTCTGGTACTATGTAAGAACATGCAGTGATTTATTTTTGCCATTTTGTAGAAACTGTTGTTCTTGCAGCACCAGCGAAAAGGCTAGGGTCATATTTCAGTGAAGTAGCTACAGAAACAGCGCACAGATTTGCTTTATCAGAAATTGAAGATGCTACTGACAAATTTGAGAGGAGGATCGGCTCTGGAGGGTTTGGCATAGTATACTACGGAAAGCTGGCAGATGGGAGAGAGATCGCAGTCAAGCTTCTCACAAATGACTCCTATCAGGGCATCCGAGAATTCTTGAATGAGGTCTGCTTCTGTTTTAGCCCTGTTTATGTTTCTACTCCAAGTGTAGCTCTATGGCAGTACATACCTTTTTCACCGTTGAAGAGATAAACACAGCATGTTTACTTTTTTCTTCGAAAAGGAGGCGTACCCCCGGCCTCTGCATCTCTTGATGCACACAGCCATAAACACAGCATGTTTACTTGTTTCTGCTTTTAGTATGGCTTTGTAGATCGACGCCCTGTTGTGAAGCAAGAACCTGATAAGTCGACCATGCTACTTTTTCTTAATCTAATGACCTGTTAATGTGCTGTAAGCATGTGACAATTTTTGCCTCAATTATACTTCTCTCTGTATGTCACCACTGTATGTTTCTGCAATTTCGGTGCCTGGCGCTTGCCTTTTAAATATCCTTGTATTCTGTGTCTACACATCCCTCTTATAGTCTGCTGTAAAGGTCTACTGAACATCCATGTCATGATGTGGTTGCACCATTGCATGCAAGATATACCATATGCTCATGCATTTCTTTCTTCCGGATGTTGTCCTGATGAGCTAGCTGGCTTATTGTTTCAGGTGGCGTTGCTTTCGAGAATACATCACAGGAACTTGGTAACCTTCCTTGGTTACAGTCAACAAGACGGGAAGAACATACTTGTGTACGAGTTCATGCACAATGGAACACTAAAGGAGCACCTTCGTGGTGAGTGCCCTTAGCTGATGTTAATTTTGTTTGGTGGGATCAACAGCATACTGTTGGCATATGCACCTAATGTTTCTTTAGCGGCAAAACTTTGTCTGGGCAACTGTATTTAGGATCTTGTACAGATGTTTAGTTGGTTGACCTCAAACTTGTACTTGGATCAGCTTCTTTTTAAGGATAGATCAGCTTTTTGTTCTGTGTGGACAGGCCGCCAGGCCTGACATTGCTAATTTTTTAAGTATCATTAAGTAATTCCAGTAGTACACAGAAAATTTAGTTTTTTTAAGTATCTAAATTTTGAGGTCTATTCTTCACACTTGAGCCGAGGACCGACATGAACTGTTAGATTAATGTGCTCCTTACCCCATAGAATAGAATAACATATAAAATATTAAACCTCTGAATTATGACGATGTTTCACAGGAGGACCTAATGATGTGAAAATAACTAGCTGGGTTAAGCGCCTTGAGATAGCAGAAGATGCTGCGAAAGGTCTGTCTCAGTTTCCTTCCTACTCTTCTACTAGCATGCAATCTGAAGATTCTGAATCTCTCTTTTTTTGTCTTGAATATTGCAAATATCAGGTATAGAGTACCTCCATACGGGATGCTCTCCAACCATAATTCACAGAGATGTTAAGAGTAGCAACATTTTACTTGACAAGAACATGCGGGCAAAAGTCGCAGACTTCGGCCTATCAAAACCTGCAGTCGATGGGTCTCATGTATCAAGCATAGTTCGTGGGACGGTTGGGTATCTTGATCCAGAGTAAGACCATCTTTCCTGAGCTCATAGTGTTTGTTTTCTTTGCCATGGTTTAGCGATTTGAAGTGTTTGCTATCCTGGTAGCATCTGAGGTATAATTTTCTTTTTCTTCTTTTGATGGCGACGAGTAGGTACTACATCTCCCAGCAGCTAACAGAGAAGAGTGACATATACAGTTTTGGTGTCATCCTACTTGAGCTAATCTCTGGCCACGAGCCGATCTCTAGTGATAACTTTGGGCTCAACTGCCGTAACATTGTGGCATGGGTAAGTATCTTGCGACCTGTTAGCTTTCTGCGTTTGGTTTAAGCTGATATTGATGAGCAATGCTGCCGATGAATGAACTGGAATTGGCAGGCTAGGTCGCACATTGAGAGTGGGAACATTGACGCCATCATTGATGCATCACTGGATACCGGCTACGACCTGCAGTCGGTGTGGAAGATCGCGGAGGTGGGCATCATGTGTGTGAAGCCAAAGGGCGCGCAGAGGCCAACCATCTCCGAGGTGCTCAAAGAGATCCAGGATGCCATCGCCATCGAGGTGCAGCGGGAGGCACCCCAAGTCCAGCAGCTCATGTCCAAGAGGTCCATGGGTTCTGTCTCGATCAACACCGACAACAGTGTGGATCTGGAGCAGAACGCGTCGTTTGATGAAATGCTCATGCGGCCAGGCCTCAGGTAGAATCAGGATTCATCAAGAGACACTTTTCGTGTAAGCAAGGAGGAGGCAAGGATCATGTGTTAGTTAGGCTTTACTTTTCCTGCTAATGATTTGAAAGCTGTGGATGACATTAGCTTTAGCTTGCAGTACAAATTGGGAATTTGATGGTGAAAGATTGGCGATCTGGAACTGTTATTTTCCTTGTTGTTCTTCGTATTGGTTTCAAACTGTTAGGATGTCATCCTTGGTAGGGTAGGGGGGCAAGCAGACAGGAACTGCTGGATTCAATTTCACGACGGCAGAGGAATGTTCATCTCAAAACTAACACAGCCATGTCGATTGTTACTAATAAGATGATCCAAAAAGCTTGCTTGAGAAAAACACATTACAGCTAGTAACAAACATCAAATGTAGTCAAAAACCTTCAGTTTGATGCCAAACAATTGTCAGTTGAGCTATAGATGATTGTCACATTTGCTTTCAGTTTTTGATTCAACAAACCCCACACCAAAACATGAGCTTTCTATGCACCACAAGACCTACCAGCGGCAAGTTACAAATCATGTACAAAGGAGTCTCTCGAATCCCCAAGTCAAGAAAACATTTACACAGCTACTATGGCGAAATAGAACATACGCGCTAAACGGTGTCTCTCTTCTCAAGCCAGTTCCATCGCACCCAAACCATATGTATCCATATACTTCAAGGACCACCTGTTCATGTATGACTTCGCCTAGAAAGGAACCTGATTGATGACCAAGCAAGGGAACAAAACAGCGATCATTAATGTGCCGGCACATCCAGCAACGTTCACAACACCACGCAAAACAAAATAATAATTACACAAGGACAAAAAAGGGGACGCACACAAGTATATCAAATTGGTGGATAAAATGTTGTGAACACATACCTTGTGCTTGGAAGATCTAGTTCAAACTCAGGATCGTGTCGGCCCATTTGCATCAACTGCCTTCCAGTAGAACTTTCACGTACCAGCTCATAAGCACAACCATTAGACAAGCACTGTGCAACCAGTTACTTTCAGAACAAGAGACACGCCCAAAATAGACGCGGAGAGGTCAATATTCACCTTCAAAGACAACTAAAGTCCAAAGGTTCTGTTATACATATCATTTGAACCCAGCATGTGAAAGTTGTTAGCTTCAGTTGGATATAACATCCTCGACATGTCCGATATGGGAACATTATTCCCCTGTCTCAAATCACTCCAGCCATCCCAGTGACCATTTGCAAGCTGTGAGTTTCTAGGTTGTTGGAGTGACATCTGTGCATAAGGGGATAGAGAACCATGGTTCTGTGGCAGAAGTCGGGATGCCAGATAATTATCATTCTGAATAGGGTTGAATGCATCTCGAACATGGTCAGTATATCTGAGGTTTTGATGAGAGGGCATGCTCTGCTGCATAAGTAGTTGAAGTCTTGGATCATTATTTGATGTCTGCAATTGTGCTGGAAAAGGAGCGTTTTTCAAATCCAACCCTGAATCACTAACTCCTGGCATCCGCCCTTTGCCCACAGCCAATATAGCAGGATCAATAAATTCTATGTCACTCGTGTGTCTAGATATCTGAGGTTGATATTGATTGGTGTGGCTACCAAAAAGATTATCAAGTAGACGAGTTTCTGCCAAGCATCACAAATGTATGAGAAATTGAAATTATTATTGGTTTTGGAGAAGCAACAAAGATAGGGGAAGTAAACAAACCTGAGAATGTGGAGCCATACGCCTGGTTAGACCCATTCTGGGATGAAAACCCAGCAGAAAACGCAGAAGAAAACCCAGGAGGAATATTGTTAGACCCATCCTGGGATGAAAATCCAGAATTAAATCCACGAGACGGGTTCGACCCAGCCTGAGATGAAAATCCGTGAGGGGGATTAGATCCATGCTGAGATGAAAATCCATGAGGGGGATTAGATCCAGCCTGAGATGGAAATCCCGAAGGATATCCATGAGGGCGATTCAACATATCCTGAGATGAGAATCCTGAAGAAAATCCAGGTGGGGGATTCAACCCGTCCTGAGATGAAAATCCAGGAGGTGGGACCCTAGCTGGTGCCGCAAATCCAGGAGGTGCAGATATTTTCGACCTTGAAGACCCTGCGAATGAAACACATCAGCAACAAGCCATTGCACATATATAAAAATCACAAATACAATATATAGTATTACCGATAACTAAGAACCTATTTGCATGAGTTGCAATGTTTACCCATGCTCGACAAAAAATACTGCAGTGCACATCATATATTCCTTTAATATGCAAGTGACAACATTTGAAATAAATCACAATACAAATCTATTAGAAAGAACTTTCAACTGCGGCACAAAAATACTTTCCTGTTCAGTGAAATATAGAACACGCAAGTATCAATACTCACCAGCAGTTGCTATATCTGACATAGCAAGAGGATTGCTCTTTGAAAAATCTTCCTCCAGCGATTGGAATGCAACACCATTCTGATAGCTGTTGCCATGAGAATTCTGGGATAGCAAGCTAAAATTCTGATCACTGCCACAATTTCTGAAAGATGAATCTTGGAAGTTCCGTTGGTTATCCTGTCTAGCAAACGAAAATCTAGACTCATTGCTGGTGCCTTTTGATTTCCATGAAGGTGCGTTGAAAAGTGCATCATTCTTTTCAGATTCATTAAGCATCTTAACAAAATTGTTTGCAGTTGAATACGACTCATCCCATGGATCAAACTCCAAAGACAATATATCAGAAATTATGCTGCCCTCGTCTTTATTTCCACTTGCAGTGTTGCCAAAACTGCCTATGTTATCATTTCTTGCTGCATCCAGTGCTCTATGCTGGTGGTTTCGCATACCAGAATGTTCAGAAACCATACCAGGTGTATGCATAGGTCCTAGCCCCTCTTGACGTCCATTCAACGTGGTAGAAGCATTGTCAGTTGAAGATAACCTGGTATGCAGCATGGTGCCAGAAGTTCTACCATCACTTGTCAAAGTAGGGTTAATTTCTTTATCATTCCACAAAGAAATATGTGATGTGTTAGCAGTGGCATGGGGTTTATCAGTGGCCACAGAAGAATGCCATATGTCATTCAAAGGAGAAGCCACACGACAACTTTGCAGCTCTGAGCTCCAGTCAAGATGCTTATCAGAACTAGATTGACAAGAAAGTACAGGGTCCTTATTTTCCGATGATGAAAGCCCAGCAAGCTTCAAATGAGATTGTTCCTTCTTCAAACTTTGACTCAAAGGCACCACGACGGAAGTGTCGGGAACTGCACCCAGCTGTTGGTTTTCTGCCATACTATGAACTGTATCTTTGCTATCTGAAGTTACTGAAGTTACCCCAACAGACAACTTCTCGACTTCTGTGTCCCTAAGTCTACTGTCACCATCGTCCCTCTTTAAAACAGAACCAGACATTGCTGAATGTGGCACACAATCTGCAAGATTTTGCTTGGAACTGTTTACGGCTTCGCCATTCTTTGGTGATGTTGATGACTTAGACCCAATCTGGCCCGGTTCCATTGGTTTTGAGGATGCTGAAGGAATAAACTTTCCATTTACAACTTGCTTTTCCTCACTTCCTTTTGAAGTCTCATCTGATGCTACAATTTCATCATCATTCCAGGCTGAAGGTATTGTAGAAAAGTCTATGTCCAACGAAGACTCCAGTGATGTCACAGCTTGGGTTTCCTTTGCAATACCAGGTCTATATGGCTTCAAGGTTTTAGACAAACTATCTCGTTCTGATACTTGCCGCCCTTCAGTCATTTTCAGTACTGTGCTTGTATCATCATTCCATGAAGAAGGTAGTCTTGAATTCGAAATCATAGAAGAACTTGAAAGTGAATTACTGTGCGCCTCTGATTTTGATTTAGTAAGAGATTGCGAGGACACCACCTCAGTCGCGGTTGTCCGTGTGTTCAAATCACGATGCCCCCTGTACAGACCAAAATTTAGCAACACATTGCATTTTAAATGTGGCAGAACAGTCTAGGGAGGAAGCATACCATGAAGTAGCTGGTGGAAGCGTGGACCTCCCTGAACTACTGTTTGGAGGTGACAGTCTTGATTGGCCTGTGGTATTCTGCACAGAAAAAGAAGGCCATTAGTGTAGCAACATAGTGTAAACCAACAAAAACAGATTATCAACAAAATATCTAGGTAGGAAAGCAGAACGAAATCAAGAAAAAATATGTTCTAATGGTCCAATATTAAAACATACAGTTGTTCCATTCTTGATTGTATGTTTGGCTGAAACCACCGCACTGTAAGAGAAATCCTCTGCTGGAGGAGGCAATACAGTTCCTGCACGTCTTTGGGAAACACTAGACGCCATTTGAGGAACCCTACTCCTGATAGAAATATCAGAGAATGAGTTGAAATGACAACTGAATCTACTAATTTAGTTAATTATGTCTAACTGAGACAAGAGCTCATATGAAACCAAACTACCAAAAGTAAGTAGTAGTACAACAATAGACATCCAAATCCAAATCCATCGAGAGGCAAAACTTCCTACTAGGCCAGGAGCTTCTTCTAAAATAAAGAGAAAAATATATATAGCAAGAATGCAAAACTGCAAATAAAATAAAATATATAAGCCAGGATTTGCATGCTTAGAGCAAAACAGATGGAGCAAACAGAACAAGAACTGTGGTTCCACATTGCAAATTAAAAGGAAGTCAAGTGTTACCTGGTATATGCTGAGATTATCTCATCTTTAGTGAAACTATCCTCCTGACTGCCTACATCATGCAAATAGAGACAATCTGGATTCCCACATGTCTGAGAAAAAAAATGACGAAGCACTGAGAAAGATAGCAATAGGTAGAGTACTGGTAAAAGCTGTCAGAATGAAGCATCAATTGTACCATGTTCCGCAGCCATGCATGGCAATATTTCGTGGTGCCAAAGCATGCTCTGCAACAATAGAAAACCATTAAAATAACAATATTGTGCAAAACAGCTAGAGAAGAGACAGGGTATAAGGCTAACCTTAGCACTTTCCCTTCCAAGACAAAATTGTGTACAGCCTGAATACACCGGATGGCCTCTTCTTCTTTGGCATAAGTAATATATCTGAACACATATCACAGTAATAACTAGTGAGCCAGCATTTGAACACATCTAATGGTGTCCGCAATTACGGAGAGAATAGGAACCATACATCTGTATTGGTTATCCATTAAGAGTGAGTTACTAAATAGCTCTGAGTAGACATGATAGACATATAGTCCACCAGAGTTTTCACTCGTGGGTCTCCTTATTTTCAGGAAAACTGATGTTTCCTTTAAGCCTTCTGTTGTTTCTAAGAGTTATTATAGATATATAAACTGAATAAAGGTGTACTTCATTCAACAGCCTTAAGTTATTCCAAAGTCCACGTTTTCCATATTTTTAAAATCATTAGGACCATATGACTAGGTACATCAAGCCAGTGCTATATGACTCTTGAGAGAAACATGGAGTACCCAAAAACAAACGTGAAACTTTGTACTCACCGAAGAACTACAATCTACCCTAAGGAAACTGATAGTTTCAGAAGCAATAACTGAACTGGCATTGGTAAACATGGGAAATGTCTCATCCAAAATAATTTGGTCAGTAAAGTCATGCCAAGACTGAAACAGGCACTTCTATATCTATTATAAAAGATTCCTGGATTTTACGACATTAGACAGCTACATCTTTCATGTGGCCTGTAAAACTATCAAATGTTCTTTACACATACTATAAAATTCTAGCAGCCCTCGGTCAAAATTTAGATTAGATTAGCCTGAAATTGACGGGGTTGTATCAAGGACATGTCATGTTAGAATCGGAGATTATTTTAACTTACTTTTGATGGAAAACCACCTAATACGCAACCAAACTCTCACTTTACTTTCTGAGTCGCATATGAAAAATTATATACCTCAGGCAGGTATTAAAGGCTACAGGCACCATATAGTACACAAAGGTAGGATAGTAGTCACTTGATATATCAATGTGATTGTAGCATCGGACAATATGTATGCATATTGAAAAGATCATTAGTGTCGTTTGTAGACATACACGCTGATACCGTTGTTTGTTGATGTCTGCTGGGAAGGAGCCCCAGTTGGACGAGAAACTGAAACCTTCAAAACCTTTCCATACTGACCAAAGTATTCCCTGCGCTCAAGTACCTAAAACAAAGGATAATAGTAATGTTGGCGTCACAAATACAATTTACAGTGTCACTAGGCCTAACAGAATCCAAAACTTCTCTAAGAAAAAAGAATCCAGATGTAAGGAAAGAATAGTGTGCTCACACTCTCATTGCATAAATTTGCAGGTAGCCCAATTATGTAGACCAGGTTTCTCTGGATAACTCTGACACTGGCCAGATGCTTCTTAGCTTCCACAGTCAGTGTCTTTGACTTAACCTTTTGGGTCTTCTGCTTCTTGTCTGTATTTTTATCTGCTACCGTTCTGTATCCATGGAATGAAAGTAAGTTGCAAGGCTATCATCGTGATACATGAGGAAAGAGTTTGTGCGTGCTGACTAATCCAGAAAAGGAATCTCCGGTTGATGGCATAAGCATGGCAGCCCTCGGAGGCAGAGAATGCATATAAAGTGAAAGTTCGAGGCGGGGATTACCTGTCACACGTGGCAGCCATCTTAACAATCCTGTCCTTGTCATAGCGTGTGCGGCAGGCAGGGCAGCGCCCCTCTGTGTCCTCTTTCTCAGCCATGTCAATGATGTGGTGCCAGCACCAGACACAAATCTGCAGAGTCGCACACACACACACACACACAAACAAAACAATGAAAGAGCGTCCTGGTTGTTGCGCAGGCATGGCAGGGTGGGAGTCACAGATGAGGATAGTACCTCGTAGCCACATTTGCAGGGCTTGAGTTGCTGGTCAGTGATGTCCATCTCCTCGGCGCAGAGCGGGCAGGTGCGGTCTCCGTCATCGCTCATCGTCATCCTGCGGTTCCAGCATGGGGAGAACCCACAGAAACGTCAAATTTCCAAGAGGGCCAAAAACAAAATCCATATAGCTCCAATCCCATAGCTACAGGAAGCCTGAGATCTGGAATATTCACATAAAACGAACGCGTGGGTAAGGTCAATCTGCGGGATTCTAACAAATAGGCCCTCCAATCTATCCGCAAAGCCGTCTAGGGTCCGAAATTCCGAGCTGGATTGCATCGGATTACACATCAAATTAATAAACGCAGGGGAGGCCTAAATTTCCGATCGGATTGAACCAAATCTGCGCGGAAGATTATGGGGGAATCGCAGGGGCGGAGGGATCAGGCGAACTCACATTGGAGGTGGATCCGATTGGGCGGCGCGAGAGGCGAAACCCTAGAGGGGATTGACTGGTCGAGGTCTGGTGGCGGTGGCGGGGGCGGGGCTCTCTCTGATCGAATCAAGCGAACGAGAGGGGGGGATTGGTGGTGGGCGATGGGTGGTGGATTGGGAGCGAAAAGGTTGGACTTTCGGTGGAGGAAGAGGGAAGTTGAGTCGATGTGTATGTATGTATGTGCTGCGCCGGGCTTGTGTTGGGGAAGGGAAGGGAAGACGAAGGGAAGGGAAGACGATGGCGACGCAAAGCACAGGTAGGGCGGAGAAGGGATTGCCGCACCGCGCACCACCACTCTCCCTGGATCGCCTCCTCCTGTGCGGCTGTGCCCTACCATGTGCCCGCTTCCTTGCCTTCTTTAGGGCTTCCTTTGATTCTCTCCATGATTCAAACCCAAACATAGAAATGGAACTACATCATGTAGATTGGATGCCATGGTATGTTGAACGTGCAATTGAAGTCATTATGATGCACCGTGGAAACGTCGCATGGGTTATGTAAAGAATTAGGTGTTTATTATATTTTTCAACAGAAGCAAACGAAAACAGAGCATTGGCGGGTACCCATCTAATTTGTTGTTTCCGACCGATTTTCTCGCCAAATAGTGGTTTTCGGCCTCCGGTGCTTTTTCTTATATTCGTCGCCCTCCAGTGGGTGATTGGTTATGTCGGGTTCTCTCTCGATTGACTAATCGATGATGTCGCTACGAGGTCGGGGTCGACGAATATTGGTTGCGTTGATGCTATTGAAATTATCATATTTATATTTATCTTCCTTTCGCTTCATCAATTTCTTCGTCGAACCTTGTGTGTGTCACCACCTTCATGGTTGCTTGCCGCCAGAGCGAATGGAATTGATGGACATTCGAGATATGGAATCCTTTAACATTTTCTTTCTCGTGGACTTTTCTTTCCCTCTTTACCTCCGGCCTCTTCTCTACAACTTATGCATATTGGGTCTGATGTATTTTCTTGAACCGAAACATAATGATTTTCTTTCTCCTAGATTTTTCTATAATTTTTTTCCTTTTCGAAATGGCAGGATTCCTGCATTCATTAAGAAGAAAAGAATTGCTCAATTAATTGGAGAAAACCGAGCAAAAACCAGTTTGCTTGGTCAATTATGGAGAATCAGGCGAAATCTATCACAACCACTGAGCGGCGCACATAAGATACCCCATGCACACCGCGCCAATGAGGGCCTCGTCGAGACAGCACGCGGGCATCATTGTCATCACTCCTCCCCTAGAAACGTCATTACCATCCTTAAACCCTAAGCAAACGACTCCAACTTCGTCGTAGGCGATCGTCGACCCAACCCACACTGAAGAGGGTGTCTGGAGATGCATGAAGATCCGTGCCAAAACTCAGCCACCTGCGACTAGGCAACGCAACTTTGACTCTAAAGGAGAACCATGAATAAGAACTGGGCATGGCTGGTGCCGCGGAAGATCATCGAACAAACCACCCGTTGCCCGTCATCGTACGCCACCGGGCCCCACCACCGCAGCTTTGACTTCGCAGCAACAAACCAGCCGAGGCAATCTTGTAGACACATCGGAGAATAGCCAACCACCTCAACCATAGCCACGGCTCCAACATTGCTCTCCCCATCATCTTGCCACAGAAACCTCAACGCCAAAGCCATCGTCATCCGCTGATCCCACTCGCCAATACCCAGCTCCAAAGAAGAAGCCCCTAAGGGGGAATACAACATCAAGGCATTGCCATCATCCGATCAAACAAGATCAAGGGTTTCCCTTCAATTATAAAATGCTTGTGGGGCACATATCGAGGCAGCAGTGAATAGTATCTCTGTCTATTATCTCGTTCACCTAGGATATGGGTATGTTGTTTATCTTGGGTGGGAAACAAACAGTAAATCAACCATCATATGTCTTTTTATTAAATCGAAGCTATCATCAGCCTGCTATCATTATTTTTGGATTTATCCACTAGTTGTTACCATCACTCTAGCTTTCTGCATGCTCTCTTTACATAACCTCACTATATTTTTCCGTATGCATGTCAGATATTGTACAATGTCATGTTGAACATGTAGAGAAAAAGAGAAGAGTTTTGCGCGGAAATACAATGTCATGCAGACATCGCTCCATGGTGGGTGCAATGGCAACCCCCCTTCTCCAGATTGTAATCCGGAGGAAGATATATGTTCAGAGGCGGATTCAGATGGAGCTGACCCCTCCTTTTTATCCCCCGAGGTGTTTGCTCTAACTTGGCATGATGATGTTGGTCATATCATGCATATGTTGCCTTGCAATGCTTACTTTCAACATCATATATGTCAGATGCTTAGTTTAGACATGTTCTGTAATGCTACTTGTTTAGTTTCTATATCATATATGTGAATTATGCAATCTCATCTGTTTTAGCCAGTCATAATATATATGAAATATGCAATCATCCTGTTTAGCTAGGCATCATATATTTGAATTATATCCTGCCATTCCTTTTCTTCATTACATTTTCATTTGTCAATAATGTTTGTATATTCAATTACTCTTCCTGTGAATAAGCCATTTGAGTGGGTGATGGAAAAATAAAGAGTGAAAACAAGGTCTTTAGAGTAGACAGTGCTACCTGTTGAAGCAGATCTCCTACTAGGTCCAGATAGCTCCTCAAAGATGGATTCAGGGACAGATGACCAGTCATATTCCCCCACCGAGGTGTATGCTCTAACTTGGCATGATTATAATCCTCATATCATGCATTTGGTGTCTTGCATTGCATAGTTTAGACATCATATACACAATATTCAACACCATGTTCTTAGTTCAGACATCATATATGTGAATGTCATCTGCTTAGTATATAAATCACATATGTGAATTATATCATGCGATCCTGATTACTTAGATAACATGTATGTGAATTATGTCATGTGAACCTATTTACTAAAGACATCATATAGTTATCTCATGACATCATGTTTAGTTAGTCATCATATCTATGAATTATGTCATGTTATGCTATCCAATTTAGATAGACATTATATATGTGAAATTATGTCATGCTATCCTTTTTTAGTTAAACAATATATATGTGAACTATTTCATGCTATCCTTTTTAGTTAAACAATATATATGTGAACTATTTCACGCCCTCCTTTCTCCACACTATCTATTGCATCTGTCTCTCGTACAAGGTCTATACATTCAACAACTTTTCCTGTTTATCAGCCATTTTAATTGGAGGGGGTGATGGCAGTATCTAGCGGAGTAAAAACACGGTCTTTAAATAATATAGTGCTACCTCTTGGTGGAGATAGCTGTTGGGTTCTACGGTAGGGTGCATTAACGGCAAAATAAATTTTTTCTACGCACAGAACATCCAGGAACATGCTACGGGAATGGATCACAGATCGTTTACCACTAGATGCGCAGTGTCGTGCAGCGGAAGAAGAGTTGGGGCAACGCGTACGCGTGGATCATCTCCTCCTCGTCCGATCTCCCTCGAACAGCCGGTCGTCGGATCCCACGTACAAGTTCGCCGGAGCGGCGCAGGTGCACCGCCTCTAACGATATCCGCGTGTGCGGGAGGAACACCATGCGGCGGACTGCTAGGTCCGATCACACAATCGGCGACGAGTGAAGGTGGCTATTCACAACACATGCAAACCCTAGTGACAGCGCTGAAGCAATCAACCTCTTGAATGCGTGGCACCTCCACTTTATATAGGCGCATGTCGCGGGCTCAACACTTGGGCCTCGCACGGACCTTAAAGCCTAAAATCTGTTCGGCTGAGATCTGAGTCCGAGTAGGATCACATCTGACTCGTGGAGTCCGATCCGGCCTCACAGGTTCCTTCCCTTAAGCGTGCGACCCCTTAGGTTCAAGTGACTTGGCCACAGTTCGGATCAGCTCCGAACTGTTCGGTTGGTAGCGGCCTCTAGCAAGGCATGCCGACCACCAAGCACACTATGAAGCCGGGTGGCGAACCTGTACATCACACTTACATTCCCTTTGCCACATGATATATATTGTCGGGCTCAAGGCGAGTCTGTCAACCTTGTGCTAGCCTGACCTGTCGGCATTCTGGGAACGGGGGTCCCCAGACTTGCCTGCTTGCGGCCTGCAGCGTGGCTCAACAGTGGCCCAGTACGACTCGTCTTCACCAACCCAAGTTCAAGACCCTCGTGAGGGACCAAGCCTCGCAGGGCAAATGACGCAAGGCCTTCTCAGGGGCGGCCTCACCAGGCAGGCTCGCGAGGAGGCGGAGAGATTAAGGCAAGGGGTACCTCGCGAGGTTCTCATGACGCAAGCCATGACGATCAAGACCAGGCGGGCGCCAGCCTGCATAACATCCTCGTTTCCTCTTTGGTGCAAAGGGGGCAAGCGCAGGCGTGGAGTACCGAGGCATCAGGCAAAGGTTTCCATATTGGTGCAATGAGACCAAGACCAGTAGGACGGCAGGACGGAGGTCACCGTGGAGCCCAAGACGGCGTCATCACCAGTGCCTTTGGCAGTCGAAGACCACCTTTAGTCAGGATAGCTTGTACTAGCTGCCCCCTTTCAAAATGGCTGTTGTTGGCTCCCTTCCCGCTCGATATTTGGGAAGAGGACCAGGGCCTCTATAAATAGAGCCAGCCACCATAGTAGAAGGGATCTCATCTGGAATCAGACCGAGACCTAGCTCATCCACACCACAAGAACACCTCTCCTCGCGAGGCTGTTCTTCCTCTGTACTGTTCATCATCAGCCCAAGAGGCAATCCACCACGCTACACACTGGATTAGGGTATTACACCACAACGGTGGCCCGAACCAGTATAAACCTCATGTCTCTTGTGTTGTTCATCGTGCTAGCTTAGAATCACGGCGAGGTTCTGGGCGTGTTTCGGTAGGGAGAAGATCTTCGTGCGCACCCCAGAGTTCGAACCTTAAGGGTTTTGCCGGAACCCGATATCCGACATTTGGCGCGCCAGGTAGGGGTGCACCGAAGCTCTCCCTTCCATCGACTCGCTCTCCACCAACACCGCGCTTCGCCCTCATGACGGACAATGGGCCTCCAGCTCCGGCGGCCGATGCCAGCACTGGGGCCAGGGGGCTCTGAGCCTTGGCCCCCACCTTGCGGCAGGTGCAGTGGCCGCACAAGTTCAAGCCAGAGATGCCGCCATGCTATGACGGCGCGGCGGACCCGCTGGTTTTCCTGCTGGCATACGAGGAGGTCGTACTCAAGGCCGGAGGCGACGACAAGGTCATGGCCAACTGGTTTCCCATGGCCCTCACTGGCGTCCCGCGCGTTTGGCTGCTCAACCTGCCAACATCTTCTGTGGCCTCCTGGGAGGAGTTGCGCAACCTCTTCCTCGCCCACTACGCTACGTCGGCGCCCCCGATCGTCGCAGCTCTCCTGGGCGGCTCGCAGGCGCCACCCTCGGACCGTCATGCCAAGTCGTTCTTCCGATAGATCGGCGCCGCCCTCGCATGGCAAGGAGCTCCCCGGGGTTGGGCGGCGCTCCCAATGCTTTGCACGCCCACCATCTTCCAGGTGGCCATCACCAAGACCCTCATCGACGGCGGCGCCGGCCTCATGTACCGTTGGAACGGCTCCGACCCAGCAAGCCCTTCTCGGGCGTCAGAGGCGGTTCCTCCAGCTCCCTGGGGTAGATCCGCCTTCCTGTGACCTTCGGCACCCACGACAACTTCCGCACGGAGCTGGTCAACTTCGACATCGCCCACATCGGCCTCCCGTACAACGCCATCCTCGGATACCCCGGCTTGGCTCAGTTCATGGCAGCAACCCATCCAGCCTACAACCTCATGAAGATGCCCGGGAGCAGCGACGTCCTCACCGTAGCTAGAGATACCAAGGATGCTCTATTGGCGCTCAAGCTCGCCTTCAAGACAGCCGCAGCAGCGCAGCCTGCCAGCATGGACACCTCCAAGGCCAAGGAGGCTGCGCCGACCAAGAAGAAGCAGTTGTTCACCCAGGACAAGGCGGAGACCAAGCAGGTACCAGTTGAGGAGGACGGGTCCTCAGGCGCCACCTTCACCATAGGTGCCAATCTCGACCCCGACCAAGAGGAGGCGCTGGTGAAGTTCCTGCGCTCGAACAAGGATGTGTTCGCATGGGAACCCAAGCAGCTAGTAGGGGTCCCAAGGCAGGTGATTGAGCATCACCTGAATGTGTGCCCCAATGTACGCCCCGTGAAGCAGAAAGCAAGGCGGTAGTCTACCAAGAAGCAGGCCTTCATCGTCCAGAAACCCGCAAGCTGGAGGCGGCATGTGTTATTCACGAGGTTCGCTACCTCGGATGTCTCGCAGACACAGTTGTTGTGCCAAAAGGGGGGGGAGGAGCGCATGTGCGTCGACTTCACCAACCTCAACAAGGCATGCCCTCAAGATCCGTTCTCGCTCCCCCGCATCGACCAAATCGTCGACTCCACCGCCGAGTGCGACATGCTATGTTTCTTGGATGTGTTTTCGGGCTATCACCAAATCAATATGGCGGTAGAAGACGTGGAGAAGACGTCCTTCCTTACCACGTGTGGGGTATACTGCTACACCTGCATGCCGTTTGGGTTGCGCAACGCAGGCGCAACCTTCCAGCGGTTGATGCACATCGCCTTAGGCCGGTAGCTCGGGAAAAACGTCGAGGCTTACGTCAACGACATTGTGGTGAAGTCTCGGGAGCCGAAGACCTTGATCCAGGATCTGGAGGAGACCTTCGCGAGCCTCCGCAAGGTGGACCTGTGACTCAACCCGGAGAAGTGTGTGTTTGGCCTTCCTTCTGGCAAGCTTCTGGGCTTCCTCGTGTCCCACAGAGGGATCGAGGCCAACCTGGAGAAGGTCAAGGCAATCAAAGACATGAGTCCACTGCAAACCCTCAGAGAAATGCAGAACCTTGTCGGACGCGTAACTGCGTTAGGATGCTTCATCTCCAAGCTGGGGGGCGCACCTTGCCTTTCTTCAAGCTGATGAAGAAGAAGGGCCCGTTTGAATGGACACAGGAGGCCGGCCAAGTGTTTCAAGACCTCAAGAAGTATCTGACCAGCCCTCCTATGATGGTGGCACCACGCCCTCTCGAGCCCCTGGTGCTCTACCTCGCCGCCACACCCTACTCCGCTAGTGCAGCTCTAGTGGCGGTTCGGGAAGAGCGCCAGGTCAAGGTTACGTCACGAACGGCCACGGCCCCGGCCGCGGTGGCACAAGACCAAGAAGGCCTCACGAAGACCACGGCCTCGGCAGATGGGGACCAGCCTCATCAGGAAGACGCCCCTAGGGCTGAAGAGACCACACCAGGCAGCCAAGCGCTGGGGGCTCCGTCGTCTCAGGAGGCGCCAAACCCTCCGGAGGACACTGACCTCATCAGCACACCCACCCTCGTCGAGCATCCGGTGTACTTCGTCAGCACGGTGTTGCGGGATGCAAGGGCATGATACCCCATGCCTCAAAAGCTCTTGCTTGCGCTGCATGTGGCCTCGCGTAAGCTGCGACACTACTTTCAAGGTCACCCCATCAAGGTCGTCTCGACCTACCCATTGGAGAGGGTACTCAGGAGCCCTAACTCTGCTGGAAGGTTCGCCGAATGGAACATTGAGCTGCAAGCGTTTCAGTTGGAATTCAGCACAACCAGGGTCGTCAAGGGAGCCGCACTTGCAAATTTTGTGGCAGAATGGACAGAGGCGCCAGGGCTCGAAGCAGGCGAGGATCGATCACTTTCCCCAGGAAGTGAGGCCCCAGATGGTTGGGTCATGTACTTTGATGGAGCATTATCGCGACATGGCGCGGGGGCTGGCACAGTGCTTATATCCCCTACTCAGGACAAGCTCTATTACGCCGTGCAACTCTATTTCTAGCAGGGCGAGAAGGTCTCCAACAACATAGCAGAGTACAAAGGCCTCATAGCAGGCTTGAAAGCTGCAGCAGCACTGGGGGTGAAGCGCCTCATCATCAAGGGCGATTCACAGCTCCTCGTCAACTTCTCTAACAAGGTGTACGAGCCGAAGGACGAGAACATGGAAGCGTATCTTGCGGAGGTACGCAAGATGGAAAAGCAGTTTTGGGGGCTGGAGTTGCAGCATGTGCCCTGAGGCACCAACCAAGAGGCGGATGACATCGCCAGGAGGGCATCCAGGTGGCTGCCTTAGGAGCCTGGCATTTCGAGGAACGACTCTTCAAGCCGTCGGCAGCACCGTCACTTTCAAGCACAGCACAACCTCGGGAGGAACTCCCTTGGCCACCTGCCACGGGAGCCCCGGCCTGTGGCCCGGCCTCAGGAGCACGTCTACTCCTGGCGCTGAATCCTCAGGAGGGATGCTGGACCATGGAATTCAAGGACTACCTGATGCGAGGGACGCTGCCAGAGAAAGAGGAGGACGCGGAACGCGTGGCCCGGCAGGCCACGGCCTACTGCATCCAAGACGGAGAGCTCTATCAGAAGCGGCCAAATGATGTTTCCATGCGTGCATCTTCAGGGAACAGGGGAAGGAATTGTTGGCTAACATACACGGTGGAGATTGCGGACACCACTCGTCATCATGGACCCTCGTCGACAAGGCATTTCGCAGCGGGTTCTACTGGCCTACGGCACTCAACGACGCGACCGAGCTGGTGAAGTCATGCGAAGCCTACCAATTCCATGCCAAGCAAATCCATCGGCCAGCTTAGGGCCTGCAGATCATCCCGCTCTCATGGACGTTCGTGGTCTGGGGGCTGGATATCTTGGGCCTGTTTCCTCGAGCGCCTGGGGGCTACCGCTACCTCTACGTCGCCATCGACAAGTTCACCAAGTGGGCGGAGGTGGAAGCCGTCCGCACCATCCCAGCTGGTTCTGCAGTTAAGTTCATCAAGGGCCTCGTGAGCCGGTTTGGGGTCCCTAACCGCATCATCACCAATAACGGTTCGCAGTTCACCAGCAATCTCTTCAAAACATATTGTGCTAACCTTGGAACGCGGATATGCTACGCTTCGGTGGCACACCCCCGGAGTAACGGCCAGGCCGAACACGCCAACATAGAGGTCATGAAGGGCCTCAAAAACAGGACCTTCAACAAGAAGCTGGAGGCCTGCGGCAGGGACTGGTACGACGAGCTCCAGTCTGTGTTGCGGTCCATCCGCACTACTGCCACCAAGTCGACTGGCGAGACCCCGTTCTTCCTCGTCTACGGGGCAGAGGCGGTCCTCCCTCATGAGGTCAGGCGTCGCTCCGCGCGGGTCCTAGCGTTTGATGAAGCGCAACAAGACGCCATGCAGGGGATGGACCTCGTGCTGGGGGAGGAGCGTCATCGTGAAGCCACACTGCGAGCATCAAGGTACCAGCAGGTGCTACGGCGGTATCATTGCCGCAACATCCGCCCTAGGACTCTCGAGGTAGGTGACCTCGTGCTCGGGTGGGTGCTCCCCAGGGAAGGGCTGCATAAGCTCTCACCCATGTGGGAGGGCCCGTTCAAGGTTGTCCATGTTTCCAGGTCTGGTGTCGCGCGCTTGGAGACTTGGGAAGGGGTGCCCGTCCCGAACGCCTGGAACATTTAGCACCTCAGGAAGTTCTACCCTTGAAGAAAGGCCCAGTGCCTGTGAAGAAGGCCCGGTGCCTGTGAAGCTCGCCACCCGAAGAAAGGCCCGGTGCCTGTGAAGCTCGTCGCCCGTGACACTCTCACGTAATAATGAGTTGGGGCTGTACACGCCCCGGAGTCTTCGGAGTGCCGCCCTCGGGCCTCGGGGGTTCCTGCTCACGCCCAGTGGCAGCACTTAGCTCCACGCTGGTGAGAAGACGTCGAAGACTAGACTAGGTGCCGGACACGGCTTTTCATTTGCTTTCTACAGTAGGCTTGTTCTCCCTTGTTTGAACCTTTATTGAAGTTGCTTCTAGTGTTGTTGCCGTCTTCTGCCCTTGTTCTCTATTTTCCGCTTTTGTCTAGTTCTCTCTCTCTCTCTCTCCCGCAAACCTTGCGAGGGGGCTGCGCGGGCGCCCCCGCGAGCCCTTCCTCTCTTAATTTTCGTGAGGCTCTCTCGTTCGAGTTCACAGCGGGAGCACCCCTCCCGGTCCATGCCCCTCGGGCATCGTGACACGAAGCACCGGGCCATAGTTGGCAATCCTTGCGACCAAAGGTCGGAAATGATTCTCCCAACTGATTTTTGCAGCTCTTAAGGCACCCGGCGAGGCCTTAAGCAGGCACCCCGCAAGGCGGAAACTACTGCAAACATCCCGAGCTAAGTTGTTCCTACGCACAGGCACATAACCACGACACCATAACACAACACAGGGACAATGAATGTAGCATGATAATTAGGGGATCATAGTCCGTTGCACGCCCCCACATGGCTCCATACTTCTCTCTCTCAATGCAGGAAAAGGAGAAAAACAAAATAAAAACAGCGCACAGCTCGCGAGAAGGGATCTGTGTCATCCTCCTAAGCTCAACCAGACTCCACCTCGTGCTTTTCCGGGGCACGGCGATAGGACGACCCGCTACCACCCTCGAAGCGGGCGCGGCGGCGTGGTGGCTGGTCATGACCACCGCTGGAGGAGTTGTCACCGGAGGAGGAGCCGCTGAAGCTCGACGAGCTGCAGTCGCCGCCGGGAGCGGGTTCGCCTTCGCCCTCGTCACGACCGTTGCCAAGGCCGAGCACTCCGTCGCCGTCGTCGTCTTCAGAGCAGCACCCAACACGTCGAACATCTTCTCCTAACACCCTCACGTAGAGGGTCACGTCACCGTCGTACTTGAAGTGGAGGGTGCACCGCTGGCTCAGGCCACACGCGCGGGCAAACGTCTGCCAGCCCCGGGCCAGGGCCACATTTCCAGCGACGAAGATATCCACCACGACCCAGGAGGCCCTGCTGTAGCAGTTGTCCGCCTGCAAGCAGAGTCCGCCGGAGCCGGTGGCTGGCAGTTCGCCGGCAAAGAAGCGAGGGAGCTGGAGCCAGTTGCCGTCCGGGTCGTCCGACCACACAACGAACTCCGACAGCACCTCTGCCGAATGGAAGCGTGGCCGTGGATGCCGCGCATTGATACGTCTCCAACGTATCTATAATTTTTTATTGTTCCATGCTATTATATTACCCCTTTTTGGATGTTTATGGGCTTTATTTTACATATTTATATCATTTTTTGGGACTAACCTACTAACCGGAGGTCCAACCCGTATTGCTGTTTTTTGCCTATTTCAGTATTTCGAAGAAAAGGAATATCAAACGGAGTCCAAACATAATGAAACCTTCGGGAGCGTGATTTTTGAAACAAACGTGATCCAGAGAACTTGGAGTGCAAGTCAAGAAGCAAACGAGGCGGCAAGGAGAGAGGAGGGCGCGCCCACCCCTCGTAGGCGCCCCCTGTCTCCTGGGCCCCACAGGCGGACACCGACGTACTCCTTCCTCCTATATATACCTACGTACCCCAAAAACATCTAGGGAGCCAACGAAAAACAATTTCCACCGCCATAACCTTCTGTATCCGCGAGATCCCATCTTGGAGCCTTTGCCAGCGCTCCGCCAGAGGGGGAATCGACCATGGAGGGCTTCTACATCAACACCATAGCCCTTCCGATGAGTTGTGAGTAGTTTACCACAGACCTTCGAGTCCATAGATATTATCTAGATGGCTTCTTCTCTCTTTTTGGATCTCAATACCATGTTCTCCCCCTCTCTTGTGGAGATCTATTCGATGTAATCTCTTTTTGCAGTGTGTTTGTCGAGATCCGATGAATTGTGGGTTTATGATCAAGTTTATCTATGAGAAATATTTGAATCTCCTCTGAATTCTTTTATGTATGATTGAGTTATCTTTGCAAGTCTCTTTGAATTATCAGTTTGGTTTGGCCTACTAGATTGATCTTTCTTGCCATGGGAGAAGTGCTTAGCTTTGGGTTCAATCTCGCAGTGTCCTTTCCCAGTGACAGTAGGGGCAACAAGGCACATATTGTATTGTTGACATCGAGGATAAAAAGATGGGGTTTATATCATATTGCTTGAGTTTATACCTCTATATCATGTCATCTTTCTTAATGCGTTACTCTGTTCTTATGAACTTAGATGCAGGCAGGAGTCGGTTAATGTGTGGAGTAATAGTAGTAGATGCAGGAAGGAGTCGGTCTACTTGTCGCGGACGTGATTCCTATATACATGATCATGCCTAGATAATCTCATAATTATTCACTTTTCTATCAATTGCTCGACAGTAATTTGTTCACCCACCGTAATACTTATGCTATCTTGAGAGAAGCCACAAGTGAAACCTATGGCCCCCGGGTCTATCTTTTATCATATTTTCTTTCAATCTACTTTTATTTGCATCTTTACTTTTTGCATCTATATTATAAAATACCAAAAATATATTTATCTTATCATACTATCTCTATCAGATCTCACTTTCGCAAGTGGTCGTGAAGGGATTGACAACCCCTTTATTGCATTGGTTGCGAGTTCTTTGTTTGTTTGTGTAGGTGCGTGGGACTTTTGAGGAGCCTCGTACTGGATTGATACCTTGGTTCTCAAAAACTAAGGGAAATACTTATGGTACTATTGCTTCATCACCCTTTCCTCTTCAAGGAAAACCAACGCAAGCTCAAGATGTAGCAAGAAGGATTTCTGGCGCCGTTGCTGGGGAGGTCTTCGCTCAAGTCAAGACATACCAAGTACCCATCACAAACTCATCTCCCTCGCATTTATATTATTTGCCATTTGCCTCTCGTTTTCCTCTCCCCCACTTCACCCTTGCCGTTTTATTTGCCCTCTCTTTCCCAATCTCTCTCTCTCTCTCTCTCTCTCTCTCTCTCTCTCTCTCTCTTTTTCGCTTGCCTTTTTCTGTTTGCTTGTATGTTGGATTACTTGTTGCCATGGCGCAAGATAATACCAAATTGTGTGATTTCTCCAATACCAATAATAATGATTTCCTTAGTACTCTGATTGCTCCTCTTAATGATGTTGAGTCTTGTGAAAGCAATACTGCTTTCTTGAATCTTGTTATGAAAGATCAATTTGCCGGCCTTCCTAGTGAAGATGCCACTACTCATCTAAACAACTTTGTTGATTTGTGTGATATGCAAAAGAAGAAAGATACGAATAATGATAAATTTAAGTTATTTCCGTTTTCACTTAGAGATCGTGCTAAAGTTTGGTTTTCGTCTTTGCCTAAAAATAGTATTGATTCTTGGAACAAGTGCAAAGATGCTTTTATCTCTAAGTATTTTCCTCCCACTAAGATTATCACTCTTAGGAATGATATTATGAATTTTAAACAACTTGATCATGAGCATGTTGCCCAATCTTGGGAAAGAATGAAATTGATGATTCACAATTGCCCTACTTATGGTTTGGATTTATGGATGATCATACAAATTTTTTTTGCCGGTTTGAACTTTGCTTCTAGAAATATTTTAGATTCAGCCGCGGGAGGCACGTTTAGGGAAATCACGTTAGGAGATGCTGCAAAACTTCTTGATAATATTATGGCTAATTATTCTCAATGGCACACCAAAACATCTTCTAGTAAAAAAGTGCATGCTATAGAAGAAATCAATGTTTTTAGTGGAAAGATGGATGAACTTATGAAATTGTTTGCTACTAAGAATGCTCCTCTTGATCCCAATGATATGCCTTTGTATACTTTGATTGAGAATAATAATGAATCTATGGATGTGGATTTTGTTGGTAGGAATAGTTTTGGAAACAATGCTTATAAAGGAAACTTTAATTCTAGACCGTTCCCTAGTAATTCCTCTAATAATTATGGAAATCCCTACAATAATTCTTATGGTAATTTTAATATAAGATGCCCTCTGATTTTGAGAATAGTGTGAAAGAGTTTATGATTTCTCAAAAGAATTTTAATGCTTTGCTTGAAGGAAAATTGCTCAAAGTTGATGATTTGGCTAGGAACGTTGATAGACTTTCGCTTGATGTTGATTCTCTTAAACTTAGATCTTCTCCTCCTAAGCATGATATCAATGAGTCTCTCAAAGCCATGAGAATTTCCATTGATGAGTGCAAAGAAAGAACCGCTAGATTGCGTGCTAAGAAAGATAGCTTTGTAAAGGCGTGTTCTTCTAGTTCCCATGAAAATAATGATGAAGATCTTAAAGTTATTGATGTGTCTCCTATTATATATTTGTTTTGCAGTATGAATCTTGATAATAATGGGACTGGATATGAGTCAACTTTAGTTAGAAGGCGTCCCAAGAATTCGGAGTTTTTAGATCTTGATGCTAAATTTGGTAAAAGTGGGATTGGAGAGGTCATGACTTTAAATAGCATTGAACCCACTATCTCAGATTTCAAGGATTTTGATTATGATAATTGTTCTTTAGAAGGTTGTATTTCCTTGTTGCAATCCATTGTTAATTTTCCTCATGCTTATAGTCAAAATAAAGCTTTTACCAAACATATCGTTGATGCCTTGATGCAATCTTATGATGAAAAACTTAATTTGGAAGTTTCTATACCTAGAAAACTTAATGATGAGTGGGAACCTGCTATAAAGATTAAAATTAAAGATCATGAGTGTTTTGCTTTGTGTGATTTGGGTGCTAGTGTTTCCACGATTCCGAAAACTTTATGTGATATTCTAGGTTTCCATGATCTTGATGATTGCTCTTTAAATTTGCACCTTGCGGATTCCACCATTAAAAATCCAATGGGAAGGATCAATGATATTCTCATTGTTGCAAATAGAAATTTGGTGCCCATAGATTTTATCGTTCTTGATATTGATTACAATCTTTCTTGCCCTATTATTTTTGGTAGACCTTTCCTTAGAACGATTGGTGCGATTATTGACATGAAGGAAGGGAATATTAGATTCAAATTTCCAGTAAAGTAAGGCATGGAGCACTTTCCAAGAAATAAAGTCAAATTACCTTATGAATCTATCATGCGAGCTACTTATGAAACTACTTAGATCTATCTTCGCTTTTATGCCTAGCTAGGGGCGTTAAACGATAGCGCTAGTTGGGAGGCAACCCAATTTTATTTGTGTTTTTTGTTTTTGTTCCTATTTAGTAATAAATTTTGCATCTACCTTCTGTTTAGATGTGTTTTTATCTTTTAATTAGTGTTTGTGCCAAGTAGAACCTATAGGATAACCTATGATGATAGTTGATTTGATTCTGCTGAAAAACAGAAACTTTGCGCGCACGAATTTAATTTTGTTAAATCACAGAAACGTGCTTTTGCGTTGATTCTTTTTGCTGATGATCAATAGACAAATTGTCCACGACTTCCTAGTTTGGTAGGATTTTTAGAGTCCAGAAGTTTGCGTTAGTTACAGATTGCTACAGACTATTCTGTTTTTGACAGATTCTATTTTTCATGTGTTGTTTGCTTATTTTGATGCATCTATGGCTAGTAAAATAGTTTATAAACCATATAGAAGTTTTAATATAGTAGGTTTAACACCAATATAAATAAATAATGAGTTCATTACAGTACCTTATGTGGTGGTTTTGTTTTCTTTCACTAACGGAGCTTATAAGATTTCCTGTTGAGTTTTGTGTTGTGAAGTTTTCAAGTTTTGGGTAAAGCTTTTATGGACTATGGAATAAGGAGTGGCAAAAGCCTAAGCTTGGGGATGCCCCGGGAAGGCATCCCCTCTTTCGTCTTCGTTCATTGGTAACTTTACTTGGAGCTATATTTTTGTTCGCCACATGATATGTGTTTTGCTTGGAGCGTAGTGTATTATATTAGTCTTTGCTTTTTAGTTTACCACAATCATCCTTATTTTACACACCTTTTGAGAGAAGCCTACTTGATTGAATTTGTTAGAATATGCTATGTGCTTCACTTATATCTTTTGAGCTTGATAGTTTTTGCTCTAGTACTTCACTTATATCTTTTAGAGCACGACGGGGGCTTAATTTTTAAGAAATTGCTAGTCTCTCATGCTTAACTTATATTATTTTGAGAGTCTTTTAGAACAACATGGTATTTGCTATGGTTTTGAATTTGGTCCTAGAATGATGAGCATCCAAGTTGGGTATAATAAAAACTATCATAGAAAGTGCATTAAACACTAGGATCAATTTGATGCTTGATAATTGTTTTGAGATATAAAGGTAGTAGTGTTAGAGTCATGCTAGTGGGTAATTATGAAATTGAGAAATACTTGTGTTGAGGTTTGCAAGTCCCGTAGCATGCACGTATGGTAAAAGTTGTGTGACAAATTTGTTGCATGAGGTGCTCTTTTGATGGTCTTCCTTATGAGTGGCAGTCGGGGACGAGTGATGGTCTTTTCCTACCAATCTATCCCTCTAGGGGCATGCGTAGTAGTACTTTGCTTCGAGGGCTAAGTAGACTTTTGCAATAAGTATATGAGTTCTTTATGACTAATATGAGTCCATGGATATATGCACACTCATCCTTCCACTTTGCTAGCCTCTATTATACCACGCAACTTTCACCGTTATCACACCCATTATTTACCTTCCTCAAAACAGCCACCATACCTACCTATTATGGAATTTCCATAGCCATTCCGAGATATATTTCCATGCAACTTTCCACCGTTCCGTTTATTATGACACGTTCCGTCATTGTCATATTGCTCTTTGCATGATCATGTAGTTGACATCGTATTTGTGGCAAGGCCACCTTCATAATTTTCATACATGTCGCTCTTGATTCATTGCATATCCCGGTACACCGCCGGAGACATTCATATAGAGTCATATCTTGTTCTAGCTTTGAGTTGTAATTCTTGAGTTGTAAATCAATAAAAGTGTGATGATCTTCATTATTAGAGCATTGTCTCAGTGAGGAAAGGATGATGAAGACTATGATTCCCCCACAAGTCGGGATGAGACTTCGGACTTTAAAAAAAGGCCAAAAAAAGAGAAAGGCCAAAGAAAAAAAGAAGAAAAAAAGAAAAAAAGGAAAAAAGAGAGGAGAAAATAAATAAAATGAGAGAAAAAGAGAGAAGGGATAATGCTACTATCTTTTTTTCTACACTTGTGCTTCAAAGTAGCACCATGATCTTCATGATAGAGAGTCTCCTATGTTGTCACTTTCATATACTAAGTGGGAATTTTTCATTATAGAACTTGGCTTGTATATTCCAATGATGGGCTTCCTCAAAATTCCCTAGGTCTTCGTGAGCAAGCGAGCTGGATGCACACCCACTTAGTTTCTTTTGTTGAGCTTTCATATATCTATAGCTCTAGTGCATCCGTTGCATGGCAATCCCTACTCACTCACATTGATATCTATTGATGGGCATCTCCATAGCCCGTTGATACACCTAGTTGATGTGAGACTATCTTCTCCCTTTTTGTCCTTACAACCACCACCGTATACCACCATAGTGCTATGTCCATGGCTTGCGCTCATGTATTGCGTAAGAGTTGAAAAAGCTTAAGCGCGTTAAAAAGTATGAACCAATTGCTCGGCTCGTCATTGGGGTTGTACATGATGGGAGTATTTTGTGTAATAAAAATGAAGCATGGCCTAACTATATGATTTTGTAGGGATAAGCTTTCTTTGGCTATGTGATACGTCTTCAACGTATCTATAATTTTTGATTGTTCCATGCTATTATATTACCCCTTTTGGATGTTTATGGGCTTTATTTTACACATTTATATCATTTTTTGGGACTAACCTACTAATCGGAGGCCCAACCCGTATTGTTGTTTTTTTGCCTATTTCAGTATTTCAAAGAAAAGGAATATCAAACGGAGTCCAAATGGAATGAAACCTTCGGAAGCATGATTTTTAGAACGAACGTGATCCAAGGGACTTGGAGTGCAAGTCAAGAAGCAGCCGAGGCGGCCACGAGAGGGTAGGGCCCCCACCCCCTATAGGGCGCGCCCCCTGTCTCGTGGGCCCCTCGGGCGGCCACCGATGTACTTCTTCCTCCTATATAAGCCTACATACCCCGAAAACATCCAGGGAGCACCCGAAACACAATTTCCACCGCCGTAACCTTCTGTATCCGCGAGATCCCATCTTGGAGCCGTCGCTGGTGTTCTACCGGAGGGGGAATCCACCACGGAGGGCTTCTACATCAACACCATAGCCCTTCCGATGAGTTGTGAGTAGTTTACCATAGACCTTCGGGTCCATAGTTATTAGCTAGATGGTTTCTTCTCTCTTTTTGGATCTCAATACAATGTTCTCCCCCTCTCTTGTGGAGATCTATTTGATGTAATCTCTTTTTGCGGTGTGTTTGTCGAGATCCGATGAATTGTGGGTTTATGATCAAGTTTATCTATGAGAAATATTTGAATCTCCTCTGAATTCTTTTATGTATGATTGAGTTATCTTTGCAAGTCTCTTCGAATTATCAGTTTGGTTTAGCCTACTAGATTGATCTTTCTTGCCATGGGAGAAGTGCTTAGCTTTGGGTTCAATCTTGTGGTGTCCTTACCCAATGACAGAAAGGGTTGCAAGGCACGTACTGTATTGTTGCCATCGAGGATAAGAAGATGGGGTTTATATCATATTGCATGAGTTTATCCCTCTACATCATGTCATCTTGCTTAAGGCATTACTCTATTCTTATGAACTTAATACTCTAGATGCGGGCAGGAGTCGGTCAATGTGTGGAGTAATAGTAGTAGATGCAGGTAGGAGTCAGTCTACTTGTTGCGGATGTGATGCCTATATACATGATCATGCCTAGATAATCTCATAATTATTCACTTTTCTATCAATTGCTCGACAGTAATTTGTTCACCCACCGTAATACTTATGATATCTCGAGAGAAGCCTCTAGTGAACCTATGGCCCTCGGGTCTATCTCTTATCATATTTGCTTCCAATCTACTTTTATTTGCATCTTTACTTTTTGCATCTATATTATAAAATACCAAAAAATATTTATCTTATCATACTTTCTCTATCAGATCTAACTTTTGCAAGTGGTCGTGAAGGGATTAACAACCCCTTTATTGTGTTGGTTGCGAGTTCTTGGTTTGTTTCTGTAGGTGCGTTGGACTTTTGAGGAGCCTCCTACTGGATTGATACCTTGGTTCTCAAAAACTAAGGGAAATACTTATGGTACTATTGCTGCATCACCCTTTCCTCTTCAAGGAAAACCAACGCAAGCTCAAGACGTAGCAAGAAGGATTTCTGGCGCCATTGCCGGGGAGGTCTTCGCTCAAGTCAACACATACCAAGTACCCATCACAAACCTATCTCCCTCTCATTTAAATTAATTGCCATTTGCCTCTCGTTTTCCTCTCCCCCACTTCACCCTTGCCGTTTTATTTGCCCTCTCTTTCCCAATCTCCTTCTCCTCTCTCTTTTCGCTTGCCTTTTTCTGTCTGCTTGTGTGTTGGATTACTTGTTGCCATGGCGCAAGATAATACCAAATTGTGTGATTTCTCGAATACCAATAATAATGATTTCCTTAGTACTCCGATTGCTCCTCTTAATGATGTTGAGTCTTGTGAAATCAATACTGCTTTGCTGAATCTTGTTATGAAAGATCAATTCGCCGGCCTTCCTAGTGAAGATGCCGCTACTCATCTAAACAACTTTGTTGATTTGTGTGATATGCAAAATAAGAAAGATACGGATAATGATATTGTTAAATTGAAGTTATTTCCGTTTTCACTTAGAGATCGTGCTAAAGTTTGGTTTTCGTCTTTGCCTAAAAATAGTATTGATTCTTGGAATAAGTGCAAAGATGCTTTTATCTCTAAGTATTTTCCTCCCGCTAAGATTATCACTCTTAGGAACGATATTATGAATTTTAAACAACTTGATCATGAGCATGTTGCCCAATCTTGGGAAAGAATGAAATTGATGATTCGCAATTGCCCCACTCATGGTTTGAATTTATGGATGATCATACAAAAATTTTATGCCGGTTTGAACTTTGCTTCTAGAAATCTCTTAGATTCGGCCGCGGGAGGCACTTTTATGGAAATCACATTTGGAGATGCTACAAAACTTCTTGATAATATTATGACTAATTATTCTCAATGGCACACCGAAAGATCTTCTAGTAAAAAAGTGCATGCTATAGAAGAAATCAATGTTTTGAGTGGAAAGATGGATGAACTTATGAAATTGTTTGCTACTAAAAATACTCCTCTTGATCCCAATGATATGCCTTTGTCTACTTTGATTGAGAATATCAATGAATCTATGGATGCGAATTTTGTTGGTAGGAATAGTTTTGGAAACAATGCTTATAGAGGAAACTTTAATGCTAGACCGTTCCCTAGTAATTCCTCTAATAATTGTAGAAATTCCTACAATAATTCTTATGATAATTTTAATAAGATGCCCCCTGATTTTGAGAATAGTGTGAAAGAATTTATGATTTCTCAAAAGAATTTTAATGCCTTGATTGAAGAAAAATTGCTCAAAGTTGATGATTTGGCTAGGAACGTTGATAGACTTTCGCTTAATGTTGATTCTCTTAAACTTATATCTTCTTCTCCTAAGCACGATGTCAATGAGTCTCTCAAAGTAATGAGAATTTCCATTGACGAGTGCAAGGAAAGAACCGCTAGATTGCGTGCTAAGAAAGATAGCTTTGTAAAGGCGTGTTCTTCTAGTTCTAATGAAAATAATGATGAAGATATTAAAGTTATTGATGTGTCTCCTATTAGATCTTTGTTTTGCAATATGAATCTTGATGATAATGGGACTGAAGATGAGTCAACTTTACCTAGAAGGCGTCCCAAAAATTCGGAGTTTTTAGATCTTGATGCTAAATTTGGTAAAAGTGGGATTGGAGAGGTCATGACTTTAAATTGTATTGAACCCACTATCTCGGATTTCAAGGAATTTGATTATGATAATTGTTCTTTAGAAGTTTGTATTTCCTTGTTGCAATCCGTTGTTAATTCTCCACATGCTTATAGTCAAAATAAAGCTTTTACCAAACATATTGTTGATGCCTTGTTGCAATCTTATGATGAAAAACTTAATTTGGAAGTTTCTATACCTAAAAAACTTAATGATGAGTGGGAACCTACTATAAAAATTAGAATTAAAGATCATGAGTGTTTTGCTTTGTGTGATTTGGGTGCTAGTGTTTCCACGATTCCGAAAACTTTATATGATATTCTAGGTTTCCATGATCTTGATGATTGCTCTTTAAATTTGCACCTTGCGGATTCCACCATTAAAAAGCCAATGGGAAGGATCAATGATGTTCTCATTGTTGCAAATAGAAACTTGGTGCCCGTAGATTTTACCGTTCTTGATATAGATTGCAATCTTTCTTGCCCTATTATTCTTGGTAGACCTTTCCTTAGAACGATTGGTGCGATTATTGATATGAAGGAAGGGCATATTCGATTCCAATTTCCATTAAACAAAGGCATGGAGCACTTTCCAAGAAAAAAGTCAAATTACCTTATGAATCTATCATGCGAGCTACGTATGAATCAAGTGTCAAAGATGACACTACTTAGATCTATCTTCGCTTTTATGCCTAGCTAGGGGCGTTAAACGATAGCGCTAGTTGGGAGGTAACCCAATTTTCTTTATGTTGTTTGTTTCTGTTCCTGTTTAGTAATAAATTTTGCATCTACTTTCTGTTTAAATGTGTTTTTCTCTTTTAATTAGTGTTTGTGCCAAGCAGAACCTATAGGATAAACTATGATGATAGTTGATTTGATTCTGCCGAAAAACAGAAACTTTGCACTCACGAGAAAAAATTCAATAAATCACAAAAACGTGCTTTTGCATTGTTTATTTTTGCTGCTGATCAATAAACAAATTTTCCAGTACTTCCTATTTTGGTAGGATTTTTAGAGTTCCTGAAGTTTGCGTTAGTTACAGATTGCTACAGACTGTTCTGCTTTTGACAGATTTTGTTTTTCGTGTGTTGTTTGCTTATTTTGATGCATCTATGGCTAGTAAAATAGTTTATAAATCATAGAGAAGTTGGAATACAGTAGGTTTAACACCAAAATAAATAAAGAATGAGTTCATTACAGTACCTTATGTGGTGGTTTTGTTTTCTTTCACTAACTGAGCTTATAAGATTTCCTGTTGATTTTTGTGTTGTGAAGTTTTCAAGTTTTGGGTAAAGCTTTTATGGGCTATGTAATAATGAGTGGCAAGAGCCTAAGATTGGGGATGCCCATGGCACCCCAATATATTCAAGGATAGCCAAAAGCCTAAGCTTGGGGATGCCCTGGGAAGGCATCCCCTCCTTCGTGTTCGTTCATTGGTAACTTTACTTGGAGCTATATTTTTATTTGCCACATGATATGTGTTTCGCTTGGAGCGTCGTGTATTATATTAGTCTTTGCTTTTTAGTTTACCAAAATCATCCTTGCTGTACACACCTTTTGGGAGAAGCCTACTTGATTAGAATTTTGTTAAAATACTCTATGTGCTTCACTTATATCTTTTGAGCTTGATAGTTTTTGCTCTAGTGCTTCACTTATATCTGTTAGAGCACGGCGGTGGCTTGATTTTATAGAAATTGTTAGTCTATCATGCTTCACTTATATTATTTTGAGATTATTTTAGAACAGCATGGTATTTGCTTTGGTTACAAATTTGGTTCTAGAATGATGAGCATCCAAGTTGGGTATAATAAAAACTATCATAGGATGCTATGATCAATTTGATGCTTGATAATTGTTTTGAGATTTGGAGGTAGTGATATTAAAGTCATGCTAGTTGGGTGATTAAGAATTTAAAGAATGCTTGTGTTGAAGTTAGCAAGTCCCGTAGCATGCACGTATGGTTAAAGTTGTGTAACAAATTTGAAACATGAAGTGTACCTGGCTTGTGCATCCTTATGAGTGGCGGTCGGGGACGAGCGATGGTCTTTTCCTACCAATCTATCCCCCTAGGAGCATGTGCGTAGTGCTTGATTTTTGATGACTTCTAAATTTTTGCCATAAGTATATGAGTTCTTTTGACTAATGTTGAGTCCATGGATTATACGCACTTTACCTTTCCACCATTCTAGCCTCTTCGGTACCGTGCATTGCCCTTTCTCACCTTGAGAGTTGGTGCAAACTTCGCCGGTGCATCCAAACCACGTGATATGATATGCTCTATCACACATAAACCTCCTTATATCTTCCTCAAAACAGCCACCATACCTACCTATTATGGCATTTCCATAGCCATTCCGAGATATATTGCCATGCAACTTTCCACCGTTCCGTTTATCATCATCATGACATACTTTACTTTTGTCATATTGCCATTGCATGATCATGTAGTTGACATCGTATTTGTGGCAAAGACACCATGCATTATTTTTCATACATGTCACTCTTGATTCATTGCACCATCCCGGTACACCGCCGGAGGCATTCATATAGAGTCATATCTTGTTCTAGTTTCGAGTTGTGATTCATATGTTGTAATCAATGAAAGTGTGATGATCATCATTATTAGAGCATTGCCCAAAAAAGAAAAAAAAGAAAAAGAAAGAAAGGCCAAAAAGAGAAAAAAAGGCCCAAAAAAGGGGAAAAAGAGAAAAAAAGGAAAATAAATAAATAAATAAAAAGGGCAATGCTACTATCTCTTTTTCCACACTTGTGCTTCAAAAAAGTAGCACCTTGTTCTTCATGTAGTGAGTCTCATATATTGTGCTTCAAAGTAGCACCATGTTTTTCATATAGTGAGTCTCATAGGTTGTCTTTTTCATACTAGTCGGAATTTTTCATTATAGAACTTGGCTTGTATATTCCTACGATGGGCTTCCTCAAATGCCCTAGGTCTTCGTGAGCAAGCAAGTTGGATGCACACCCACTAGTTTTCTTTTGTTGAGCATTCATTTATAGCTCTAGTGCATCCGTTGCAGGGCAATCCCTACTCCTCATGTTAACATCAATTGATGGGCATCTTCATAGCCCGTTGATTATCCTCGTCAACGTGAGACTTTCTCTTTTTTTGTCTTCTCCACACAATCCCCATCATCATATTCTATTCCATCCATAGTGCTATATCCACGGCTCACGCTCATGTATTGCGTGAAGGTTGAAAAAGTTTGAGTTTATTTAAGTATGAAACAATTGCTTGGCTTGTCATCGGGGGTATAGAAGCTGGGAACATCTTTGTGTGACGAAAATGAAGCATAGCCTAACTATATGATTTTGTAGGGATGAACTTTCTTTTGCCATGTTATTTTGAGAAGACATGATTGCTTTGATCAGTATGCTTGAAGTATTACTATTTCTTTTATCAATATGAACTTTTATTTTGAATCATTTGGATCTGAACATTCATGCCACAATAAATAAAATTACATTAAGAATTATGCTAGGTAGCATTCCACATCAAAAATTCTGTTTTTATCATTTACCTACTCGAGGACGAGCAGGAATTAAGCTTGGGGATGCTTGATACATCTTCAACGTATATATAATTTTTGATTGTTCCATGCTATTATATTACCCCTTTTGGATGTTTATGGGCTTTATTTTACACATTTATATCATTTTTTGGGAAAAACCTACTAACCGGAGGCCCAACCCGTATTGATGTTTTTTTTGCCTATTTCAGTATTTCGAAGAAAAGGAATATCAAACGGAGTCCAAACGGAATGAAACCTTCGGAAGCATGTTTTTTGGAACGAACGTGATCCAGGGGACTTGGAGTGCAAGTCAAGAAGCAGCCGAGGCGGCCACGAGAGGGTAGGACGCGCCCCCTGTCTCGTGGGCCCCTCGGGCGGCCACCGACGTACTTCTTCCTCCTATATAAGCCTACATACCCCGAAAACATCCAGGGAGCACCTGAAACACAATTTCCACCGCCATAACCTTTTGTATCCGCGAGATCCCATCTTGGAGCCGTCGCCGACGTTCTGCCGGAGGGGGAATCCACCATGGAGGGCTTCTACATCAACACCATAGCCCTTCCGATGAGTTGTGAGTAGTTTACCACAGACCTTCGGGTCCATAGTTATTAGCTAGATGGCTTCTTCTCTCTTTTTGGATCTCAATACATTGTTTTCCCCCTCTCTTGTGGAGATCTATTCGATGTAATCTCTTTTTGCGGTGTGTTTGTCGAGATCCAATGAATTGTGGTTTATGATCAAGTTTATCTATGAGAAATATTTGAATCTCCTCTGAATTCTTTTATGTATGATTGAGTTATCTTTGCAAGTCTCTTCGAATTATTAGTTTGGTTTGGCCTACTAGATTGATCTTTCTTGCCATGGGAGAAGTGCTTAGCTTTGGGTTCAATCTTGCGGTGTCCTTACCCAGTGACAGAAAGGGTTGCAAGGCACGTATTGTATTGTTGCCATCGAGGATAAAAAGATGGGGTTTATATCATATTGCATGATTTTATCCCTCTACATCATGTCATCTTGCTTAAGGTGTTACTCTGTTCTTATGAACTTAATACTCTAGATGCAGGCAGGAGTCGGTTGATGTGTGGAGTAATAGTAGTAGATGCAGGTAGGAGTCGGTCTACTTGTTGCGGACGTGATGCCTATATACATGATCATGCCTAGATAATCTCATAATTATTCGCTTTTCTATCAATTACTGGACAGTAATTTGTTCACCCATCGTAATACTTTTGCTATCTCGAGAGAAGCGTCTAGTGAACCTATGGCCCCCGGGTCTATCTCTTATCATATTTGCTTCCAACCTACTTTTATTTGCATCTTTACTTTTTGCATCTATATTATAAAATACCAAAAAAAATATTTATCTTATCATACTTTCTCTATCAGATCTAACTTTCGCAAGTGGCCGTGAAGGGATTGACAACCCCTTTATTGCGTTGGTTGCGAGTTCTTGGTTTGTTTGTGTAGATGCGTGGGACTTTTGAGGAGCCTCCTACTGGATTGATACCTTGGTCCTCAAAAACTGAGGGAAATACTTATGCTACTATTGCTGCATCACCTGTTCCTCTTCAAGGAAAACCAACGCAAGCTCAAGACGTAGCACTATGCTATTTTGATAGGACATGATTATTTGTTAGTATGCTTCGAAGTATTATGATTTTTATGTTTTATAAGCTTTTATCTTGAGTCATTTGGATCTGAACAATCATGCCACAATAGAGAAAATTACATTGAGAATTATGCTAGGTAGCATTCCACATCAAAAATTGTGTTTTTATCATTTACCTACTCGAGGACGAGCAGGAATTAAGCTTGGGGATGCTTGATACGTCTCCAACGTATCTATAATTTTTTATTGTTCCATGCTATTATATTACCCCCTTTTGGATGTTTATGGGTTTTATTTTACGTATTTATATCATTTTTGGGACTAACCTACTAACCGGAGGCCCAGCCCGTATTGCTGTTTTTTTTGCCTATTTCAGTATTTCGAAGAAAAGGAATATCAAATGGAGTCCAAACGGAATGAAACCTTCGGTAGCGTGATTTTTGGAACGAACGTGATCCAGAGAACTTGGAGTGCAAGTCAAGAAGCAAACGAGGCGGCCAGGAGATAGGAGGGCGCGCCCCTGTCTCCTGGGCCCCACAGGCGGGCACCGACGTACTCCTTCCTCCTATATATACCTACGTACCCCGAAAACATCCAAGGAGCCAACAAAAAACAATTTCCACCGCCGTAACCTTCTGTATCCGCGAGATCCCATCTTGGAGCCTTCGTCGGCACTCCGCCGGAGGGGGAATCGACCATGGAGGGCTTCTACATCAACACCATAGCCCTTCCGATGAGTTGTGAGTAGTTTACCACAGACCTTTGGGTCCATAGTTATTAGCTAGATGGCTTCTTCTCTCTTTTTGGATCTCAATACCATGTTCTCCCCCTCTCTTGTGGAGATCTATTCGATGTAAACTCTTTTTGCGGTGGGTTTGTCGAGATCCGATGAATTGTGGGTTTATGATCAAGTTTATCTATGAGAAATATTTGAACCTCCTCTGAATGCTTTTATGTATGATTGCGTTATCTTTGCAAGTCTCTTCGAATTATCAGTTTGGTTTGGCCTACTAGATTGATCTTTCTTGCCATGGGAGAAGTGCTTAGCTTTGGGTGTCCTTTCCTAGTGACAGTAGGGGCAACAAGGCACATATTGTATTGTTGCCATCGAGGATAAAAATATGGGCTTTATATCATATTGCTTGAGTTTATCCCTCTACATCATGTCATCTTTCTTAATGCGTTACTCTATTCTTTATGAACTTAATACTCTAGATCCAGGTAGGAGTCGGTCGATGTGTGGAGTAATAGTAGTAGATGCAGGCAGGAGTCGGTCTACTTGTCGCGAACGTGATGCCTATATACATGATCATGCCTAGATAATCTCATAATTATTCTCTTTTCTATCAATTGCTCGACAGTAATTTGTTCACCCACCGTAATACTTATGCTATCTTGAGAGAAGCCACTAGTGAAACCTATGGCCCCCGGGTCTATCTTTTATCATATTTGCTTTCAATCTACTTTTATTTGCATCTATACTTTTTGCATCTATATTATAAAATACCAAAAATATATTTATCTTATCATACTATCTCTATGAGATCTCACTTTCGCAAGTGGCCGTGAAGGGATTGACAACCCCTTTATTGCGTTGGTTGCGAGTTCTTTGTTTGTTTGTGTAGGTGCGTGTGACTTTTGAGGAGCCTCTTACTGGATTGATACCTTGGTTCTCAAAAACTGAGGGAAATACTTACGCTACTCTGCTGCATCACCCTTTCCTCTTCAAGGAAAACCAACGCAAGCTCAAGACGTAGCACTCAGCCACAACACGCCGCCCCTCACCGACCGGGCTGCCTCGACATGGGCGGCCACCACCGCGTAAAGGGCCACCGCCGGGACCACAGGAAGCCATGGCAGGGGTCGGGGATGCTTGCGAGGGCGACCGCGGCCGCGCTTGGGCGGAGGAGAGCTAGGCCCTTCCTAGCGAGCCTTCTCCTTCTCCACGGCCGAAAACCTCTTCACGGGCGCCATGGGGTGCTATGAGCAACAGGAGCGAGGAGGGAGGAGAAGCGGGCGGAGCAAGAAGAGATGGGCAACGGGGGCTTTCATCTCTCCCTGTTTATAGCGTGAGGGAGGCCAACTGTCGACCTCCACGATCGCAGGTAATCACTCTTTTTGCATGTAGCAGGGTCTCGTCAAATCGGGCAATTGCAGAGGCAGCGTGGGGAAGCGGAGACGCCTACGCCCAATCAACCACCACACGGCGACCAAGGCCACAAGCTATTGGGGCCCGTGGCGCTCTGCACTTGCCCTTTGGCTTCGTTGCTAAGCCAAGTCTGAGCGCACCTTGGGACCGGGGGCTACTGTCAGTGTTCTGGGAACGGGGGTCCCCAGACTTGCCTGCCTGCAGCCTGCAGCGTGGCTCAGCAGTGGCCCAATATGACCTTTCTTCACCAACCCAAGTTCAAGACCCTCGCGAGGGGCCAAGCCTCGCGGGGCGGACGACGCAAGGCCTTCTCAGGGGTGGCCTCCCCAGGCAGGCTCGCGAGGAGGCGGAGAGATCAAGGCAAGGGGTACCTCGCGAGGTGCTCATGACGCAAGCCATGATGATCAAGACCAGGCGGGCGTCAACCTGCTCAGCGTCCTCGTTTCCTCTTTGGTGCAAAGGGGGCAAGCGCAGACGCGGAGTACCGAGGCATCAAACAAAGGTTTCCATATTGATGCAACAAGACCAAAACCAGCAGGACGACAGGACGAAGGTCACCGTGGAGCCCAAGACGGCGTCATCACCAGTGCCTTTGGCAGTCGAAGACCACCTTTAGTCAGGATAGCTTGTACTAGCTGTCCCCTTTCAAAATGGCCGTTTTTGGCTCCCTTCCCGCTCAATATTTGGGAAGAGGACCAGGGCCTCTATAAATAGAGCCAACCACCATAGTAGAAGGGATCTCATCTGGAATCAGACCGAGACCTAGCTCATCCACACCACAAGGACACCTCTTCTCGCGAGGTTGTTCTTCCTCTGTACTGTTCATCATCAGCCCAAGAGGCAATCCACCACACCACACACTGGATTAGGGTATTACACCACAATGGTGGCCTGAACCAGTATAAACCTCGTGTCTCTTGTGTTGTTCATCGTGCTAGCTTAGAATCACGGCGAGGTTTTGGGCGTGTTTCGGTAGGGAGAAGATCTTCGTGCGCACCCCAGAGTTCGAACCTTAAGGGTTTTGCCGGAACCCGATATCCGACACAACCTCTTTCTCGTTCCAGTGATGCCGACCATAAACCAGATTATCTCATAATCCTTGTCGCATGGCCATGCTTATCCTGGTCAGATCACACGAGGGGCCCAGAGTATATCTCTCCTGATCGAAGGGGCAAATCCCATCTTGCTTGACCATGTCTCGCAGCATGGGTCTGGACAAGTCTGAAACCTACCTTTGTAACTACCCAGTCACGGTGTAGCGTTTGGTTGGCCCAAAGCAGGTTTGTCACCATCCCGAGTACATGCGCCAGCTCAGGTCTTAGGACATAGAATGTATGTTGTACTAGAGACTCACAGAAGACATATCGATGTGTCTCATAGTTGGGTCTGTCCGATTCAAACCTTATCTCGACTCGGATCCGACTACGTCGAATCTGACCAGATCCTTCTGAGTCCATATTATCCAGTTAGCATCCAATGCTCCATGGCTAGTGAGACCAAGCCATCGACCGTGTCATATGCTAGTCTAGTTGGTTGCGCGTCCACACAACCATTTTGACTAGGGACCTTTTAGGACAGTAATCATACAATGTATAGTCCCACAAACAAGTCATGTACTTGCTGATATAAATCATTGATAATGTCCAAGGACTATCTTTATTAATAAACACATAGGAAATATCATCATACATGATTTCCTCTAGGGCATATCTCCAACAATAGCACACCGGTTGTACATGCACAAGAACCAGCCCTACCACACATAACCTAGACTCTCGCAGATTGTACCCCTACTCTGATGGATAGAGAATCAGCTTCACCCAATCTAACCCCAACCATAGTAGATAGTAACCAAGTTCTAGTTGACCCAACACCATCTCCACCATAGAGCTCCCAAACAAGAGCAGTTAGTAAGGCAGCTCCAGTGCCCAAAGCGCCAGGACTACCACGGCGAACCCCAACTCCACCAGTTAGTACACCTATTCCTGTGGACGAAGCACAACCAGCCACGCGTAGTTTAGCATCTATCGCATTTGATGTTAAATCCTATTTTCATATTGATGACCCACAAGTATAGGGGATCCAATGCTCCATGGCTAGTGAGACCAAGCCATCGACCGTGTCATATGCTAGTCTAGTAGGTTGCGCGTCCACACAGCCCTTTCGACTATGGACCTTTTAGGACAGTAATCATACAACGTATAGTCCCACAAAAAAGTCACGTACTTGCTGATGAATCATAGATAATGTCCAAGGACTATCTTTATTCATAAACACATAGGAAATATATCATACATGATTGCCTCTAGGGAATATCTCCAACAGTCTCCCACTTGTACTAGAGTCAATCAAATAGACATCGAATGCCCATAGCTCTAACGTGCCCCTCATGCTTGGGTTGTGGAAGCCGCTTAGTTACGGATCCGCAACATTTTCATTTGTGTGAATTTTGCATAACTCTATCACCATTCTTTACGATCTTTCGTATCAGGTGATATTTCCGATCTATGTGTCTGACCTTGTGGTGATTCCTCGGCTCCTTGGCTTGTGCGATGGCACCAGAATTATCACCATAAAGGTCCAACGCTTTTACCGAGGCTAGAAAAATACCAAGATCATCCAGAAAGTTCCGGATCCAAACACCTTCCTTTGCAGCTTCACAAGCCCCAATGTATTCGGCTTCTATGGTAGAATCGGCCATCGTATCTTGCTTGGAACTCATCCAGCTCACTGCCCCTCCGTTCATGACATACACGAATCCAGACTGTGATCGACAATCATCTCTATCGGTTTGGAAACTAGCATCAACGCAACCCCTTACGACGAGCTCTTCCTCACCTCCATAAACTAGGAACATCTCTTTAGTCCTTTTCAGGTACTTCAAAATAGTCTTTACCGCTGCCTAGTGACTCTCACATGGGTTGGCCTTGTATCTACTTGTTAGCCTTATTGCAAAAGTAACACCGGTCCGTGTACATATCACGGCATACATGATGGATTCGATTGCCGAGGCATACAGAATCCTACTCATCCTGCTTCGCTCATCAGATATCGGAGGACTCTAAGTCTCGCTTAGCCATATACCATGTGATAATGGCAAAAACGCTCTCTTCGCCTCACTCATGTTGAACGCTTCAACACTTTATCTATGTACGTGCTCTGGCTTAAGCCGAGCAACCTCTGATGTCTACTATGCAACCTTCTTCTTGTAGACTCATGTTGGGCCTCCAAGCGCAGAGTTTTGTAGGACAATAGAAAAATTCCCTCAAGTGGATGACCTAAGGTTTATCAATCCGTGGGAGGCGTAGGATGAAGATGGTCTCTCTCAAACAACCCTGCAGCCAAATAACAAAGAGTCTCTTGTGTCCCCAACACACCCAATACAATGGTAAATTGTATAGGTGCACTAGTTCGGTGAAGAGATGGTGATACAAGTGAAATATAGATGATAGGTATAGGTTTTTGTAATATGAAAATATAAAAACAACAAGGTAGCAAGTGGTAAAAGTGAGTGAAAATGGTATTGCAATGCTAGGAAACAAGGCTTAGGGTTCATACTTTCACTAGTGCAAGTTCTCTCAACAATGATAACATAATTGCATCATATAACAATCCCTCAACATGCAACAAAGAGTCACTCCAAAGTCACTAATAACGGAGAACAAACGAAAAAATTATTGTAGGGTATGAAACCACCTCAAAGTTATTCTTTCTGATTGATCTATTGGGCTATTCCTATAAGTGTCACAAACAACCCTAGAGTTCGTACTACAATAACACCTTAAGACACACATCAACCAAAACCCTAATGTCACCTAGATACTCTAATGTCACCACAAGTATTCGCGGGTTTGATTATATGATATGCATCACACAATCTCAGATTCATCTATTCAAACCAACACAAAGAACTTGAAAGAGTGCCCCAAAGTTTCTACCGGAGAGTCAAGACAAAAACGTGTGCCAACCCCTATGCATAAGTTCACAAGGTCACGGAACCCACAAGTTGATCACCAAAACATACATCAAGTGGATCACGTGAATATCCCATTGTCACCACAGATAAGCACATGTGAGACATACATCAAGTGTTCTCGAATCCTTAAAGACTCAATCCGATAGGATAACTTCAAAGGGAAAACTCAATCCATTACAAGAAGGTAGAGGGGAGAAACATCATAAGATCCAACTATAATAACAAAGGTCGCGGTACATCAAGATCGTGCCAAATCAAGAACACGAGAGAGAGATCAAACAAATAGCTACTAGTACATACCCTCAGCCCTGAGGGTGAACTACTCCCTCCTCGTCATGGAGCGCCAGGATGATGAAGATGACCATCGGTGATGATTCCCCCCTTCGGCAAGGTGCCAGAACAGGGTCCCGATTAGTTTTTCATGGCTATAGAGGCCTACGGCAGCGGAACTCCCGATCTAGGTTCTGTTCTGGAAGTTTGGGGATATATAAGAGGTGTTGGCGTCGGGAACAAGTT
>NC_041389.1:299310328-299315558 GCF_002162155.2 Triticum dicoccoides
GGGGGGGTCCAGGAGTCAACCACAAGATAGGGGGGGGGGCGCCCAGGGGGGTCGGGCGCACCCTCCTGTCTTGTGGTTGGCTCGGGGCTCCTCTGGCCCAACTCTGATGCTCCGTGGGCTTCTTCTGGTCCAAAAAATAACCACCTTAAATTTTCAGGTCAATTGGACTCTGTTTGATATTCTTTTTCTACGAAACTCAAAAACAAGGAAAAAACAGAAACTGGCACTGGGCTCTAGGTTAACAGGTTAGTCTCAAAAATCATATAAAATAGCATATAAAACATCCAAGATGGATAATATAATAGCATGGAACAATAAAAAATTATAGATACGTTGGAGACGTATGAAGCATCCCCAAGCTTAATTCCTGGTCGTCCTCGAGTAGGTAAATGGTAACAACAGAATTTTTGATGTGGAATGCTACCTAACATATTTATCAATGTAATCTTCTCTATTGTGGGAAGAATATTCAGATCCATAAGATTTCAAAACAAAAGTTTAATATTGACATAAAAACAATAATACTTCAAGCATACTAATAAAGCAATTATGTCTTCTCAAAATAACATGGCCAAAGAAAGCTATCCTTACAAAATCTAGTCTGGCTATGCTCCATCTTCATCACACAAAATATTCAAATCATGCACAACCGTGATGACAAGCCAAATCAATTGTTTCATACTTTTGATGTTCTCGAACTTTTTCAACTTTCATGCAATACATGAGCGTGAGCCATGGACATATCACTATAGGTGGAATAGAATATGGTGGTTGTGGAGAAGACAAAAAGAAGGAGATAGTCTCACATCAACTAGGCGTATCAATGGGCTATGGAGATGCCCATCAATAGTTATCAATGTGAGTGAGTAGGTATTGCCATGCAACGGATGCACTATAGCTATAAGTTTATGAAAGCTCAAAAGAAAACTAAGTGGGTGTGCATCCAACTCGCTTGCTCACGAAGACCTAGGGCAATTTGAGGAAGCCCATCATTGGAATATACAAGCCAAGTTCTATAATGGAAAATTCCCACTAGTATATGAAAGTGACAACATAGGAGACTCTCTAACATAAAGATCATGGTGCTACTTTGAAGCACAAGTGTGGTAAAAGGATAGTAGCATTGCCCCTTCTCTCGTTTTCTCTCATTTTTTTCTTTTTTTGGCCTCTTTTTTTTAATTATTTTTCGTCCGGAGTCTCATCCCGACTTGTGGGGAAATCATAGTCTCCATCATCCTTTCCTCACTGGGACAATGCTTTAATAATGAAGATCATCACACTTTTATTTACTTACAACTCAACAATTACAACTCGATACTTAGAACAAAATATGACTCTATAAGAATGCCTCCGGCGGTGTACCGGGAAGTGCAATGAATCAAGAGTGACATGTATGAAAGAATTATGAACGGTGGCTTTGCCACAAATACGATGTCAACTACATGATCATGCAAAGCAATATGACACTGATGAAGCGTGTCATAATAAATAGAACGGTGGAAAGTTGCATGGCAATATATCCCGGAATGGCTATGGAAATGCCATAATAGGTAGGTATGGTGGCTATTTTGAGGAAGGTAAATGGTGGGTGTACGGTACCGGCGAAAGTTGCGGTGTACTAGAGAGGCTAGCAATGGTGGAAGGTTGAGAGTGCGTATAATCCATGGACTCAACATTAGTCATAAAGAACTCACATACTTATTGCAAAAATCTATTAGTAATTGAAACAAAGTACTACGCGCATGATCCTAGGGAGATAGATTGGTAGGAAAAGACCATTGCTCGTCCCCGACCGCCACTCATAAGGAAGACAATCAAGAAATAAATCATGCTCCGACTTCATCACATAACGACTCACCATACGTGCATGCTACGGGAATCACAAACTTTAACAAAAGTATCTCTCAAATTCACAACTACTCACTTGCATGACTCTAATATCACCATCTTCATATCTCAAAACAATCATAAAGAATCAAACTTCTCATAGTATTCGATGCACTTTATATGAAAGTTTCTATTATATCCCTCTTGGATGCCTATCATATTAGGACTAAATTTATAACCAAAGCAAATTAACATGCTGTTTAAAGACTCTCAAAATAATATAAGTGAAGCATGAGAGTTCATAAATTTCTTCCAAATAAAACCACCGCCATGCTCTAAAAAGATAAAAATGAAGCACTAGAGAAAATGACAAACTACTCCAAAAGATATAAGTGAATATCAATGAGTAGTTGAATAATTATGTAACTACATGAAGACTCTCTAACATTTATGAATTTTGATCTTAATATTTTATTCAAGCAGCAAGAAAAACAAAATAAAATAAAATGACACTCCAAGCAAAACACATATCATGTGGTAAATAAAAATATAGCGTCAAGTAAAGTTACCGATGAACAAAGACGAAAGAGGGGATGCCATCCGGGGCACCCCCAAGCTTAGTTGCTTGGTTATACTTGAATATTACCTCGGGGTGACTTGGGAATCCCCAAGCTTAGGCTCTTGCCACTCCTTATTTTGTAGTCCATCGAAACTTTACCCAAAACTTGAAAACTTCACAACACAAAACTCAACAGAAAATCTTATGAGCTTCGTTAGTATAAGAAAATAAATCACCACTTAGGTACTGTTGTGAACTCATTCTAAATTCATATTGGTGTTATATATACTGTATTCCAACTTCTCCATGGTTCATACCCTCCGATACTACTCATAGATTCATCAAAATAAGCAAACAACACATAGAAAACAGAATCTGTCAAAAACAGAACAATCTGTAGTAATCCGGAAACTTTCCACAATTCTGTAACTCCAAAAATTCTGAAAATTAGGAAAATATAGGAATTTTGTATATCAATCTTGTGTAAAAATTTAAGATCAAAAGCACGTTCCAGTGAATTTTCACATTTCCTGGACTGAGCACAAAAGTTTATGTTTTTGCACAGAATCAAGTCAACTATCATCTACACTATCCCAAAGGCTTTACTTGGCACTTTGTTGAAACAAAAGCTATAAAACATGATTACTACAGTAGCATAATCATGTGAACACACAAAAACAGTAGGGGTAAATATTGAGTTGTCTCCCAACAAGCGCTTTTCTTTAATGCCTTTTAGCTAGGCATGATGATTTCAATGATGCTCACAAAAAAGATAAGAATTTAAACATAATGGGAGCATTATGAAGCATAAGACTAGCACATTTAAGTCTAACCCACTTCCTATTAATAGGTATTTTGTGAGCAAACAACTTATGGGAACAAGAATCAACTTGCATAGGGAGGCAAAACAAGCATAACTTCAAAACTTTCAACACATAGAGAGGAAATTTGATATTATTGCAACTCCTACAAGCATATATTCCTCCCTCATAAATTTTTTCAGTAGCATCATGAATGAATTCAACAATATAACATCACATAAAGCATTCTTTTCATGATCCCCAAGCATAGAAAATTTACTACTCTCCACATAAGCAAATTTCTTCTCATTCGGAATATTGGGAGCATCATAAGAAACTCGAATACTATAAATTGTTTCCACATTAAAAGAGTAATGTTCATAAAAATGGTAATCATAATCATGAAAAGTTTTATAAATATAATCATCACTACTTTTTATAACATAAATATCATCACAATAATCATCATAAGTAGCAACTTTATTCTCATCATAATCAATTGAAACCTCTTCCAAGATAATGGAATCATTACTAAATAAAGTCATGACCTCTCCAAATACACTTCAATAATTATCACAATAAGATTCAACACCCTCCAAAATAGTGGGATCATTACTTCCTAAAGTTGACACTCTTCCAAACCCACTTTCATCAATATAATCATCATAAATAGGAGGCATGCTATCATCATAATAAATTTGCATATCAAAACTTGGGAGGCTAAAAATATCATCTTCAATAAGCATAGCATCCCCAAGCTTGGGGCAATCATTAATTGCAGCAAATAAATTCCCAAATATGTCATTTTCATCAAACATAGCATCCCTAAGCTTGGGCCTTTGCATATCATAAGCATAATCACTCTCATTATTAATAATATGGATAGCACCAATAGTATAGCAATTATTATTGTCGGATTTCGGGTTCCGCAAACCCTTGATAGGTTTGAACTCTGGGGTGTGTGCGGAGATCTCAACCTACCCAGCCTGCCTACTCACGATCCTCACGGCCTAGCGCGTCGAGCTCAAAGGAATAGAGAGACACATTAGTTTATCCTGGTTTGGGCCACCTTGCGGTGTAATACCCTACTCCATCTTTGTGGTGGATTGCCTCGAGGGGCTGAGGATGAACTAATATAGTGGATGAACAACCTCGGGAGGTGAGGTGTTCTTGAGCTCAAGTGAGCTGGTGAAGGAGGAATGACTTTGCTCCGTTCGGATCTCTCTCCCCTTCTATGGTGGTGGCTAAGTCCTATTTATAGTGGCCTTGGTCCTCTTCCCAAATGTTGGCGGGAAGGGATCCCACAACGGCTGGATTTGAAGGGGGACGAGAAGTACATCCTATACTGACTAAAGTGGTCTTCTCCTGCAAAAGCCTCTGGTCATGACGCTGCGGTGGACTCGGCAATGACCTCCGTCTTGCCGTCTTGGCGGTCTTGGTCTTGTTGCACCAAAATGGAAACCCTTGGTTGATTCCTTGGGACTCCGCGCCTACTGCTTGCACTACAAACAAAAACACATCCATGACATTTTGGGTCGAACAATTTTTTCTGTCATACTTATGACACTTCTATGACGAAAATTGTGACAAAACCAGGTATCATCATAGATGCGGTGGGCTCCTACTTCTATGACAAAAAATCATGACAGGAAATGGGATTTTCGTTCTGGGCGGGCTGGAGACGCAGCTGCAGGACATTCTTTGGGCCGTCCATGACAAAAAAAACCATGGTAGAAGCGAGGGTGAGGAAAATATAGGGGTGTTCCCGGTTACGGTGGGTGGTCGGGGCCGAGCGATGCACGGAGGTTTGCACGTTTCTCTCGTACACGCACATGCGTGGGTGCAAGGCGTTGGGCTCTAACTGAACCCGAGCGAGGCGTTCGCCTACCGAACCCAAGCAATTGCACTACAGGCTACACATTACTGAACCCGAGCGATCGATCGATGGCTGTTAACTAAACCCGATCGAGCAATTCCTTTGCGACTGTTGCTAACTGAAGCCGATCGATGCTGCCTCTGGATGAACAATGAGCGTTGTTGGGGG
>NC_041389.1:299315849-299329695 GCF_002162155.2 Triticum dicoccoides
AGGGCTGGATGAACAGGACCCCGTGGAGGGAAGGTTGAACAGTAGCCGGTGGAGGGCTGGTTGAACAGTAGCCGGTGGAGGGATGGATGAACAGTAGCCCATGGAGGGGTGGTTGAACAGGACCCCGTGGAGACGGCTGGTTAAACAATAGCCGGTGGAGGAGTGTGCGGTGGAGGCTGGATGAACAGGAGCCCGTGGATGAACAGTCGCAGGTGGAGGCTGGAGGAGGTCGACGATGGATGAACAGTAGCCCGTGGAGGCTGGAGGAGGTCGACGGTGGAGATGAACAGTATCCTGTGGAGTCCCGTTTTGCGGTACGCCACACCCCTCCCGATGAACAGGACCCCCGTTTCGACCGTAGCGCTCGAACACAAGTCTGTTTCCTCCGTTTTGCGGTACGCCACACCCCTCCCGATCAACAGGACCCCGTTTCAACCGTAGGAGGTCCAACATAAGTCCGTTTCCTCCATTTTGCAGTACGCCAGACCCCTCCTGATGAACAGGATCCCATTTTGACCATGGCCGGTCGAACACAAGGCCGTCTCCTCTGTTCTGCGGTACGCCAGGCCTCATTTCCATCGGCTGTTCTGTCCAAGCCGGTTGCCTCCCGATGAACACCACGCATTCCGTTGCCTCTCGATGAACACGACGCATTCTGTTGCCTCCCCATGAACACGAGATGACGCAGTTTCTCCATTCCGACCCAGCCATGTACATGAGCCCTGGCCATATGTATGCGTGAGTAGGCATTCGAGACCCCGCCCGTATGTACGTATGTGGCCGTTTTTCTTTCTTGGACCCTGGCCGTTGTACGTACATGTACATGCTACGTGCGCGCCTCTATTACGACACGTGCGCGCCTCTACACCGACCAGTATGTATGTACACGTTCACGACCAGAATGACAATGCTACGTATGCTTCGACCAGGTGGGTCCGACTGTGAGGCACTTCCTTGCGTGCGAAGATGTTGCTGGTGGGTCCCAGCAGTCAGGGGGCGAATCGTTTTTTGCCTGTAACATGGACGCACTTCCTTGCGTGCGAAGATGTAGCTGGTGGGTCCTAGCAGTCAGGGGGCGAATCATTTTTTTGCGTGTAACATGGACGCACTTCCTTGTGTGCGAAGATGTAGCTGGTGAGTCCCAGCAGTCAGGGGGGAAACATTTTTTTCACGAAATACGGTGGCCCGTCCGATGGGTCCCTGCTGTCAGGTGGAGGAATCATTATTTTGCGTGTAATAAGGAGGCACTTCCTTGCTGCAGCCGTGGACCCAGCTGACATCATCTCCACGTATAGTACTCTTCTGATGGAAGTCATTCCTTGACCATGTTGACCACACCACGCCGAGAGCACCAGGGCGGTGGATGACGGCGAGGCCTAGGAAGGGGATGACGCGGAGCCGGGGAAGATGCGGCAGTGGAAGCCCGCGCAGAGAGGAGTATGAGGGTTCACTGGTTTGGCTGCGGTGTGAGGTTACCATCACCGCAGAATAACAGGGGGTGAGGGTGAGTAGAGGGATGCCCTGGCCAGCGGTGGGAGTAGTAGGGGGCGGTGAGGCCTGCGCGGCTGCACAACCGGCCACGGGAGGCGGGAGCAGGCGGTCCCATCGACACTGGATTTGGCGGCTGGAGTAAGAAGATCAGAGATTGAAGAAATATAACGTTCGTTGGATTGACATCCAACAGTTACATTAGCTAGAATCGTTTGTAGACGTATATAATAACTAAAAAAATCTTGCATACACGTCAACTTAATAGGCCCACAAGTCAGACCATTCCCTATTTTTTTAATAATTTATATATAGCTCATTGCAACCTCTTATGCAACTTATTGCAGTCCGTTTTTTTGTTGGCCAGGGCCAGGGTTAAAAATTTAAATGAAATTTCACATATTTCTGTGGGTTCCAAACTATTTTTAATACCGAAATGTCGAGCTAGATTTAAAGTACTTTGAAGATATATTTAAATTAGGTTAAAGCCAATTGAAATAGGAATCTGAAAATGTGAAAAAATTAAGAAATTGTAAAGTAATTGTCAATTTGTCATCTATTTTTATATTTACAACCCATTTCATATTACTTTTAAGATTTGCAGGCGTCTTGAAAGAGTTGCAGTCCATTAGGGCGTAGAAAAATAAGTAGGTCTAGATTGGGTATTCTTCAGAAAAATAAACTGGGCTCATTTTCACAAAGAAAAAATAGCTGGACTGGTCATATGGTGAACATAAAATATAAGCCTGGGCTAGACGGGCCACAGCCCAGTTGAAACCCTGCTCTGTCTCAACAATAACAAAAAATACTGCTCGAGCAGCTACGTCCCAGGTGTCACCTGATCTTGTGCTGCTCTCTTGTCTATTGACTATATACGCTCATAATGTCGTGGGTCCCAGATGTCAAGAAACCACTAGGAGGAAGCATTTTCTTTTTCATACGCTGACATGGTGGGCCCATACTGTCATCATCTCCATGTACTTCTGCCGATTCCTGTTGTTTGTTGACCATGTTGACAACGCGAGAGGGCGGCGCCACGGCAAGCGCACCAAAGCGCGCGGAGGACGACGATGAGGCCTCGGACGTCGGTGTTAACGATTTAGGAGACGGTGGGGCGGTGATGTGTGCGCTAAGGCGCAGCCAGCAGTGGGAGGCGGAAGCAGGCGGCCCCGCCGGCGCTGGTTTGGTTTTGGCGGCTGGAGGAAGACAGGAGTGAATGAACACGACAAACTGTAAAAGCAGCAGGAGTACATAACAACCTTAACTGAAACCATCAGGGGCACTTAACAACCATAGCTGAAAGAAGTATGAGTACTTATACAGGTTCAACTGTACAAAGCACGCCTCGAACATTGCTACTTTGCCTACAGTTAACCAAGGGTGAGGCCGCCAAGCCCCAGGACAAGGCTTAGGTGCCACCCCGTGCATCCACAACCTTCAGAAAGCGGCTTCATCTTGCAATGTGGTCAATAAACAGGATATTCATCCTTTAGAACCATGGAAAAGCAGGAACATAATCTTCTGTCCTATTCTACAAGATGGATGGGCCTTCATTATTTGAGACCACCCATGAATAAGTATCTTTTCACCTCCAAGGGGAATGGAGTAGGTCGACATAAACATCATGTTGTGACCAAGCGCAAGTCTGACCCGACCATGGTCAGGCATCTGTATAGGAACAATAGAACTGTGCAGTTTCAGTTTCAAGAAGATCTCAATTGTAAAGCTGTGTATAAGCAATAGTTTATGAACAACATATATAACAAAAAACAGCCCGTACCATAAGTTGCTCGACACAGTTGGACCTGTTCAACGAGTGAAGCAGTGGCACACATATCCCACGTGGCCTTCCACCATTGAAACGCCCCACAAGGACCTCAAGACGATCAATAAAGTGTAGGAACTTGTGGATGTCGTCCGAGTCAACTTCAGTTCCATCAGTAACAGCTGAGTTCTTACAGAATAACAAACGAGCAGCCTGCTTAACTCTGAAAAAACCTACACGTGCCACCAATTATAAGAAAATATTAGTTAGAAGTAGCATCTTCGTGAGAGATTCGTTGCTACTTCTAAAGTTAAATTGTGATTAGTTAGGAAGAATAGGTGGATTAAGAAGTAATCGAGGCAACAAGCAAGAACCAGATACAAAACTAACATGGATGAACAATTGGAATGACATCGGAGTGAAAGATCGCAGTGAAGATGAGACCAGGTTCTGCTATTTCCATCAACATTCGTGCGCCAACTTTCAGTCCGTAACACTTGAGAAAGTTTATCCAAGTTCGACCATAAAGAAAGCAACTATCTTCTTGGTTCATGAACCAAACTCAGAACTTATATCCATGGCTTGTCTTCACTGTGACCATAAAACTGGTGTATTCAGTTATGGCAAGGCCGAGCATCTTGAGTACATGTATTCTGGCAGAGCAAATAATGCACTGCAGGAAAAATAATATGAGAACACAATGTATTCCCTATCCAAATCTAGAAATAATTTCCTCCTTCATGTTAGTGTTGACCATCGTACTAGTACCTTTTATCCAAATATAGCAATCCAAAATTCCAAATTAGTCAACAACATGTTCAAAAAACCCCACCCCCCGGATAGAAAAGAGGATTCTAGGAACATACTGTGCGCATTTTAAAATCCTGTGTTAGGATGAGAAGGAACAAGTGTGGCATCTTGCCGAGGGCGCAGAAACCTGTAGGGTCCTCGCACTTTGGGCACTGCAAATGAAACACACTAGATACAGTAGGAAGAAAAATGCATCAACGGCGGCGGCTGCCATCCTAGGATTACCCGCGACCAAGGGAATTGGATTTATCGGGGATGGATGAAGAATTTGTACCTGGTTATCCATGAGAAAACCCTATGCAATTGCCGAGAGGGGTTTTTCTCTGAACAAACAAACGAGGGAGAAGGGGATTCAGGCCCAGTGAAATATTGCCGCTTCATTCGTCCAGCTTACTGCTAAAGCTGGAAAGTTTTTTTTTGTGATTTGATGGCTCATTGGGCATTACTACGACGCTACGACCGGGGTGTGTCTACCGTGCAGTTGTGCCCTCTAATTTGGTGCATATGGCACGTGGACCACGTTGCCGGATGCCACACATATCAGCGAAGGAAGTAGAAAGACAGGAGTAACTAGTTACACATAAATATATTTTCGACAAAGAGATACTCCCTCTATAAAGAAATATAAAAATCTTTTATATCACAACTTTATACATAAGAAAAATCAAGGGGAACATATATAATTATAAAAAAAGAGTTTTTAAACACAGTATAGATGAGTTGGTGATGATGGTGTGCCTGCCAACGTGTAATATAGGCCGTCCGATTTATATCTGACGGATAGGAAGGAAACTATGACAATTTTGCAAAAAAGGTACCCACACACCTCTCCACATTTGCAAATAAGGCCTTCCCTCATTAATCCTTTTCTCTCACAAGATAAAATACTCATACAAATGCATCTTGATGTTACGTGCAACGCACGGGCATTATGGGGGTTCAGCTAAAAATATAATACTCAGACAGGCTCATGGTTCTGGACTTTGGGCCACAGTCCGGTGGGCTTGCATGTTTGGGGGCCCATGTGTTCTACCTCAGCGCTTTTCATATTGCAAGTGATCGGTATGGCACTGGTTTTGGATGCGATCGCAAGGCGAATACACAAAATTGAATAAAGCACGACAACTATTGGAATGAAATTGAACAACAGTTCCTAACCAGCAATCAGAGTTGCAATTCTATCAACGATATACCATGTGATAAATAATACTGTCATACTACTTATACACACATGACGTTTGTTTTACCATGCCAGATTATTACATCAAAACCTCTCGGAGGATAGATCAGTTAGGCAGTTGCGTGCTGCTACTGAAGAATTTCAAAGTTGATTTGGACCAGCTCCCCTTGCCGAGAAAGTTCGATTTTGACATCATCCCCTACCGCAAGATATGATTTAGATTTGAAACTTGACCATCCTTTAGCATTAATCATCGTGCGACCATCCTTTGTACTTACGGTGTATTAAGCAGGTTCATTCACACCAAGGCTGCGCATGGTAAGAGAAACTTGGCCACGGTCGCCCGGATTGTTGAACGACTCCCTCGTTGCTCTAGGAATTCTCTATTTGCAAACAAGAAGATATACACAAACAGTTAGATAAACACAATGAATCATGTGAAACAACATGGAAAGAAAAAAGAATGAAGCACTTGGGCGGCCAATGCTTACCAAGAAGGTGGACATGTCAGTTTTTATAAGGACTTTGGTTTATGAAGTGCAAACTGCAGCCCAGTCTGTTACCGGTGCAAGTGCTCGTTCGGTTGCCGCTGCACGGGCCGGAGCTGATGCAAGTGCAAGTGTTGGTGTAGGTGCCGAAGCCATTGCTGGTGCCCGTGCCGGTGCGACTGGTAGTGTTGTTGCTGCTGCCGAGATGGTGCTCCTTGTAGAGCTGGTGCCAGTGTCGGAGCAGGTGCCGGTGTCGATGCCCGATCCTCCAGTAGATCAGCATGATCTGCTGATGCGGTTGGTGCCCAATCCTCAGCTGGATCAGACTGAGCTACTGCCGCTATTAGTGCTAGAGCAACTGCTGGTGCTTGATCCGTTTCTAAAGGTGGTACCGATGTGCGAGACAGCGGCGATCGTGTCTGGTCTGCTATTATCAGCTTTCTAACTTGACTAGGATCCATGACTGTGATCCAATTTTTTCTTCATTTCTTTTAAACGCGAGAAGGACTAATTGTGGCGTTTTTGTTAAACCAAACTGCAATTCATCATAGGGATTCAGCTTGTACTCAGACAACAGGATGATCCAATTTTTTCCAGTAATATAAGTGATGGATAGTGCCTTTGTTACTAACACAACATAAGAAGTGAAACCTACAAAAATAGCCATCATAGAGCAAACCAAACGGTTTATTCTGTGATGAATGTCACATGGCAAAACCTGCATCGTAAAATTGCAGGAAAAGAAAGAAAACATGACATTAAATCAATAAGATTTAGACAGTAAATCAATAAGATTTACTTGATGTGACGCGTGTGAATCCTTACCAGGAAATCACTATGTTGAAGTACTAAACAGAAGATTGATCGTCCAACTACGGGTGGCATGCAGGGCCCTCACCTACTCCCACAAGCAGGACAGTCCAAAGGTCATGACAAATCATATGTACCAAACATCCATGGGACTGGAAATCCTGGTGGGTGCGATAAACCCTGCAATGCATACAGATATTGGAGTGTAACCATAACTGATAAACCGTCCTCACAAAAAAGATGATCTGGATACTTCAAAATATACAGGCTGAATTGAGTGGACAGACATTAGCATAGACTGTTCTCAGGACTCACCACACACCAAAAGCGGCAGTACTAAACAATACAGGGTTCACAAACACAAATCAAGTACTGAACAATAGTACTTACTACAGACAAGCAAAGTTGCACTAATTAAACTCTGCAGACTATTTCTTGCCACCGACCTATGGGATGAACCCTGCATAACTAACTAGGCCATGGACTTCGTGAGAGATGTCTACCTGTACCATCACCATCTCGTCAACCTTGGAGAACCTAACAGAGTGGTCTTTCCACTCATAAACATGATGATGAAGACATGTCACATCAAATTTGTCGGGAAGCTTTACAAGAACCACACCCTTCATAATCGAAGGCACAACCAAGAAATTGTTGTGGTCAAGTACAACCTCGAGAACACGCCTGACAACAACGCTACAAGAAAACACTAGTTCAGGACACGTGGCGACAAGGACACATCAGCTGGATAGTTTAGCAGTAGAACTCATCCTCGGGTCTTCCAGTTCACACGACATGACTTTGAGAACATCTCCACCGCGGACCTAGTTCTAACTCAAAAGAAACCATATTTTATTACTACCTCCGTTCAGAAATATAAGATGATCTTGGATATTATACTCCATATATGACTACATATACACATAGAAATGAGTGAACAAAGAGACTAGAACATGTCTTCAAAGGCATGAGAGCAGAGGGATTACTTGCAATATCCATAACACAAGTTACTTAGGCAAATATACCCTCTTCAATGGTAGCATTGATGTTCATAAAGTACTCCCTCCGTCCCAAAATTCTTATCTTAGATTTGTCTAGATATGGATGTACACATTTTAGTATTAGATACATCCATATATAGACAAATCTAACACAAGAATTTTGGGACAGAGGGAGTAGTTGAAAGTAATCTATAAGAAATTAGTGTCAACATCTGGCATGTTTTGGTCAAAAGAGGAATTTAGAACCGTCATTTGGCACACAAAAATCACATGCAAGATCACCCAGAAAGTTGTACTACTAGTACTAGTACTGCGTGTTAGATGAAAAACATGATCAAGATCGAGAAAAAGATCGTCAAGAAGAGATATTACCTGGACTTGCTTAACGAGGGATCCCGGAGAGGGGGGCTTGGACAGGGCGATGGCTTTGAGCTTGTCTGCGGTAGTATTGGTGGGATGCTTGCGCTTCTTCGTACCATGAGCCTTGACGGTTTTGGCCAGAGCCATAGACATCACATCGGCCGGTGCTCCATTTTCCATCCAAGAGAGGAAGTTGAGAGGGAAGAGTGAAATGAGGAACGAGATGAGGGAGAAGCGAAGCGAGTGGGGGTTTTCTTCAAGAGAGGAAGCTAAGAGAGAAGAGTGAAATGATGGTTGCTTCATCCGTCCAACTTACTGCTGGAAAGGAGGGGGTTTGTGATTTGACGGCTCATTGGGCATTACTGCGACGCTTTGAACGGGGAAGTCTACCGTCACTCTACTATGGAGTAATTTAGTGCATGGCTGGTGGACCCCGATGCTGGTTGTCCCACACGTCGACGAAAGTGAGTAATTTAGTGCATGGCTGGAGGAGGATTCGTGCGGTAGAGCGTGTCCACTGTTTTTCTAAAAAAAAGATCACAGCAAGCGTTTCCACTCTTATGATGGAGGAGTGCGAAACATGGCAGCCACTTGAACATATACAGTGCTCCTACTAGTAGGCGTGAGCAGGGGTTCATATGTCAGTACTACATAATCTTGTTGCTAGTGTAGTAAGATATGACGATAACAAATCATGTTGTGCGCATGTCAACTATATGAACAGTAATGTAGTAATATAGTACCGCTTTTTTGACTGTCCGGTCGAGAATGAACGGTGAGATCAATGTTAACAGAACTAGGTCTAAAATGCACAGAGAGTACGGTGCTACAGTACTCCATGAAACATGAAACATATGAAGAACGAATCAGTGTTAGGCAGGGTGTATGAAGGGTGCACGGGATGGGAGCAAAAGTTCCCTTCTCGACCCACTTTTGAGTGTTTGGCAGAGTGCATGAAGGGTGCATGAGTCCACACTAGTAGGTTAACACAAATACACGAAGATGTAACAACTATATTGAGATGAGAATGCAACCAAACACACCCACACGCTTTGTGCTACAATGAATGATCTGCACCGTCTGAGTTTGATCGAACGGTCACGTTGCGCCAAGACATGGACATGCCCATGCAGAGGGCGCCTAAACACCACAGAAGTCCCTCTGCTTCTCGAGGCACATGACATTGGTGATGCAGGGTGCAACCGCCCATAGAGCCCGCTCCCAGTTGACGGGAGCCAGCTCGTCAAAGACGGTGCCCAATGGCACAAATGGATTTCGGTGACAGAGCCCTGAGAGGATTCGCCCGGCAACGGTGATGGCAGCCTGCAACCCCTCCTTGTCCAACTCTGCACCCACCATCGCACGGAGATGGCTCAGCTCCTCGGAGATATAGGTGAAGAAGTAGACCAGGTCAGGAAGCCACAGCTCATTGAAGTCGACGGGGTGGTCGAACGGGTTTAGCCCGACGGCTAACATGGTCATGCTAGCACGACGGTAGGCATCACGCAGCCGCAACACGTGCGTGGCAACTTGGTCCACCAAGTGGCTGAGGCGATCCTGGACCTCGTCACGATCGGCCTGCTCATGCTCCAGCCGGCTCCCCTGACGGCCTATCGTATCTCCCGCTTTATGCAGCAACGTCGCCGATGCCTCGAGAATCTTTGTGGTGGACGCCTATCACTTTTGAAGCTCCATGAACTCCCGCACATAACGAAGGAGCATGGCACTCCTCTCCTCCTTGAGCTCACGGAGCTCCACGTCCTTAGCCCTAAGCTCCACATCCTTGGCCTGGAGCTCTGTGTCAGGTGCCTCACCTCGGACTCCGTGATCTGCTATGCTGCCATGGCACCAGGTAGAAGCAATGGGGAGAGGAAGCAAAGGGGGCGAAACGGCTGAAAGGCAATGCAATCTATGGGAAGGCAGATTATCACGCACAATATGCGATACTATCCTAAAGAGACTTGAAGGTCCCACCAAGGATAGAACCGCATATTGAAACACTTTTGCAAGGTGGATATCATTACATCAACATTACATAATAGATGGGGATACATACAAGAGGCATGTAATGCCACACGAATACAACACCACAATACATAAGAGCATCATCCGACTACGGATGAAACATAAACAGAAACTCAAACGACATCCACCCTGCTAGCCCAGGCTGCCGACCTGGAACCTATCCCCTGATCGAAGAAGAAGCAGAAGAAGAACTCGAAACGAGCAAACATCGCTCTCGCGTCAAGATCATCGCAAAACCTGTACCTGCAACTGTTGTTGTAGTAATCTGTGAGCCACGAGGACTCAGCAATCCCATTACCATGGGTATCAAGACTAGCAAAGCTTAAAGGGAAAGGAAGGGGTAAAGTGGTGAGGTTGCAGCAGCGACTAAGCATATATGGAGGCTAACATACGCAAATAAGAGCGAGAAGAGAGCAAATGGAACGGTCGTGAAGCTAGCAATGATCAAGAAGTTATCTTGAACTCCTACTTACGTCAAACATAACACAGAAACCGTGTTCACTTCCCGGACTCCACCGAAAAGAGACCATCATGGCTACACACGCGGTTGATGCGTTTTAATTCGGATCTGGTGTCAAGTTATCTACAACTGGACATTAACAAATTCCCATGTGCCCATAACCGCGGGCACGGCTTTCGAAAGTTTATAACCCTGCAGGGGTGTCCCAACTTAGCCCATGATAAGCTCTCGCGATCAACAAAGGATATACCTTCTCCCAGGAAGACCCGATCAGACTCGGAATCTCGGTTTACAAGACATTTCGATAATGGTAAAACAAGACCAGCAAAGCCTCCCGCTGTGCCGACAAATCCCGATAGGAGCTGCACATATCTCGTTCTCAGGGCACACCGGATGAGCCAGACGTCGGGTTGGCATAGACCCTGGTTGCCCAGGGGGCGCCGGACATCGCTCGGTTTGGACCAACACTTAGACAAGCATTGGCCCGGGGGGCTAAAATAAAGATGACCCTCGAGAGGGCGACTCCCAAGGGAAAAGGTAGGTGGTGGTGAGGCAAATGGTAAAACCAATGTTGGGCCTTGCTGGAGGAGTTTTATTCAAAGCGAACTGTCAAGGGGGTGCCATAAATCACCCAACCGCATAAGGAACGCAAAATCCGGGAACATAACACCGGTATGACGGAAACTAGGGCGGCAAGAGTGGAACAAAACACCAGGCATAAGGCCGAGTCTTCCACCCTTTAACAAGTATATAGATGCATTAATAATATAAGAGATATTGTGATATCCCAACATAAAACTGTCCACCATGGGCAATCTTCAACTTCACCTGCAACTAACAACGCTATAAGAGGGGCTGAGCAAAGTGGTAACATAGCCAAGCAATGGTTTGCTAGGAAGGGTGTCAAAGGTTAGAGGTTCATGGCAATTTGGGAGGCTTGAGGAGCAAAAGATAGGTAACGCAGCATAGCGATAGAACGAAGCAACTAGCATATCAATGATAGTAGTGAGATCCAGGGTAGCGGTCATCTTGCCTAAAATCCCGCAAGGAAGAAGAACGAGTCCATGAAGAAGATGAAGCCACGAAGACGAACCAAGCGTGGACGAACGAATCCTTACGATCGCAACGATACGGGAACTATCAAGAGAAGCACACAACATAGTAAACACACCACACGTGAACATGACATGATGCACAAACGAGTATGATGCAAGACAAGACTACATTAAGCTACTCATGGCAAGAGATGATGCAAACAAGAGCAACACATCAAGGCAAATTTAAATGAGGCCGGGAACAACATATAACAATTCCGGTAAGTCCTCATATGCATATTTCGAAATTGGTCCAGATCTGAATAAACCTTATGTTCAAATTGTTAAACAACAAGTTAAGATACACCAAGATGATCCACACGAGATTCTAGTAAAGTTACATATAAAGTTCATTTAGTTCGGAGCTATGGCCTAGAAGATATGAGCAAAACAAGTTAAACATGGCATTGATGCAAAATGCATACAAACATCAAGCAAACACTCTAAAAACATGGATTCAACATGATAATATGAAACAACATGCAAAATCAAGCAAGTTTCATATAGAGCACACTCAAAACGGAGCAACGGTTCAACACACACACACTAAACAAGTTATAGCAACAATCTGTCCAAAACAGCAACTAGGCATATTGCAAGCACCAAAACAACATGCTACAACATCTCAACATGAAAACAAAAGACATGGACATGATGTACAAGTAAAGCATAACAAAACATGAACAGTGAGCTATCTCCAGAAATCACTAGAACATGCTCAAACACACATGGCAAGATTGCAAATAATATCAGTTTCAGACTTTGCAGAAAATAACATCAGGTTGCAATGTTTAGAGCTATCAAGCAACATGCTGCAGGAACTTATCATGGCAAACAAAGGCATGGAATGAACCTACTAAATTCATAGATCAAATGTCCTTTACTGACCATGAGCCAAAAAGGATCAGAAGATATGATGGCACCCATGTAAACATGGCAAGTTATATTACAGATTCAAACATGGCAGGAACAACGATAAGTAGGCATGTAGATGAGCTTGTACCACTCACCACAGAGCATTACATGGCATGACAAGGCACCCAACAGTAATAATACATGTTTGTGAAGCTAAGCATGGCAAGAGCAAGTTCATAGGGTGCATGGATCACTAACAACAATCATGGCAACAACTGAGCTTAATGTTAACAGGCTGACAACAACATTATTTAGCAACTTTGGAGCAAGATATGAACAAGCTACAGCAAGCTATAATTGCAACCAGGGGCATGGATGGATAGAGCATGACATGTAGAACAAAACACCCTTAGTGAACATCTCCAGATTATGCATATAATGACTTGTAGCAGCAGGTTTACATAGCATCACGAAATAACACATTCAGCCTAGCAAAACAGTAACAGCAAGTACCCTACTTAACAAGCTCGATTCACTCACCACAAGTCATTGCATGACAAGATAAGCATAGCATCAGCAAGAAGACATGTTTATGAAACAAACCAAGGCAAGAACAAGGTCATAGCATGCAAGGATCAACTACAACAACCTTGGCAAAATTAAATAACAAGTAAACAATCTGCCAGGAAACAATTTGTAGCAAAAGTAGAGCACGAAAATGACATGCTAGACTACTCCATAATTGCAAACAGGGGAATGAATGGATAGACAATAACCATATGTTCAAAACATCCTTACTGAAGTATCTCAAAATATGCATGGATCTCTCTGTAGCATCAAGTTTACATGGCATCAAAATAACAACAGAACAGGGACTAAAAACAGCAACATTACGAAGCCTAGTTTGCATGCTTGTGCTAGTCACCACATTGATCACAAAAATACATGGTAAGCACCTCTGTAAAGAAGACATGGCATAGTTCAAAACACATGTAGACATCAACCTCATAGGATGCACACATCAAACATGGCAAAAATGACAAATGAGCAAGTTCTGATAACAGACAACAGACAACATCATATAGCACTCTTGCAACAATGATTCAGGCATCAAGATGGACTCAAATAAACATGATGCAATGGAATGAAATGAAGTACTCGTTGAGATGAACAATTTTACATATTACACGCACAAAATGGAGCCGTATGCAGCAAGTTATGATGCGATGAACATGGCATGATAATGTCCAAATATTCAGGACTTGGCCAAAAATATACCCTCGGGGAGAAGTTGGACGGGACGGTTCGGGGATGACCAGATCCGGGACGGGGCGGCGTTTGGATCGGGGAAGTGGTGGATCTGGTCCCACTCCCCCGGATCTGACCGAAGCAACTCCAGCGAGGTCGAGGACGGAGGCTCCGGCGACGGGGCCTGCCGGAGACGACGAGGGGCGGCGGGGAGGCGCGGCAAAGGAGGCCGGCGAGCTCCTGGCGGCGATGGCGAGGTCTG
>NC_041389.1:299330007-299467753 GCF_002162155.2 Triticum dicoccoides
GCGTGGGTGTCCCGCGGGCGACAGCGGCGGCAGATCGGGCCGGGCGGGCCGGAGGTGGGCCCGGTGGGCCGGCGGCACGGGGGCGGTGGCGGAGCCACGTGGTGGGACGCGGTTGGACGGGGGTGACGGGCGGACATGTCCGGCGGGGTCCGGACGTGTCCGGCTGCGGGATGAGGACGAAGCTAGGGTTGGACTGCGCGAAAATTTGGGGAGAGGCACATATTTATAGATAGAGGGAGCTAGGAGAGTCCAAATGAGGCACAGTTTTCGGCCACGCGATCGTGATCGAATGACCGAGAGCATGGAGGGGAGTTGGATGGGTTTTGGGCCAGTTTGGAATGGCGTTGGGCTGCAAAGAGAAAGGGGGGTTTCGGGCTTGGAGTATCAAACGGACTCCAAATGGCACGAAACTTGACAGGCGGTCTACCGGTGCTATACCAAGGCCGCTTGGAAAACCTCGGGCCATTCTGAGAATGTTTAACACCCGCTCACAACGAGAGACAAAAAGGGGGACGCCGGAGGGCATATGAGCGCCGGATTGCAAAACGGATAACGGGGAAAAGCTCAGATGCATGAGATGAACACGTATGCAATGCAATGCACATAATGACATGATAAAATGCAACACACAAGCAAATGAAATGGCTACAATGACGAATAATTGGCAGACACGTGGCGCATCGAATCCGGGGCGTTACACAGATGGAGCCAGCCGAGGAGCGGGGAATCTTTTCGTTTTCACCATGGGAAAACACCAGTCGATGACTTCTCACATCAGGGAGTAGTGGGTTTTACAGGCGGAGTCATCATGACTAATTGCTGCTGCGCCTGCTCCCATCAATCAAAAAACTAAAAATCCTGCCGCGCCTGCTCCCGTCAATCAAAAAATTAAAAATCCCGCCGCATCCAAACACCAAAGCAATGCCGTGGTGGATATTTAAATTTACCTTCCAGCAAGGAGATAAAAAAGGGGTGAAAAAACAAATGTGGCGGCGGCCTAGCTAATCAGTCGCACTAGCCCAACTAGCTAGCCACCGTGCTTCACTGATGTACTCAGCGGGAAAGGTGGTCTTTTGTGATTTGATGACTCATTTACTTACTTCGGCGCTACAACCGAGGAGGACCCAGAAAACGCGCGGTAGGGCGTCCCACGTCTCGGGAAGGAGAATATATGCGTGCACCACCCGGGAGAACCCCGAAACCACGCGGTAGAGTGTGCCACGTCTCGGCACGGAGGAAAAATGTGCGTGTAAAAATATACTGTATCATACGTAGTACCTATGGTTCGACCTCGTGACCCAGCCAGTCGGTTGAAAACACCCCACTAGCCACACAACTTCATCATGCTAACATGTCATGGAGGATAGGTGTGGTTAGCTCCGTCTCGACCAGCCACAACGTCTCTTGTTCTAGGCGATTCTTCTATTTTCCAAGTTTTTTTAGTTATAATAACACCACGGCAAGCTAGCGCCGCTCTTCGTGTGTGCTCGTGCAAAGGTTAGACGATGGAGAGGAGAGAGAGATCACAGATCTGGGACCCACCAGTAAGTGAGTTAACGGTCATGCACGTGTTGACGAGGCACTCCCTCTACTCTATTCAACGTAATATTGTATAAAATCAAGTTATGGAACAAAGCCAACAACCGTTGTTGTTTCAGGCTATCGACTTATGCTTTGTAGTCCAGGTTGCCAGTTCGAATCTCATCTTTCAGATTTGTTAGTTTTAGGTCCAAATTTGATTAATGACAAGTGGGACCCCCGTGTGTTGTTCCAATATTTCAGTGTAGGATGGTTTTTTTGAACAAACACTTTGCACGGTTAGACAAGTAACGACACGTACACGTATTTTGCAAGTTTACGAAGAAAATGACAGCGGCATAGAATATCACATCCACCCCGCAGCTTAGATGCTATGGTGATACAAGTTTTAACATCGTTGGAAGTGAGATCCAATGGCTTGGGAGTAGTCTTTGTAATCATGCGCAATTTCCAAACTCTCCAAAGGTTTTTTTTGCAAATAAAACATTCAGGCCTCGTGTGTGCCGCTGCATCTGGGATCCAATGGCTCCCCATTGCTCATATTAGGTGCTCCCCGAAACTTAATTTGCCACTATGGTGATACGAGCATCTAGGTCGTATGATCAGTGATCAGATGCCACATGCGTAGTACTTGTACTTTCTGCGCAATTCCCAAACTCTCTTAGCCGTATATTGCAAAAAATTCAAACCTCCTACCATGGGTCGTTAGATATCCGTGAACTCATATCACTATAGAATCTACGATGCGGGAGCACCTCATATTCTCCCATGCGAGAAAACATAAGGTGCTCTCGCAGCTTGGATGCTACGGTGATACGAGCTTCGAGGTTGTTTGATCTAAGATCCAATGGCATATGAGCAGTCTTTGTGCTTGTAAGCAGTGTCTGAACTCTTTGGGGGCTTTTCTGCAAAAAACCACTCAAACCACCGAGGAGTTCTTGGGTCACAAATCCAATGGCTCCGAAGAGCTTGTATCACCAAAGCATCTAAGGTGTGGTAGCACATGATATTCTTACATACAGGAGAATATGATGTCCTCCTTTATCTTAGATGCTACGGTGATATGAGCTTCGAGGTCGTTGGATATGGGATCCAAGGGCATCTAGGTAGCTTTTGTACAAATTGTGTGCAATTCTCAGACTCATCAAGGTTTCCTGTAAAAATATTAAGACATCCTGTGAGCTGCTATATCTCAGATCTACAAGCTCCAAGCAACTTGTATCGGCATATAGCATCTAAGGTATGGGGGCACATGATATTCTCCCGGGGAGGAGGGGGGTGCACAACCAATCGGTGTTTGGGAGGGTGGGGACAAATATAATCTAAACAATCCTAAACAGAGTTTCACAAATTTATCTAAGGTCGAGGGGTTAACCCCCGACAATCTACACAGCTCCGCCTAAACACAACATTTGCATGTACTGTAGTACTAGACTTAATATTCATGTTTCAGTTTCCTGTTCATTTTAAATATTGAAATCAGGACCACGCATGTCTTACATTTTACTCCCTTCGTTCCTAAATATTAGTATTTTTAGATATTTCAAATGGACTGGCACATACGACTGTATATAGACATATTTTAGAGTGTAGGTTCACTCATTTTGCTCCGTATGTAGTCACTTGTTGAAATCTCTAAAAGACTAATATTTAGGAATAAAAGGAGTATTTTTGAATTCTTGTCATACATGCATGGTTTGGAAAATAGATGCACTATACTTATTGGATTGTTGTTGTGTTCGTGTGTGTGTGTGTGGGTGTGTGGGTGTGTGTGTGTGTGTGGTCATATGCTTGATACATACAAAGTTTTCTCACCACCATATTGTTCATCTTTTAAATTTGAATTTGCAATGAAAAACTTACTAGGGATACCATGAAATGTGAAATCCATGTTGAGATCACTATATCACAAACTCACTCTAATTCAAGAACTCGTCATAAATCAATTACCATGTAGAGATTACTATTTGCAAGGAAAATACAGGAATTGTAATACACATAGATTCGTTCGACAATTTAAAAGATTCCTTTTGTGTTCTCGAATGGTAGGACCCAACGGCGTACCAGCCAGACCTTGGCTCGTGTTGATCCTAAAAAAATCGGGCTCGTGTCCTTCTGGTGACGTGCGTGGTACGCACATTAGGGAACCCCAACCAGTTGAGCCTCCGTGTTTCAAGTTGAAATATCTAGCGGCTAGAATTCCAGCCCTAGGAAATTCCCCTCATGTCCCCGGTCCATAATGACTACCGATGAACAATGGAGGGATGCTTTAGTAACTAGACAACGTTACCTACCGTGTCGAGCACGGTTCAATTCCCTCGGTTGCTGCTCCGCAAGGTCACCCGTTAACTGGATTGCCTAGTACCACCACTACTACTACACTAGGATGAGCACATAATTGGGCCCGTTTGTTCGTGCCTAGTACTTGAGTTAATATATCAGGCAATGCACTGGTACGAAGGGATTATCCTTTTACTCTACATATATAACTTGTCTGTAGTGTAACTAAGTAAAATGTTTGACCAAATACTTTCTTAAGAAATACAACAAGACAGATGTATGGCTTGAAAATTTATTGCATGATGCAGGTTATGATATTGTTTCGAATCCTGGATTTCAATTTTAGAAAATCCAAAACTGACCAGAAATTCATGAAACTGAGCATGGTCACGTGATATGGCACAAATATTCCTTCATAATTTTTTCTTCAATTTGAGACAAGCGGCTTATGACAAGTTGCACAATGAAGAGCCAAGGTATTTTGGAACAAAGACCTGTCACGTTAAGGCGAACACTTTCACTATTGAAACTATGGGCGTTTACGTGCCGCCACGAGTCCTGCTTCTCATCGGCAGGTGCCGTCCCAGCAAGCGTGTGAGTCGATGGTAGTGGCGGAGGTAGAGGGTGGCCAGGGTGGGCCATGGCCCACCCTGAGATTTTGAAATAGCGTTTATACCATAGGAGTAAGGCTAAAAAAATTAAAAAAATGTACATGTACAATACAAACTAACACTGCTGGCCCACCCTGGCCCAGTCGGCTAGGTCCACCACTGCTCGACGGGAGGCATGCAAGCAGACCACTGCATCGGCTGACAAGGAGGCGTGCGAGCAGACCATTGCGCAGGCTCACCGGGAGGCGAGCCCTTTGACCAGGCTCTACCGCCCATCTTCGTCCCAACTGCTCCCACTTTTAATGTCGTCGGCACCGCAGTGTAAAATCAACCCCGCACTACCCGGTATCGCTACAATCTTCTCTCTTCCTCTCTGATTCTCCTGTCGTCTACCTCCAACTAGCCTGGCCTAAACGTATGCCATGTCGCATCACGATGGTCTGCCCTTAGTCTTCCAGTTTCCTGAGGAAGACACCCAGCCGGAGTCTCAAGAACATAAGGCGCTTTGGGACGAGCTTGAACCGGCCTTGCGGGAAGACGACGCGCCTGTCCCCGCTCCTGTCACCCCGACTGCGCCAGTGCCCATCCCCGTGGCATTGATGGGCTGGGAGCCGCACATTGTCGCCGAGCTTGATGCCACGGGGTTCCACAAGGTCCCCGCCGACTTTCACGTGCCCGTGCACCTGCCAGCGCATGCGCCTGCGTGTGCACTCACGCGCACGCCCGTGCCGGTGCCCATGCACCTGCCAGTGCATGTGCCTGCGCGTCTACTGATGTGCGTGCCCGTGCCGGTGCCCGTGCACACGAATGTCTCCGTCACGCCGTTGCCAGCGCCTGTCCCCGTGCGGGCGCCAGTGCCCCCCTCAGTGGCATGGATGGCCGCCGTCGATCGCTTCCTTGCACCAACGCCAGTCGCCTCCTCCCGCCAGTTGACTTGCTCCTGGAGACCGAAGTCCAGAACATTGTGGCCTTCCTTGAAACTAGGGCCAACGTCCAGGAGTACGCCTACAACGGCGCAAGAGGCCGCCGTCGCCATCGTCGTCGCCGTCGGTCAGTGGCCTGACGACACACAAAGCACGACAGAGGAGCCGCTTCCCACCGCAAGACGCCCCCGCCACCGCCGCGTAATCTAAATTTGCCATGAAAAACATTCGGATTGCCATGCTTAAAATCCGAATGTTTATCATTTCCGTTTATTTTAGATCGATCGTCGTATGAATGTAAAGTCAGAGTCAGACTGAATGAAATCTATGATTTGATCTATTGAATGTTCTGCTAGAGCCATATCAAATTAAATATAAAACATCACCAAGCCACATGTATTCCTTCTCATCCAACGACCTAGACTGCTTCAATGTGGAGCGCTCAACACGTTTAGTGTGCAGTTAATTTCATGCCAAAAATAGTGCTAATCACATAATAACACGCAAACAATATCCTACTTAATATCCTCATGCACTTAATATACTTCCAAATTAACGTGCATTGCACGTACACATTGACTAGTGCTACTAGTACGTGAAACGGGTGCTGTAACTTGTGAACGCGTCCAGATATGGTCAACGGCAACATCGCCTGCGAGTTCTTTGTGTTTGCCCGTGCGTCTAAACGTAGAAGGGGAGGAGAGAGAGAGAGAGAGAGCACACATGGAACCCACCAGTAAGTGAAGGCGAATAGTACATGCTAACGAGCCGGTCCCACTAATGTACTAAAAATAATATTACATGTTATCCATTAAATAGGTTGTGGTAATATAAAAACATTATATTAACAAAGGGGGGTACAACAAACATTGTTGTTCTACGTATGTTGCCTATTGACATGCGGCTTGAAGGCCGTGGTCGCATGTTTGATCATGGTCCTTTATTTTTTAGTTTATATATGGGTCCAAATTTGTTTCATGACAGGTGGGCCCCTCGGTGTGTAGTTTGTAGCACTTTAATTTGTGGGTCAAAATTTGTTCCATTCCAAGTGGACTATCGGCGTGTAGTTTTGTAGCTTATTTGTAATAATTAAAGAGAACAACAGAGTTTTTTGCAATAATATCATGGTGCGACATTGAAGGCGAGAAAGGACGTGCGATAGAGCGATGACCGAGACAGAGGGAAATCAACTAAGGGAGGTGCGGGGGTTGCGACGGTGTTTGGAGTAGTTGTGGGCCGAATGCTACGAAAATATAATCTAAACCGACCGGAATAAATGCCTACACAAATTAATCCAAGGTTGGAGTCCCCCTCGCAATGTAAATAGCTCCATCTTTGTGAGGGATGGAGAGGTAGCTTCAATGTGTGAAAGATGTGGTGTGAGAAAGCAAGGTCAATCGAGAGACATATAGATAGCGAGACAAAGTGAGTGTGGTCCGACATTCATTGAAAAGATATATATGCTCTGGAGAGATATTGTCCGATTGAGCTTTTGGGAAGGGTGAGGGCTGTAAGATAGAGCTTGAGAGATGATTCGGTCACAAACATGTAGATATATTTTGTGCGTGGGAGGAAGCAAGGTCAATCTATTACATATATAAAGGGAGAGAGATTGAGCGAGTGTGGGTCGTTGTGCGATCAAAAGAGTGAGACGGGTTGGAGAGAGTGACCTAGATAGACAATGTGCGTGAGAGAGTATACAATATGAATATGTCGAATTGGGCTCAAACATGGAGATATATCGTTTGTGTCCGAGAAAGAGCAAGGTCAATCGAGACATACAGAGAGAGAGAGAGAGAGTGTCGTGGATTTGTCACGGCAGATGTCCTAGTGTGAGGACTTAGTCGCGAGGCCAACGCATCTATGTGGTAGCTTGAGAGGGGTTGAGCGGAATCGAGAGACGCAGGGCAGATCAACATGCAAGACAAGGATTTAGACAGCTTCGGGCCCCGGGAAACATCATCCGGTAAAAACCCTACATGCTGTTTGAGGCTAGGTCTCATTATCATCACGAGGGAGTCGCCGTAAACCGGCTCTCCTCTTTGTGTCTAGTCCTAAGATTGTTTCTTCTTTTCTGTAGCTTGTCCCCCTTTGGGGAGCCCTGCCCCTCCTTATATATGTTGAAGGGGCGGGTTACATGTGGAGTCCTATTAGGATTAGGACTAGTCTATCTCTAATGCAAACCGGATACAAGTCCAGGTCTTCCTCCTTGTAAGACAAATATTCATTATGCCTTTCCTCTTAAACCGGCCCACCATATAGTGAACCGGCCTTCATGAACCGCCCGTTGGGCCACCAGGTCTTGTCACTCCTCGCACCCGCCTGCCGGATTACCAATGAGTCGTGAACCGCCAGGTCCAAACGGGTCGCCGGTGAACCGCCAAGTGTCAGCAGGGTCTCAAATAAACCGCCAAGTCCAGCTGGGTTATACTTCCGGCCGGTTTATGCCGTGGGGTATATCCCCGACATTAGCCCCCAGTTTAATTTGGATTTATCCATGTTAAACTGATCCTGTGAAATAAACACAAGAACAAACTTGACAGATTATGCTCCGGGTTAAGAATTCTTGTAAACCGACATCTGATCATCCTTAAATCCTTGTCATTTCTTCCTTCTAGAAAATCCGGGTCAACAAGCCAGCTTCATACTCAATTTGCTGACATTGATTTCTCACAGAGAAAATTTGTGAAGAATAATCCACTTGAGTCGGCCTTCAATGCTCATCATTGTCGGGTTATAAAAACTGATAATTCCGGGTCATGATTGTTGCCAACGCCGGTTCATGATTGTTGTCAACACCTGTTCATGATTATTGATGACGCCAGGTTGCAGACACGGTCGTAATGATTGGTGACGCCGGGTTGCAGACACAGGGTCGTAATGATTGGTGACGCCGGGTCAATTCGGTTTGCTCAAAACAGAGACTTTGAAAATAGTTCTTCGATAATAATATAATACCTGTAGCCCCCAATTCTTGAGCAGAACAAAGTGATGGCTTAAGACTTGATCCAATATAAATACCGCCACTTAAGAGGAAATCCATGTTGTTCATCCCGGTCACTTAGTAAAAAATGAATACTCCATATTATGTAGCCCCCAAGTGCCGGGTTGTCATGCTTGCAGCAACCTGGGACTTGTAATTGTCTTACACATAAAAACTTCGACCAGTGGAGCCTCCAAGGACCGGGTCATTATGCAATAATGAGTTGGGACTTGATATATACTTTAATGAAAATAACATCATATGATGTAACCCCCATCATGTGGCTTGAATCCACGTCCACAAGGTTAAGAGCCTTGTGCTTTACCAACTGAGAAGTGGACCCTTTAATATAATGGATAAAAAGCTTTGTACCTTGAATTGTTGACATGAGCAATTGGTAGCCCCAAGGGCCGGCTCATTATAATATGATGAGTCGGGTCTTCAATAAGATGAGCAAAAAATGATTTTTCATTAGCCCCCTAGTGTCATGGTGCATTCTTGCAGCGACATGAGACTTGTGTATTTGATGTAATCTCAACTTAAATAATGTAGCCCCCAAGTGCCGGGTCGTAAGCCTGCAGCGACTCGGGACTATTCCCTCCATTGTAGAATAAATCATATCCATTGATAAAATAATAGCCATTGCGCTGAAGCGACTTTAGAAACCTCAATCATAATATTGGTTATTGATAACCATAATAAAAATCCAGCCATGTTGGCTATTAAAGATTAATATAATCCGGTATGAAAACCTTATTCGTTCAGTATCATAATGAAAATTCAGCCAAGTTTGGCTATTTAAATAATATAACCCAATGATTTATAAGCGCATGATTCCAATGGCGCAATCCAAAGATATACTGGCGACTTATAGTCCCAAGCCAGGCCGGTTTAATAAACACCGGATAATTTTTCATCATATACTGGCGACTTATCGTCTTAAAGCCAGGCCGGTTTAACAAACACCGGATAATTTATCATCATACTGGCGACACATAGTCGAAAGCCAGGCCGGTTTAATAAACGTCAGTGATTTATAATCATGCTTTATTCAACCTGTTTCTGCATACAACAAGTTTAAAGTGTCCTAGCGGTTTACCGCCGGACGGGTCATAATGCCCAACATATAACCTGGGTTTATAACCAAGGTTGCACTTAAGAATAATCAAATATGAAATATATCATACCTGTGATATTGAATCACATTGCTGGTTTTACCAACTTTTTGTAGTAAGAGTGATAACCCCAATCTTGAGTAATGATAACTCCTTTCATACTGTGCCGGTTGATGATAAACCGTACCGGGTTGTGATAAACACCGATTTAACCATATATAATACTGGCGACTCGTAGTCAAACCAGACCGGGCTGATAGTCTCCGGATTATAACTTGATCCTGTATTGACAACTTGTAATTGAAAGTCAAGCCGGGTTAATGAACGCCGGTTTACTCCATAATAGGATGGTAATAGAAAATCAAACCGGGCAGATGGCCTCCGGATTAAGATTTGACCGTGTTCCGTCAATTTGTAATTGACAGTTGAACCGGATTAAAACGTTGTCGCAACAAAAATCAAATAACAGTTATGAAAAGAAAAATATGGAAGCAAAGGCAATGATAAAACCGTTTGCAAAAAAGGAGGCTTTACTGAGCCGATCAGATGGTGTTACCATGGTCGGACACGACCAAGCTCCCAATAGGTGTAGCTATGGTCCAAGTCAGCCAGGTCCCCAACTGAAACCGTGGCATTATGCCGATCAAGTGGCGTGGCAATGGTTCGGGTTCGACCAAGCCCCCAAGTGATTCTGTGGCCTTAGGCCGATCAAGAGGCGTGACTGGTTCAGACTTGACCATGTCCCCAAGTGATCTGGTGGCTTTCGCCTATCAAAAGGTGTCGCATTGGTTCGGACACGACCAAGGCCCCAAGTGATATCACAAAGCTTTTTTGAAAAGCAAATTTCAAGGGGTAAACCGGAGGCCGCTTTAAGACAGAACCTCCGTGTAACCACGCATGATGTAAAAAAGAACAGAGACCCCGCTTTATGAAGCAGAAGCCCCCATGTGATCAATAATATGTTAGGCCAATAAGGCAGGATACCCATGTTTGAACCGCGCATCATGGCAGCAGGTCCTCTTCGGTAATTTTTAACTTTTTTGCAAGAGATAAATTCTTCTTGAACCGGGATCTTGAACCGGATATTGAGAGCTTCAAAGCTTTGTGGGAGACATCTTTCCCTTGACCCGAATTTTAAACCGGAATCTTCATTTTCAGCCGGAAATTTTCTGATGGTCTTTAAACTCGAACTTGCGAGAAGTTAATTCCTTTTTGAACCGGACATTGTTAAACCGGATTTGGGCGCTTCAGAGCTTTGTGGGAGAACAGATTTCCCTTGAACCGGATTGTAAACCAGATATTTGAGAGCTTCAATGAGACTGACTTCCCTTGAGCCGGATTTTAAACCGGAATCCTTTCTGATGACCCAGACCTTCTTCATTGAGCCGGGATTTTGTAACTATCATATACTTTCTAAGCCGGAAATTTTCTGACGGCCTTCAAATAACAGTAGCCTCCTGGACCGGGTTATCTTTCCCTCCATCGTCCTGGGGTTCTTAAATTTGCTAAAACTAGCAAGATTTGCTGAGTCATGTCATCGTAGCCCACGAGTCTCAAGGTGACTCGAGGAGTTGGCTTGAAACTCTTCATATTTGACCATGATATAAACCTACATAACTTGTATATCATTGGTGTTGATAGCATGATGTAAATCCACAGAAGGTTGAGGTGACTGCGGCGGGTTATAAATGATCCCGTATGAGCCATGTCAGCAACTCGGCCAATGGTTCCTTCCAACTGGCGAATTGAAGTTAACCAAACTGTAGTGGCGGCGACTTGTGCGCCTGCCCATTGAGCCATCCAGTGCAAACGACGGTTGATAGTATATGATAATTTGCCTCCTTTTTGTTGAAAGAAAACCGGGCTACCCAAGCTGTGACTTGCTCATACTCAATAAACAGCTCATGCAGATAGGTGCGGCCCGGTATGTTGATGTAGACCAGGCCGCGAGAGACGGACGACAAAAACGACCGCAACATCAGAGGCAGCTCGGATAGATGAGTCGGCCGTGGCATTGTAAACCTGTGCGGACGGGGAAGATCGGCACCGGTGTCGTAAACCGGCACGGACGGGCGAGTTAATCACGTCGTTTTGATGTAGTGAACAATTGTCCTGCATCAACAATATTGCAGACCAAGCAAAGATAAACTGCTTTTTGACAAAAATAATATGTGCCAATAAAATATATTTAAAATGGATATCACCTGATGTGCCAGGCCAGAAATAATCCGCCATGAAGTTGATGATCACTAGGTTAAGTTGAAATTACTCACGAGTGAGTCGGCCGTGGGAGCAGACAGATGAGCCGGGCGCGGCGTTGTAAACCGGCAGGGACGGGTGAGTCAATCGTAGGCGCAGTAAGCCGCGTGGATGGCGAGTCGATCTCGAGCATGGTCCCAACGAGCTGACGTAAACCGGGCCACAAGGGTGGCGACTTGTGCATGTTCATTCACCGGGCGGTATGACACAGCCGAAACGCCGGTGCAGAACGCTGCTATCGCGTGCTCCGTACCCGTAATATAATACCTCATTAGTAATGAACAATTGTCCTGCATCAAAAATATCGCAAGGCAAAGTAATTGTTCACACAAAAATTAATATGTGCTGAAATAAACCGGACGAATATCACCTGATTCATCTGGACGACAGATGATCCGTACGCAGGGTAGGAATTAACTTAGATATATGAGTCACCAGCACTTCTTCCCTCTTTTTCTATCTTGATAGTGGCTCTTGACCTCTTCGTGAGAAGTAGCACTTGAAGACGAAGCAGTAGTTGGCCTCCTTTTTTTAGCTGTACGTAACATGTACACAGTGCAGATGCATGCCAGTATTTTCTTTCTTGCTCTTCACGTGGAGCGTCTTGTTGTTCTTGAAGCAGTAGTAGTGGCGCGCGGCAGCTCCAGCTTGTACGGCTCGCGGATCCACGATGAGAGCGTTTCAGACACAGAGCCAATCCGGCAGATGAACAAGTCCAGGCCTCCAAGTAGAAAAAATATTATAATGGAGCAGCTAGCGTTGGCAACTTGATCGATTGATGTAGATGTACCCCGACGCGACAAGTGCGGCTCAGAGAGGCAAAGTGAGACAGCGACTCAGACGGGAGATGGGGCGCGGCAGATGCGGACGCGTGGCTGCGGGGACAGCATCTGGCAGAGGCGGCTGCTGGCCCGAGGCGTGGCGACTCGGCGTGGTGGCCGGTCGGCTTGCTACGACGGGTCAACCGGTGTGAAGCAGCTCGAGGTCGAGGCTGCAGGGGACGGGTTGTGGCGACGAAGGAGAATCGGCTGGGGTCAACCAGAATAAGCCGTGGCGGGTCTCGGTGGTGGCGGCTCAGGCGTGGCCCGCTTGACGAGGCGACGGTAACCCACGAAGCCATGGCGGTGGGCCGGTGGTGACTCTTCTGCAGTGGAAACCCGGCGTTTTGAAGTGGCAACTTGGAAGCAGAGGATCCCCAGCCCTTGGACAGCTCCGCGGAGGAGACCCGGCGCGGGGAGGCGGAGCAGACCCAGCAATGACCGGCGCATGCGGACCCGGCAATGGTAGTGAGCTAGCGGCGCAGTACGACAGCTGTAGAAATGGGCGGTCGCAGTAGGCGGAGGTGACTGCCCACGGCGGCTCAAGCGCCGTAGAGGAGACGACGGCTTGGTGCAGAAGCGTGGCTGGCTTAACGAAGCGGCGCGACGGCTCGTAGACGGATGACGCGGTGCGGCGCGCCGGCCGCTCCGGGCAGAAGCAGCAATCAGCCCGGATTCTGGGTAGAGGCGAGGCACAGTCCGCGCAGGAGTCCGGGTCACTGCCTTCTTCGTTTACAGGTCGTGGCTCCTGCGTAACCCCTTTTTTTTCCTTTTTCCTTTTAAATAGTGTATGTGCTTCTGTCCTTGCATGCAAGAGACGTTGCCAGCTGTGGCTCTCTACTTTTGTTGTTGATTGCTGATTTCTTTTTTGGGATGAGGTGGAGAGCAACAATACAAACGTGGTACCTTGGACAATTAAGCATCTCACAGCCTCGGGACTTGATTACTGGACCAGGGGAAATACAATAACAGTCAGATACGGCCACCGTACAGGTTGGTACTGCAGCGGAAATTTTTGGCAACCTTGACTCGGCGATTTGGCCGCTCGCCAGGCACACATTATGCTGCGAAAACTCTAGTATCCTTGTCGGCCCGCATGACTTGATCCTTGCCCCTGATTGATCTCGTGCACATCTTCGATCTGTAATGGCGGCGGCGTTGTACTTAATGCCACCTTAATTTCTCTTGATCCTTGTAATATCAGCTTCAAAGCTAATCACAATTTCAATCACAAACAATGAATTTTGCCGGCTCTTCTACATCTGACAAATCGCGAGCTTCTCGACACCCTAGGGAAGATCCCTCCAAGAACTCAACACCACCGTGCGCAGGCCCCACGGGGGGCGCCAACTGTCGTGGATTTGTCACGGCAGATGTCCTAGTGTGAGGACTTAGTGACGAGGCCAACACATCTATGTGGTAGCTTGAGAGGGGTTGAGCGGAATCGAGAGACGCAGGGCGGATCAACACGCAAGACAAGGGTTTAGACAGCTTCGGGCCCCGGGAAACATCATCCGGTAAAAACCCTACATGCTGTTTGAGGCTAGGTCTCATTATCATCACGAGGGAGTCGCCGTAAACCGGCTCTCCTCTTTGTGTCTAGTCCTAAGATTGTTTCTTCTTTTCTGTAGCTTGTCCCCCTTTGGGGAGCCCTGCCCCTCCTTATATATGTTGAAGGGGCGGGTTACATGTGGAGTCCTATTAGGATTAGGACTAGTCTATCTCTAATGCAAACCGGATACAAGTCCGGGTCTTCCTCCTTGTAAGACAAATATTCATTATGCCTTTCCTCTTAAATCAGCCCACCATATAATGAACCAGCCTTCATGAACCGCCCGTTGGGCCACCAGGTCTTGTCGCTCCTCGCACCCGCCTGCCGGATTACCAATGAGTCGTGAACCGCCAGGTCTAAACGGGTCGCCGGTGAACCGCCAAGTGTCAGCGGGGTCTCAAATAAACCGCCAAGTCCAGCCGGGTTATACTTCCGGCCGGTTTACGCCGCGGGGTATATCCCCGATAGAGAGGGAGAGAGAGATTGAGCGAGCGTGGCCCACCATGAGATTGAAAGAGTGGGGGCGGCTTGGATGGACTGACCTAGATAGACAATCTGCCTGAGAGAGTATAGAGTGTGTCGATCGAGGCCCGAACATGGAGATATATCATTTGTGTGTGAAAGAAAACGAGGTTAATCGAGACTTAGATAAAGAGAGCGAGATTGAGCGAGTGTGGCCCGCCGTGCGGAAGAAAGAGTGAGACAGTCTCGAGGGAGTGATCTAGATAGACAACGTGTGTGCGTGCGCACAGAGTTTGAGGGGCTAGATAGGCAATGCATGTATCTAGCACGAGAGGGTGGGAGGGAGGGAGGGAGAGAGAGAGAGAGAGCTCAACATGGGGTGCAATGGCGGGTGTGTGAGGTAAATACATTTGGTAACAGAGTGGAAAAGGGGGGTTGCATAGTTGAGAAAGTTAGAGATCGAAACATGGAGAGAAAGAATGAACGTGTGTCGAAAACCGATAGCTTCCTAAGGTGGTTAGGAGAGGAAGATTGACCGATACAGGAAGTATGTAGCGTGTGTGCCGAGGGGGTGGGGTGGGGCTAAAAGCAACATTTTTATATAGGTAGTATGAGACTTAATATCGATGTTTCAATCTAGTGTACATTGTAAGATTTGAACTGAGGACCATGCATATGAGTAAATATTTTGAATTCATGCCATACTAGGTTTGGAAAAGTTGACACTGACTCGATTGTTGTGCTATTTTGTAGGTCATATGTTTGAATCCATCCAAAAGTTTTCTCACTACCATGGTGTTCATCATATACATATGAATTTGTATTAAAAAAGTAGCGTGGATACAGTGAAATGCGGAATCCACATTAGAGTTGGAGATCGCTATGTGACACACACTCTAATTCAAATAACTACTTATGTGACACACACTCTAATCCACATTAGCGTGGATACCGTTTCGATTTTTTTTCAAATAACTCCTAATTATTAAATTTATAGTATCTCGTTTCGAATGACTAATTATTTGCAAGGAAAACACGGGCATGGTAATACATACAGATTCGTTTGCAAATGAAAGAAGATTCGTTTGCATTCTCAAATGTAGGCGCACCAGGCAGACCAGGGTCGTGTCGTGGTGGTCGCGTGTGTCGGACGGACACTTAGCACCCAGCCACCAACCCCCGTCCCTCCCTCCCCCTCCCTCCCCAAAAAAAGGAAGACGAAAAATAAGTTCGTGCTTCCATGTTTCGGATTGAAATATCTGGTGGCCCAAATTCCAGCCCTGCAAAATCTCCCTTCTCCACCGTCCCCTTTCGCGCCCAGATTGCTGAAATCCCTAATTCGCCGCCAACCCAAGCAAAGTTCGAATCGCCCCTCATCTCATCTCTTTCCCCACCTCTGTGCCGGACGACAACGACGAAGACGACGGTCGCGCTTCACCACCGCACCGGAGCTACCTCATCTACGCCCTCGTCCACCGCACTGGGTGGTCCACCCACAACGTCGGCCGCCGCAACCTATGTGCCTCACAGACACCGACTTCCACCGCATCAGGTGCGCTTCACCGATGATGTCTCCCACCTCACCGGGGCTACTTCACCGAGCACATCGTCGCACCTCTGCCTCCCGAGGGAGTTGGGGCTTCAGCAACGGTCTCGTCCACCGCATCGTAGCACCCCGCTACCATTCAAGATCTGCATCTGTGCGCGGCCAGCCAACGCCAGCGCATCACCCTCAACGGCTCTGAAGTGACCCGCACTCTAGCTTGGCGAGCATGCCCAAACGCCGGCCCGAACTAGGTATCCACACATCACTCCCTTGTGCACTGTTCCGACGATGTTTGGATATCCTTTCACTACTCTCTTATCTTACACGCCTATGCAACTCTAACTTTAACTCTTATTTCTTCTAGAGATATCATCTGAAATAAGCAAAACCATTTTTTAGCGAAGCATGACAACTCTACGGGATCTGGTACACATCCTGCACACCCGTATAACCTTGTAAGTATCTGTCCTCCAGTACAACATCAAGGTCGATTCCTCTTATTTGATCAACCATTCACCGTATAAAAAATGCAGAGGGGGATGCAAGGAGCACAAGGCCTGCACATCCAAGCAAGTGGTAACATGAACTTGTACATGGAACATCCCAAGCGCAATCAGAGCTGCAGTGAGCCTGTACAACGAGCTAGCGTAAGTCCCTGCATTTCATTTAATTTGTACTGGCATGCGTGTATGATTTGTTGTGCAGTGGCGGATCCATGAATTCAAGTTACCAGGGGCGAACATTTAACTTAAAAAATACGAAGGCACTTGCACTCTGGAAATCAACATAACTTGAGAAATGTGAAGCTACGTGCACTTTGAAAACCAGCTAATGATCCAAAGTAGTTCAGATTATAAACACCAAATGATTCAAGCACCAAAAAACACAAAATGCAACATGGTGTACAAGGACTACAAACATGGTGTGTACCTGCTTGAATTATTCATTCTCTGGCTGAAAATATTGAAGTGTAATTGCACCTATAACCAGTGCGCAAACTGCATATCAATATATCTATCCTGCACAAGTGTGCCAATAGTTTCAAACAACAGATTAGAAAAGTATTTATGCTATGTTGCCATGATACAGAGACTTTCTGGTAGATGGCCTCGACGTTTCCTCAAGCCATGAAAATGTACTATAATTTGCTTGTCATCAATGCCTGCAAATCTCTATGTCTCTCAACATAGCAGATCATCATTAGACACTAAATCCTTTAATGGGAGCTTGCAAAATGCTTGCATTAAATCCCTCATTAGACACTATATGTTCATCACCAGGAGCATGTAAAATGTTTGCATCAAATCCTTCATTAGCAGTCTGTTCATTAGACACTTCAGGCTCAAGAACAACATGAGCTTGTATGTTTGCACCGGAAACTTGATTAGATACATCATATTCAGTCAGTTCAAAATTGATTGGGGGAGTTATAAAATAAGCAGAAATTGGTTCCATTTCTCATAGATTCCCTACATACAAGCAGTTTTACAACACCGTCAGGTTTAACTATTGGCCAAAAATTGAACAGTTGAATTAGATATAATCAGGGATGTGATGTACCTGCTCGTTGCGCATGCTACTCTTTCAAGCCGCGACTGTCTGTTTGCGCAAGCTCGATGCCATGCCCGTGCTGCCGCCGCTGCCTCCCATGCAGGCTACACCCAGGGTTGGATCTTCATCTTCTTATCCTTCCATTCGCTTGAAGCCCGACAACTTCCCTCCAACGAGGGCGTGAGGAAGTGCTGTGTCGATCTGTCCAGCGGCGGCTAGGTTAGGAGCGAACCAGACTGGAGGCTGGAGCGAACGAATTGTGATTTTTCTTGCTGTCGATTGATATGAGAGGGGCTCGTTTGGTCCACAAGCCTACTATAGGGCCTGCCTTGCACTTATGTTATTGGCCCATCCAAATTGAAACATTTTTCTTCATTTTTTACATTGCCTGCTCATGCATTGGGACGAACAAAACTAGCCTGGGCCAACCTGAACGACTCAAACTAGGTGCACACTTTCTAGACACCCGAGGCGGCCGCCCATAACAACCCCTATGGTGGTGTCGCCCCTTTTTGCGTGTATGATTGGGGTAGTGAAAACTATTCTAGTGGCGCTTTTGATTTACCCACAGAATGGTTGAATTGCTTGTTTCTATGAACTGAGTTCGCCAATAATGTGAAGGATGCCAGTCTTTTCATCCTATTGTGGATTGCTTAGATATCGATATGCCAAATGTAATTGCATGAAATATACAGTAAAAGCCAGTGTGATGTATGTGGCTACAACTAGTCTGACTACACGTCCTCATATAACATATCAAGGACGCACCATCTTACCAGATTAACCATTCGACTTACCAATGCAGTGTGGGAAGAAAGAAGTATTGGGATTGCGTATCCAAGCAATTGATGCCATGGACTCCTTCGTAGAACCTTGTAAGCGAAAAATAAGTTGCAGTGTGCCTATATAAAGAGCCAGCGTAAGTTTAGTTACCTGCTTCTCAGAATTTTAGGAGCCACTTATTGCAGAATTGTTCAGTTATGTTGCTTGGCTTAATTTAGTTTGCTACTGATTACATAATGGCATAGCCTGTTAATCCTATTATAGACTGCGCCTATCTATGTGTTTGATACTTACTGTTAAGAATTACCTGTTTGCCCGAACTTAAATAGCTACTTGTTTGTTTAACTGCTTTCCTGCTACAACAACCAGTTACAATGATGTTAATAACTACTTTTCAGCATCCAATTGAAACTCTTTAATTCCTTGTTTGTTTAACTGGTTTGCTGTTGCTACCTCTTGAGCATGCATTGGTTTTTCCCTTGAAGAGGAAAGGGTGATGCAGCAAAGTAGCGTAAGTATTTCTCTCAGTTTTTACGAACCAAGGTATCAACCCAGTAGGAGGCTCCTCAAAAGTCCCACACACCTACACAAACAAACAAGAACCTTGCAACCAACGCGATAAAGGGGTTGCCAATCCCTTCACGATAACTTGCGAAAGTGAGATCTGATAGAGATAATAAGATAAGATAAATATTTTTGGCATTTTTATGATATAGATTGGAAAATAAAAGATGCAAATAAAAGTAGATGGGAAACTTATATGATAAAAGATAGACCTGGGGGCCATAGGTTTCACTAGTGGCTTCTCTCAAGATAGCATAAGTATTACGGTGGGTGAACAAATTACCGTCGAGCAATTGATAGAAAAGTGCATAGTTATGAGAATATCTAGGCATGATCATGTATATAGGCATCACGTCCATGACAAGTAGATCGACTCCTGCCTGCATCTACTACTATTACTCCACACATTGACCGACTCCTGCCTGCATCTAGAGTATTAAGTTCATGAAGAACAGAGTAACACATTAAGAAAGATGACATGATGTAGAGGGATAAACTCATGCAATATGATATAAACCCCATCTTTTTATCCTCGATGGCAACAATACAATATGTGCCTTGCTGCCCCTGCTGTCACTAGGAAAGGACACCGCAAGATTGAACCCAAAGCTAAGCACTTCTCCCATTGCAAGAAAGATCAATCTAGTAGGCCAAACCAAACTGATAATTCGAAGAAACTTGCAAAGATAACAAATCATACATAAAAGAATTCAGAGGATATTCAAATATTTCTCATAGATAAACTTGATCATGAACCCACAATTCATCGGATCTCGACAAACACACCACAAAAAGAGTTACATCGAATAGATCTCCAAGAAGATCGAGGAGAACTTTGTATTGAGGTTCAAAGAGAGAGAAGAGGCATCTAGCTAATAACTATGGACCCAAAGGTCTATGGTAAACTACTCACAACTCATCGGGGAGGCCTTGGAGATGATGTAGAGGCCCTCCATGGTCGATTCCCCCTCCGGCGGAGCGCCGACGAAGGCTCCAAGATGGGATCTCGCGGATACAGAAGGTTGCGGTGGTGGAATTAGGTTTTCGTGGTGCTCCTGGATGTTTTCAGGGTACGAGAGTATATATAAGCAAAGGAAGTACGTCAGTGGAGCAACCAGGGGCCCACGAGGGTGGCGGGCGCGCCCACCCCCAGGGCGCACCGGGCACCCTCGTGGCCGCCTCGATTACAACTTGATGTCCACTCCAAGTCTCATGGATTGTGTTTGTTCCGAAAATATCGCTCCCGAAGGTTTCATTCCGTTTGGACTCTGTTTGATATTCATTTTCTTCGAAACACTGAAATAGGCAAAAAAACCAGCAATTCGGGTTGGGCCTCCGGTTAGTAGGTTAGTCCCAAAAATGATAAAAAGTGTAAAGTAAAGCCCATAAACATCCAAAACAGGTAATATAATAGCATGGAACAATCAAAAATTATAGATATGTTGGAGACGTATCAAGCATTCCCAAGCTTAATTCATGCTAGTCCTCGAGTAGGTAAATGATAAAAAAACAGAATTTTTGATGTGGAATGCTACCTAGCATAATTCTCAATGTAATTCTCTTTATTGTGGCATGAATGTTCAGACCCAAATGATTCGAAATAAAAGTTCATATTGACATAAGAAATAGTAATACTTCAAGCATACTAACAAAGCAATCATGTCTTCTTAAAATAACATGGCTAAAGAAAGTTATCCCTGCAAAATCATATAGTCTGGCTATGCTCTATCTTCATCACACAAAGTATTTAATCATGCACAACCCCGATGACGCCAAGCAATTGTTTCATACTTTAGTATTCTCAAACTTTTTCAACTTTCACGCAATACAGGAGCGTGAGCCATGGATATAGCACTATATGTGGAATAGAATGGTGGTTGTGGAGAAAAAAAAGGAGAAGATAGTCTCACATCAACTAGGCGTATCAACGGGCTATGGAGATGCCCATTAATAGATATCAATGTGAGTGAGTAGGGATTGCCATGCAACGGATGCACTTAGAGCTCTAAATGTATGAAAGATCAAAAAAAGAAACTAAGTGGGTGTTCATCCAACTTGCTTGCTCACGAAGACCTAGGGCGTTTTGAGGAAGCCCATCATTGGAATATAGAAGCCAAGTTCTATAATAAAAATTCCCACTAGTATATGAAAGTGACAACATAGGAGACTCTCTATCATGAAGACCATGGTGCTACTTTGAAGAAAAGTATGGTAAAAGAATAGTAGCATTGTCCCTTCTCTCTTTTTGTCTCATTTTTTAATTTGGCCTTTCTCTTTTTTTTATTTGGCCTTTTTTTTGTAAATTCTGAAGTCTCATGCCGACTTGTGGGGGAATCATAGTCTCCATCATCCTTTCCTCACTTGGGACAATGCTCTAATAATGAAGATCATCACACTTTTATTTACTTACAACTCAAGATTACAACTCGGTACATAGAACAAAATATGACTCTATATGAATGCCTCCGGTGGTGTACCGGAGAATTATGAAGGTGGCTTTGCCACAAATACGATGTCAACTACATGATCATGCAAGAGCAATATGACAATGATGATGCATGTCATAATAAATGAAACGGTGGAAAGTTGCATGGCAATATATCTCAGAATGGCTATGGAAATGCCATAATAGGTAGGTATGGTGGCTGTTTTGAGGAAGGTATATGGTGGGTGTATGGTACCGGTGAAAGTTGCGCGACACAAGAGAGGCTATCAATGGTGGAAGGGTGAGAGTGCGTATAATCCATGGACTCAACATTAGTCATAAAGAACTCATATAATTATTGCAAAAATCTACAAGTCATTGAAAACAAAGTACTACGCGCTTGCTCCTAGGGATATAGATTGGTAGGAAAAGACCATCGCTCCTCCCCGACCGCCACTCGTAAGGAAGACAATCAATAAATAAATTATACTCCAACTTCATCACAAAGCGGTTCACCATACGTGCATGCTACGGGAATCACAAACTTCAACACAAGTATTCTTTAAATTCATAATTACCCCACTAGCATGACCCTAATATCACCATCCTCATATCTCAAAACAATTATCAAGCATCAAATTGACCATAGCATCCAATTCACTTTCTATGATAGTTTTTATTATACCCAACTTGGATGCCCATCATTCTTGGACCAATTTTATAACCATAGCAAATACCATGCTGTTCTAAAGACTCTCTGTCGGTGTCAAAACCAGCGGATCTTGGGTAGGCGGCCCCGAACTGTGCGTCTAGGCGGATGGTAACAGGAGATAAGGGACACGATGTTTTTACCCAGGTTCGGGCCCTCTCGATGGAGGTAAAACCCTACTCTTGCTTGATTAATATTGATGATATGGGTAGTACAAGAGTAGATCTACCACGAGATCAGAGAGGCTAAACCCTAGAAGCTAGCCTATGGTATGATTGTTCTTCGTCCTATGGACTAAAACCCTCCGGGTTATATAGACACTGGAGAGGGCTAGGGTTACACAGAGTCGGTTACAATGGGAGGAGATCTACATATCCGTATCGCCAAGCTTGCCTTCCACGCCAAGGAAAGTCCCATCCGGACACGGGACGAAGTCTTCAATCTTGTATCTTCATAGTCCAGGAGTCCGGCCCAAAGTTATAGTCCGGTCATTCGGACACCCCCTAATCCAGGACTCCCTCAATAGCCCCTGAACCAGGCTTCAATGACGACGAGTCCGGCGCGCAGATTGTCTTCGGCATTGCAAGGCGGGTTCCTCCTCCGAATACTCCATAAAAGATTTTGAACACAAGGATAGTGTCCGGCTCTACAAAACAAGTTCCACATGCCACCGTAGAGAGAATAATATTTGCACAAATCTAATCTGCTGACGTATTCTGTAGCATGACATCACGCCACGGCCAAGCCTTTATTCATTTTACTGTCCCACCTCAGCACGATTAGCGAGGCGGTTTCCTTGGCACGTCTTGCCAAAGCAGAAATCATGTCCCCTTATTATGGGATTCTCATCAATATAGGCGTGGGTAACCCAACTGTGCCATTGGTATGTCTCCTCAATAGAAAGCGAGTCCCAAACGGTCACGGGGAGGGCTCTTGGTATTCAACCTCTTTATAAAGAGACCAAGGCTCGACTCCTTTCAGTCTCAATCAAATCCGCCTCTCACCTTGAGTTCCAACACCCAAAGTTCCAGATTCAGGCACTTCGGACCTCCGATGATTTCCGGCTCTGGCCTTCAAGGCCGGTGGATGCCTTCCTCCGTTACGGAAGAAGACGTGCGAAAGCTAAGAGACGCCAGGTATCTAACCGGCGAAATCTCGCATAGGCTGCCTGCTCAAGGGCAGGTTATTCCCACTCCCAAGCCTGGTGAGAGCGTGGTGTTCGTGTCTCACTTCCTTCGGGGGCTAGGCTTCCCGACGGACCCCTTCGTGAGGGGGCTCATGTTTTATTACGGGCTAGAATTTCACGACTTAGCTCCGGAGTCCATCCCCCATATCTCATCGTTTATTGTCGTGTGCGAGGCCTTCCTCCGTATTACTCCTCACTTCTGATTGTGTCTTAATACCTTCAAAGTAGAGCCGAAGATGATCGAGGGGCAGCAGGCAGAGTGCAGAGGTGCTGTTATAAGCAAGAATGCTGACGCTCCATGGCCCGAGGGCCTTTTTCAAGAGGAGTTCGGCTTATGGCAACGAGAGTGGTTTTAATAGCTCCCAGGGGCACCAAATGGGTGGCGCCACCTACCTTTCGCTCGGGTCCGCCACCACAGCTAGCGTCATGGGTCAATAGAGGGCTTAACTGGGGGCCGTCCAAGGACGTGCCCTTGTTGCAGGGCCACGTTCGAGATCTCCTAGAAAGAGATGTCAATCTGGCCGTAGTGACGCAGATTATGTTGATTCGCCGCGTCCTGCCCTGCAAATGTCGCCCCCTCCGCCTGTGGGAGTTTAATCCAGAAGTACCACGAGCCCTCTAACATTTTGTGGGCGCGACGCCCATGGAGATGTACAAATTGTTCTTCGGATCACAAGCAATGTGTCCGGACTCGTCCAAGGACGCAGGTCTGAGCTGCAATTGCCCGGATACTCAAGTAAGTAGCCCTGTACCCGGACACATTATCCGTATATTTATCATAAAATTGCCTTTAAAAGAGTCGTCCCTTAAACAGGAGTGGATAGCGAAAGCAAAGCTAATCAGGTGTCCAGCCCCCCTCCCTGAGACTACGCTGGATCCCGTGTTGACCAGGATGCTGGAGGTCGCGCCTTTGGAAGAAGGCGAAGAGGGGAACAAGGAAGCTACCGCCTCCCCGAAGGAGGCTGTCAGTAAAGGAGGAATCGAGAATTCCTCTAACCAGGGGAAGAAGAGGACCGCCTCTGAAGACCCGGAGGCCATGGCCTCAAAGCGGGGGAAGAAATCTTTGCCAGAGGGTCCGGCGCCGGGGAGTTCCTCGGTCGCATTGCGCCCCCAAGGGGGTCAGCTCTCCACCGAGCCGTAAGTAAAGAGGGGTTTTTTAAAATGAGAGACATCCCCATTCTATTTCTGAGGAAGATAACCGAAATTTTACCTTGTAGTTCGGATCTCAGCCCTTCTCAGCAGAGCTCATCTTCAGGGGATCTTCGTCCGAAGATGATGGAGAGCGGAACGCCTCCCCCTGCCGTACCGCCTTGCGAGGCCGGCGACCCTGAGGTGTCGTCATGGAGGGTTTCTCCGAATCCGGCAGGGCCGGAAGGCAGTTGTATGGCCCCCCAAGGCCCTCCATGTCTGGCCTTCGAAAAAGGCCATCGGACGAGTCCGGCACCGTCCGGTGCACGGTCGGAGGAGCTGAAGGATCTGTTCGAGCGAGCATCTATCTCAGAAGAACATCGTGCATTGATGGATACGGTGATTGGAAGGATTTCATCCGCGGAGAGCGGGTTGTACGAGGCCGTCAGGAGTTTACTGACAGGTTTTGAGGTACGCGAAATGATGTACCTTTGATAGATCCGCATATATAAGATGCGCCCTGTATAGATAGTAGCCCCTGAGACTCTCTGTGTTGTTAAAAATGATGGCGCACCGAGGATCATAATCCCAGGTATAATATGTCGCCTTTCCTATGTAGGTGGCGAAGTGTCCGGTGGCTAGCCGGACGGATGAATTTGCCGAGCTAAAGCGGCAACTTGATGTGGCAGATGCCGACATCGCGCTTGTCAACAAGCAGCTGGACGAGACACAAGGTATGTAATTTCTCCAAAGACACTTGGTAAGAGGAGCTTGATGCCCGTACCTTACAACATGTGTGCTTGATGCAGATGGTGCCGCTGCCATGGAGAACCTTCATGCAGAACTTGCCCGAGCCAAGGAGCAGACCAGGAAAAGCGATGCGGCTGCCTTAAAGGCGGCTGAAGAGCTGAAAGCCGAACAGGCTGTTCACTGCCAAAGCGAGAAGGAAATGGCCGAGATGGCTGTAAAGTTGAAGAATGCTGCCGACCGCTGCAAGCTTCTTGAAAAAGAAGATCAGGTGGCATAGAAGGACCTAGAGAAGGTCACTACCGAGGCCAAGGATACACGCTCTGCGATGAGAGCTATGAAGGAGGAGCTACGTCAGGCCGGAGATATCACGGATGGAAAGCCCTTTATGCTGTGGATGAAGTTCGAGGATCCTAAATATGCTCCGTTGGACCGGCAGTGGAGTGCGGCGAACACTTATCTGGACTTGGCGGCGCGGACGCGGCTGAACACTTCCACGATCAAAAGGATCATGAAGTGGACAAGCTTTTTTGGTCGCAGTTCCACAATCTAGAGCGCCCACTTCCATTAACCGACCGTTTGGCCGCATGGACGGAGCTGAATAGGTTATCCGGACTCGCCATGAAGTATGTCATGAGTCATCTGTGGCCGAAAAGGCCCGAGCCGAAGAGTTATTTTAGCTTGGTGCAACAGTTCCTCGGTGCGGTGCCGCATATTAATGCAATGAAGAGGTCAGCGTGCATAGAGGGTGCGCAGATGGCTCTTGCCCGTGTCAAGACATACTGGGCGGAGATGAAGGCCATTGCTGTTGCATCCCAAGATTCGGACGAGAGTCGAGTACCTGCCGAGCACTATTTTCAGGAAGTTCTGCAGGGCGCTCGTTTAATAGAGACGCAGTGCTCGAAGGATGTTATGTTCGAATAACATGTATTATTGTAGAACAATGTTTCGATGGAATATAAAAGCTTTTTATACTTGTGCCTTCAAGAATTAGAATACCTCCTGTGCAGCCATTAATGTATATGTGTATATAACCTGAAAGATGGCAGTCTTCGGCTTCAGTCCCCACGCATGTAATGTGGGGGTGTTCGCAGAAGGCGCATTTTCACACTTGATCCAACGTCTTGGTCCTATTAAGGAGGTGATAGCACAGCGAACTAGGCAACCAGACTATAATGCTTTATCACTTTCACTTAGCCATAGGAGTTTGACAGTGGGGCTACTATATAGCCCCTAGAGGCACCGCACTCACCCGAATTCGGGGCGCGTGTGTGCCTGGCCGGGAAACGACCCTTCGTTAATGCGGAGGAATCCTAAAGATTCCGTCGGGTCATCGAGTGGTTGACCAGTCTCACGCTATATCATGACAGTCAGTTTTCGGCTTTCTCTACTGAGGTGCTCACCTGGCCGAACCGGGGCACAATCACAGTAGTTCTCCTGGTGCCGCCTTAGCCGATAGAGCGGAACGTAAGGCAACAAAACACAGGAGCCGGGCAAACCCAACATTTGACCAAAGACATGATTCGGAGTTGATGCATATAAGGCCAAACTCGCGACGCCGAACACTCCCTAAGGTATTCGGTCTTTATGAAAACGGGCTGAACAACGCCCTTGGTAAGAAGCCCCTGGTGTCCAGGTACGCGCAAAATTCTGATGTGGCCACATGCCAAGACGCCAGCCTCCTCCTCGGTTATAACAAGAAACCGGGGGATTTGTATCAACAAGAGACAGTGAGAAAGGTTTACGCAGGGTCTTAATCTGAAAAGAATCCTTGGAACGGGTCCCTACTGCACGTCTGTGCCTGTGTCTCTGTTGTGCCGTATCCTGGACGGGTGTAGCACGGTGTTCATCTGTAAAAGAGAGGAACTTAGTTGAAAACGATTGTGCGAAAATCTATGTTATATTAAATAAACAAAGTATAATTCAGAAAATGGGTAGAATTGAGCTTTATTGTCTCTTGTTGTACACGCGCGGAGCCCCTTGTACGGGGGTATGCGGCTAGTAAGCCCTTGTATGTTTATGCCGGACTCGTCTAGCCATGTCCGGGGTCTGAACGACTTGTTTAGGTGCTTTGACGAGTGAAGCCGGTTTAGTGTGTGGCTGTTTAGGCAGCCGCACAGTCTTCCGCGCTTGAGGAACACTCGATATTTCCCTTTAATGAGATGATGCCTCACAGACCGAGCATTTTAAGCGTAAGGGATGCATAATGCGGTATTGCGTTAAAGCGGGCGAAAGCTTCGCGTGCCAGTAGTGCTTGATAGCTACTTGTGAATGGGGCGATGTGGAAGGTTATCTTTTCGCGTCGGAAGTTGTCGGGGGAGCCGAACATAACTTCTAACGGGAGAGAACCCGTACAATGGGTATCTAGGCCTGGTGTTACCCCTTAAAAGGAAGTGTTGCGATGGCGAATTTTTGTTGGGTTTATCCCCATTTTGCGGATTGTGTCCTGATATAGCAGGTTTAGACCACTGCCTCCGTCCATTAGGACTTGTGTAAAGTGGAGTCCATCAATTATCGGATCTAATACCAAGGCAGTCCAGCCTGCGTTCCGGATACTTCTAGAGTAATCCTGATGGTCGAAGGTGATTGGTTGTAACAACCAGTGGTGGGACTCCTCTGGGACAGGCCGTATAGCGTGTATCTCTATAGGCGCCACTCTGTTTTTCCCTTTTGTCACGTGAAGTGAGTTTACTGTTTGGACTTCTTGTGGGAACTTCTTTTGTTCTCCGGTGCTCTGCTTGTGGGGTTCGTCGTCGTCCTCACCTGGTATGTCGAGCCCCTTGTGTTCGGCATTGAGTTTGCCGGATTGCTTGAAGACCCAACAATCTCTGTGGGTATGGTTTGCAGGCTTCCCGGGAGTACTGTGGATTTGGCATATTTTGTCCAAGATTTTGTTTAGGTTAGATAGCTCGTCCCTGTTATCCTTGAGGGACAACTTTTTCTGATTCTGCCGAGAGCTTTTGACTCCGGCGTTGACTGTCGTGCTCTTCGGGCTGTTTCCCTTGGTCCGACGCTGGTCCTTGCTACGTCGCGATTTCCCGTTTCCATCCCTAACTTCGGATGTACTTGGGTCGCTGGTACTTCTTCTTGCCAACCAGCTATCCTCTCCTGCGCAAAAGCGGGTCATGAGGCTTGTTAATGCGGCCATTGTTCTTGGCTTTTCTTGGCAGAGGTGTCTGGCGAGCCATTCGTCTCGAACGTTGTGTTTGAAAGCTGCTAAGGCTTCGGCGTCCGGACAGTCGACTATCTGGTTCTTTTTAGTAAGAAATCTGTTCCAGAGTTTCCGGGCTGACTCTCTGGGTTGTTGAGTTATATGACTTAGATCGTCTGCATCCGGAGGTCGGACATAGGTCCCTTGAAATTTTTCCCAAAAAGCATCCTTGAGCTCTTCCCAACTTCCGATGGTGTTTTCGGGAAGGCTTTTAAGCTAATGCCGGGCTGGCCCTTTGAGCTTGAGGGGTAAGTATTTTATGGCGTGGAGGTCATCTCCTCTAGCCATGTGTATGTGGAGGATATAATCCTCAATCCAGACTCCAGGGTCTGTTGTTCCGTCGTATGCCTCTATGTTTACGGGCTTGAATCCCGCTGGAAATTCATGGTCCAGCACCTCATCGGTGAAACATAGGGGGTGTGCGGCACCCCTATATTTGGTGCGCCGTGATGTTCGGATACTTGTTGCGTTGCATTGCTTACTAGAGCTTACTTTCTTGGCCCGTAGATAGATCTGGCTGGGCCGTCTTTTTGATGTGAATCCTTGTGTGGATCACGTGCCGGCTTGTGTGCGATGCCCTTTTCCGCTCTATGTTGGCCATGGGGTTGTTTATCCGACCAGGTGTCTTCCTTATTTTTTGATTGCGGGGGCTCTAAGACCTCCTCATCAAATTCCGGCAGTAATTTTCGCTTCGGATAGCTCTTTGTGTGGCGACTGTCGCTGTATTTGTTTGCGGTGTTGAGTACTTTTCCCCATCTAATTCTGAGTGCATCTTCCGCTGTTTTGAGCTTCCGCTTCTGCCTTTTCAGGCTACGTGCAGTGGCGACGAGCCTTTTGTGGAGCTTCTTTTGCTCCAGCAACTTGTCCGGCGTGAGGTCGTCCGGACTATTATCTTCGCCGGGGACGGGTTGTTCGGTTTGTTTACCCAAGTTGCCATGTTCGGATGGTTGCTCGATGGCATGTTCGTCGTCCGCCGGTTCACCCTGCTCTATGGCTGGGTCTGTATGGCTGCTGTCTCTGTCGAGGTGAGGTTTGGAGCGGCGCTTACGCCGCCGCTTTGACTGCTTTTCGAGGGAACGACCCCGTGTTGCGTCTCTTTGTTACTCATCATCATTTCTTTTAGGTGTGTCCACCATGTATACATCGTTAGATGAGGTGGTTGTCCAGTGCCCTATAGGCGCTGGTTCCTATTCGTCTCCTACATCGTCGTCCGTACCGTCGATGTCTTCGGAGTCGAAGTCGAGCATGTCGGTTAAATAATCGACAGTGGCTACGAAGTGGGTGGTGGGTGGGCTTTGAATTTCTTCGTCATCCGCGTCCCATCCTCGTTGACCATAGTCCGGCCAGGGCTCTCCTGATAAAGAGAGAGACTTTAGTGAATTCAGAATGTCGCCGAAGGGCGAGCATTGAGAGGTGTCCGTGGCGGCGAACTCCATGATCGGCGCCCAATCAGATTTGATCGGCAGGGGCACGGAAGGTTCGGAGTCCAGAAAGGAGTCCGGCACCTTGGAGTCGCGAGCTTCGCAAATGACAAGACTGGTGTTTGGCTCGATCACCGTAGAGACTGCAGCCCCCGAGGCGGTGTCCAGCCATCCATCCTCGATTGGCGCAGTCGGCTCCGAGCTAAGGGTCGGAGCGGACACTGGGGCGGCCTCTTGGGCACTGTTCGGTGGCAGAGCTAGATCATGCCCATCGTGACAGTGCGTCACGCTCGGCTGTGGCTTGAACCCGTCGAAGATCAAGTCTCCGCGGATGTCAGCCGTGTTGTTCAAACTTCCAAATCTGACCTGATGGCCAGGGGCGTAGCTTTTGATCTGCTCCAGATGGCTAAGCGAATTGGCCCGCAGTGCAAAGCCGCCGAATACGAAGATCTGTCTGGGGAGAAAAGTCTTGCCCTGGACCGCATCATTGTTGATGATCAGAGCAGCCATCGGGCCTAAAGATGACGACATAGAGGAACTCTCAATGAAAGCACCAATGTCAGTGTCAAAACCGGCGGAGCTCGGGTAGGGGGTCCCGAACTGTGCGTCTAGGCGGATGGTAACAGGAGATAAGGGACACGATGTTTTTACCCAGGTTCGGGCCCTCTCGATGGAGGTAAAACCCTACTCCTGCTTGATTAATATTGATGATATGGGTAGTACAAGAGTAGATCTACCACGAGATCAGAGAGGCTAAACCCTAGAAGCTAGCCTATGGTATGATTGTTCTTCGTCCTACGGACTAAAACCCTCCGGTTTATATAGACACCGGAGAGGGCTAGGGTTACACAGAGTCGGTTACAATGGGAGGAGATTTACATATCCGTATCGCCAAGCTTGCCTTCCACGCCAAGGAAAGTCCCATCCGGACACGGGACGAAGTCTTCAATCTTGTATCTTCATAGTCCAGGAGTCCGGCCCAAAGTTATAGTCCGGTCATCTGGACACGCCCTAATCCAGGACTCCCTCACTCTCAAAATAATATAAGTGAAGCATGAGAGATCAAAATTTCTACAAAATTAAGCCACCGCCGTGCTCTAAAAGGTATAAGTGAAGCACTAGAGCAAAAATTATCTAGCTCAAAAGATATAAGTGAAGCACATAGAGTATTCTAATAAATTCCAAATCATGTGGGTTTCTCCCAAAAGGTGTGTACAGCAAGGATGATTGTGGTAATCTAAAAAGCAAAGACTAATATCATACAAGACGCTCCAAGGAAAACACATATCATGTGGCGAATAAAAATATAGCTCCAAGTAAAGTTACCGATAGACGAAGACGAAAGAGGGGATGCCTTCCGGGGCATCCCCAAGCTTAGGCTTTTGGTTATCCTTGAATATCTTGGGGTTACATGGCCATCCCCAAGCTTAGGATCTTGCCACTCCTTATTCCATAGTCCATCAAATCTTTACCCAAAACTTGAAAACTTCACAACACATAACTCAACAGGAAATCTCATAAGCTCCGTTAGTGCAAGAAAGAAAAACCACCAACCACCACATAAGGTACTATAATGAACTCATTATTTATTTATATTGGTGTTAAACCTACTGTATTCCAACTTATCTATGGTTCATACCCCCCGATACTAGCCATAGATGCATCAAAATAAGCAAACAACACACGAAAAACAGAATCTGTCAAAAATAGAACAGTCTGTAGCAATCTGGAACTTTTTAATACTTCTGGAACTCTAAAAATCCTACCAAAACAGGAAGTCCTGGGCAATTTGTCTATTGATCTACAGCAAAAAGAATAAACGCAAAAGCATGTTTCTGTGATTTACTCAAATTATTTTCATGCGTGCAGAAGTTTCTGTTTTTCAGCAGAATCAAATTAACTATCACCGTAGGTTATACTATAGGTTCTACTTGGCACAAACACTAATTAAAACATGAAAACACATCTAAACGAAATCTAGATGAAATATTTATTACTAAACAGAAGCAAAAAGCAAGAAACAAAAATAAAATTGGGTTGCCTCCCAACTAGCGCTATCGTTTAACGCCCCTAGCTAGGCATAAAAGCGAGAATAGATCTAAGTAGTGCCATAATAATAAGATAGATCACGAAAAATCATTTCATATTCCCTACATTCAGCAGCAAGTTTTCTTTGAGGCAAGAAAAAGTAATCAAAAGGGCTAAATTTAATCGGACATAAGTCCCCACGATCAATCTCGGGAGGTATAGGTTCCTCCTTTGGCCCTTCATATTGCACAACCAATTCATCAATATAAGTATTGTTTTGGCAGAACTTCGTGAGCCTATACTCAAGAGAATATCCTAGCTCATTGTTTTTAATAGCAAAATCATTATTAAGTTTGGAAATTCTATCAACTAGAACATTGGTAGGAACCTTTTTTCTAAGGTTTTCATTAAAAGCAACATAGTCTAAAGATTGAAAAAGCATTATTTCCTCTTGATCAAAGAGGATTGCCTCTATGGGAGGACGACCAACATCCACCCTATAGTGTGCAAATATTTCTTTGGCCTCTTTTATTATGAATCTGAACTCATGTGCCAAAAAGATAGTAGCGGCGCGCTTAACAGAAGAATGCTCAATATTAGAAAATTCTAGGAAAATCCTTTGTATGCAAGGGTGCATGTGCATAAACTGCCTTTCAAGTTCAACAATAAGCATGGTGATAGCATCCGCAAGGCTACTAGTTCTATGAAGAATAGAACCACCCATAGAAGTTAAAGCACCGGCACAAGTAAAGAAATCTTGAATAACCCCTTTTCCAATAATATTACCACTACCGATTCAAAAATTTTATGTATGAAAGATAGTGGGTTCTTCAATAGGAGCATCCAAATTTTCCATGTTATTATTATTGTTCATATCAATGGTAATCTCCCTAGTTTTAGACACAATGGCAGAAAATGTGAAGAGCAAGCGAAAGAGAGAGGAGGTTGCGAAAGAGAGGGCGAATAAAACGACAAGGGTGAAGTGGGGGAGAGGAAAATGAGAGGCAAATGGCAAATAATGTAATGCGAGGGAGATGAGTTTGTGATGGGTACTTGGTATGTCTTGACTTGAGCGAAGACCTCCCGGGCAACGGCGCCAGAAATCCTTCTTGCTACCTCTTGAGCATGCGTTGGTTTTTCCCTTGAAGAGGAAAGGGTGATGCAGCAAAGTAACGTAAGTATTTCCCTAAGTTTTTGAGAACCAAGGTATCAATCCAGTAGGAGGCTCCTCAAAAGTCCCACACACCTACACAAACAAACAAGAACCCCGCAGCCAACATGATAAAGGGGTTGTCAATCCCTTCACGGTAACTTGCGAAAGTGAGATCTGATAGAGATAATAAGATTAGATAAATATTTTTGGTATTTTTATGATATAGATGGGAAAATAAAAGATGCAAATAAAAGTAGATGGAAAACTTATATGATAAAAGATAGACCCGGGGGCCATAGGTTTTGCTAGTGGCTTCTCTCAAGATAGCATAAGTATTACGGTGGGTGAACAAATTACTGTCGAGCAATTGATAGAAAAGTGCATAGTTATGAGAATATCTAGGCATGCTCATGTATATAGGCATCACGTCCGTGACAAGTAGATCGACTCCTGCCTGCATCTACTACTATTACTCCACACATCGTCCGACTCCTGCCCGCATCTAGAGTATTAAGTTCATGAAGAATAGAATAACGCATTAAGAAAGATGACATGATGTAGAGGGATAAACTCATGCAATATGATATAAACCCCATCTTTTTATCATCGATGGCAACAATACAATACGTGCCTTGCTGCCCCTGCCGTCACTAGGAAAAGACAACGCAAGATTGAACCCAAAGCTAAGCACTTCTCCCATTGCAAGAAAGATCAATCTAGTAGGCTAAACCAAACTGATAATTCTAAGAGACTTGCAAAGATAACAAATCATACATAAAAGAATTCAGAGGAGATTCAAATATTTCTCATAGATAAACTTGATCATAAACCCACAATTCATCGGATCTCGACAAACACACCGCAAAAAGAGTTACATCGAATAGATCTCCAAGAAGATCGAGGAGAACTTTGTATTGAGATTCAAAGAGAGAGAAGAAGCCATCTAGCTAATAACTATGGACCTGAAGGTCTATGGTAAACTACTCACAACTCATCGGAGAGGCCTTGGAGATGATGTAGAGGCCCTCTGTGGTCGACTCCCCCTCCCGCGGAGCGCCGGCGAAGGCTCCAAGATGGGATCTCGCGGATATAGAAGGTTGCGGCGGTGGAATTAGGTTTTCGTGGTGCTCCTGGATGTTTTCAGGGTACGAGAGTATATATAGGCGAAGGAAGTACGTCGGTGGAGCAACGAGGGGCCCACGAGGGTGGGGGGTGCGCCCACCCCCAAGGGGCACGACGGGTGGGGGGTGCGCCCACCCCTAGGGGCCTCATTTACAACTTGACGTCCACTCCAAGTCTCCTGGATTGCGTTTGTTCTGAAAAGATCGCTCCCGAAGGTTTCATTCCGTTTGGACTCCGTTTGATATTCCTTTTCTTCGAAACACTAAAATAGGCAAAAAAACAGCAATTCGGGCTAGGCCTCTGGTTAGTAGATTAGTCCCAAAAATGATATAAAAGTGTATAGTAAAGCCCATAAACATCCAAAACAGGTAATATAATAGCATGGAACAATCAAAAGTTATAGATACTTTGGAGACGTATCAGCTGTTATAACTCCCAGTTGAGATGTTTTGCTAACTTCAACTTTTCTGAATCCAATTGGAACTTTAATGCAAAAATAGGTTAGCCCAAGATCAAAGAGCGAGGTCCCCATGGACGTTGTATCACCCCACAGTAGTGGCATCGGCCCAATCGTGCATTATGAATTGCCAACTACTGATGCTCTAGAGGCTAAACTAGTGGTAGAAAGAGATTCTGCTTCTGCACTTAGAGATGAAGTTGACATGTTGAGGAAGCAAACAACACAATCACAAGCAGTACTCAAGACAACCATTAAATATTTGGTGGATTTCAAAATGAAGCAAGCTGAGACTGATCACATTGTTAAGGTCCTGAAGGAAAAAAAGGAAATTAAATTCCCACTTGGTAAGTCATATGTGAAATGTTCTTTTCATTGTTCAATAACCTTTGTGTTGTTTGTTCATGTAATCAATCAAACCATTTGTTTTAGAGATCATGTAATAATTGTTTTTGGTTTTTGGTTTGTAATTTTATTTGAGCACAAGTCTGTATTAATAGATAAGACTCGGAGACATTTCATTTTGATTGCTGTGCCAGACCTACAAATATGCCAATCGAGCTGAATGTGCATTCAACAATAATAGTAGTATAGATGGACCATAAGTGGCACGCATCAGAAAGGGCCAAGATGCTGTAGTAGCTTGGCTAAAAAAAGGATGATGTTCTAGCAAAAAAAGTACAGCGGTCTAGCTTATGTATGTTAGTTGATATTATTGATCCATATACTCTATAAGTGTTTATATGTCTGTTAGTTATGTACATTCTTGGTTGATTGACTCGGTATTTGAATCCTGATACATCGCTTGTGTACATATCTAAATGGGAGTACACATTATGCTGCGTGTGACATTTGAGTTAGACATAAAGTGTTCCAAATATTCGAATTCACTTTAAACTGGATTTTAGCTTCTGAATTTGAGTATCGGCATTTGTAAAGTATATTCATATATGACAGAGGAATACATCTTTGTCGTGCTTTTGAAGATATATAAAAACACATAGAATGATTTATAAAGATTCGTATAGGAATACAAAATGGATTCGAATTTAGTTGCCAGGGTAAACGTGGATGCTTATTGTCCCAAAATTTGAAAGAAGCGGCAAAATGTCCACTTCCACGTCGGCTGCCCGAAGCCAAGTGTTTGGGAGATGGAAATTACTATCTACCCATTACACGGACAATCCATCGGCCCGATTTCCACTGCTCTCAATAGGGGTAGGTTAGTAACTTCAATTAGACGTGACACAACCGCTTGTGAGCCCATTCTGACACGATGGGCGCCAAACATGGGCAGCAAAACACATTTGATTCAAGCTCATCCGAAAGACCTTTGTTTCTCCCTCCATTTCCCCATTCATACACAGTGGGCAGCAAAACAAACTCGACTCGGTCAAAATCGATGCAGGCAAATATTTTCAATAGGGGCAGGTTTGTAACTTCACTCAGACATGACACAACCGCCCTACGTATCAGCCCCGTTCATACACCATGGGTGCCAACCACCCTCTCCTCCCCAGAAATCTCTCTGGGCAAATATTGGAGAGATGCGAGATTACCGTCCTATCCCCAACCGACGAGACGTCCAAATTTTAAATGGGGGCTAAGTTCGTAACTTTCCCATATTTCAGATAGGCGCGTCCCAAAACACATGGTTCCCCGCACCTCTCCCTCCATTTTCCCATTCATACACCATCCGCGCTAGAACACCATCCCCACACCAGCCTCCTCCGTCCGCCACCCCATCCATCGCCGCCGTCCTCCACCCCATCCATCGCCACCGTCCTCCATCATGCCGAAGCGCCTACCAAGACCGCGTCATCCACTGCTAGAGATGGACATTTCTCATCCACGGTGACAGACCAAGAGCCTTGCATCGCACCCTCTCGCTTCATCAGCGCCGTCGTCCTCTTTGCCGGGGCCGCTCACACGACCTTCTCTTCCACCGCAATGGGACTTATCCCCCGATGCACCCGTCTACCATCGCAGATCTGCTTCAATGCCACCGACAGCCATCGCATCCCCGATGCCTACACGGCACCACAAGAGAGGTGGTACTTCATATCTCCTCAACTTTTTGATCTCAAGTTCTCAACCAGAAAATAGATCGTAACTTGGTTACTCTACTTTCTTTCCAGCTCTTAGAATTTAGTTCTTAGTTCGAAGCAAACAATTGATGCTAAATATCATTTCTCCAGTTTGCAGCTTCAAATCTGCCGTGGCACAGTCATAATACTGTTTAATTGATCATGCTTAGGGTTTAATTGATCATGTTGGTTCCGTGGTGGTTTCTTTAATAGAAATCGGAGGTGAAACCCTCTTTTGCTAAAAAAATATGCTTAGGGTTTCTCCCTTTTATGATCACTATACGATCAGAATACGTGCTTCGTGTCATAATAGCACTACTCCACCCATCAAGCTAAACAAGCTTAGTTGTTCAAATACGAATATGATATTAAAATAGAGTCGTTTAATTGGTCAGCTAATTGTTCCTAATTTAGTTTCGGAAATGCATGTTCGCCACTAGGGTGTGTATCTCTACAGGGTGCCCGCGGTGGGTGGCCCACCCTGGGATTTTGAGTCGTCCCATGCCCCGATTCCCCTCTGTTCTGCTGCGCGCTTCCGATCTCTACTCGCCCCCAGCCGCCTGCCTTGCCGGTGACTTGCTGTCCCTGGAGGCATGACTCTAGGAGGAGACGCCGGACTAACAGGAGGTCAGGAGCCGCTCGCCCAACAGCATCACCGCTGCCTGGGCGCGCCACTGTGACTACCTTCCTAGTCCGTTCAGGGCTCAGGCGTGCAGCACCCACTAAGCCAACTCGATTTATCCTGAGATACGTCCTCAACACTCAGCATGCACTCCTCATCACCCATTTTCTAATTCATTCATTACTCATTAGGCAGGACTGTCATTAGGGTTTGTTGTGTGCTGAGTGCTACCTACACTTAATGGTTCAGATGTATTTCAGTAATCTTTAGTACGTGTAAAGTTCACATGGTTTCAAATTCCGGCCCTAGGAACAAACACTAGTCATTTTGGATTATTAGTCATAGTGACATTGACCCATATTACTACTGCAAGCCATGTTTGTTGACAATTTTACTTGTCTTTCTTACTCATTCGATATAATATCCAATTATTCAGTCGATTAGTTGCAAACAATAAGTGCTAGACAAACTTCTTGATTCAGATTTTGGACAGTCTCTTACTGCAGTTACAATTCTGCATACTTGTCCTAGTAAGCTCACAAGTAAATGATTGATTCACTACATCTATGCTTGGCTTGTCATATTTGTTGTCAATATTATTTTAGGGTGGACCATCCTGTTTCAAAATACTGGAACCGTAGACATGAGTGAATAGTATTTCTCTGTGTGATCTCTTCCATCATGTGTGGGCAATGAACATTGCATTGTATAGAAAGAAAGTGTCATTTCCAGCTTTTACATAGGTTTCAATCTTTTACATGGAATACAATCTGCCTACTTGCTTTGTGTCGCACTACCAACACTCCAACCTTGAAGCTAAACATTATGCCACTCATAATTCCTTAGTTTATTTGTTCAAATACGAATTTTATATGATTCTAATGTTCCTACTTCAGTTTTGAAATGTGCGTCTGTCGGTTATAGAGACATAAGGGTTTGTATTTCTATGCATGGTCTGGTTGGGGGGTGACTTTGCATATGCAGGAGTTTATAGGGAGACACTCTTTGAGTTGAATCCGTAATGCATTCCATAGATAATCTGACTACTTTTTATGTTTTCATGAATCTCAGATTCTGAACAACATCATAATGAATATGAGCTTGCGCGCATGAAAAGAATAAAGCAGAACAATGCCATGGCTGTCAAACTTGGCATTAAGGGACTGAAATCAAGTCTGGACGCAATGCAATGCAAATGCTCTCCACCTACAGATTCATGCTCAGAATATGATCCTAACAGTGATTCTGAGCTAGAGGGAGACCTAAGTCAATGTAGCTCCCTAGTGGAGGGGTCAGAGGCAGACGCCCTATCTTATTCACCCATCAAGGTGCTTGCTCTAACTTTCCAAGGTTATATTGGTCGCACATATCTTGCAACTGATGTTTTGCATTGCTTCTACTTTGTTGCACTGCCATTATCTTAGTTTACACATCGTGTATGTGAATACGCCCTGCCTGTCCATTTTCAGTACATATTCCGTCTGTCATCATACCATATTTATCCATTCAAATGTTGTTCTTGTGTATCAGATGTTCAAAAGGAAGAGGGCGATTACTGATCACGGAGGAGCACAAGCAAAGTATTTGGAAAAGGCAGTGGCACTTGATAAATCAAATAGCCCATTAGGTGTAGTTGCAATATCACCTGACCCACAAAACACCCAACTCTAGCAAACTCTAGCCCTACTACACTGGTCATTTCTGATGCCCCAACTCAGCAAACCCCAACTACAACAAACAGTATGATGATGCCAGTTGACATAGCACCAGCTCTACAATGCAAAACCCCCATTCCAGCAAAGAGTACACCAAATCCAGTTGCCAAATCCCTTTTCGAACCAGAGAGAGCCCCAATTGCAGCAAATAGGACCCCTGTTCCATTTCTTCCCAGTTTAGAAGACGAAGCTTATATTGTTGTAAGGAGCTTTGTGCGCATCTTTCCTTCATGGAAAGATTATACCGCAGACATGGAACAATTTCCAATCTTCCTCCGCAACTTACGCGTAAGTAATGTACTAATGTTATTCATGGTAATTACTGCATATGTTTCTGCTGGCAGAAGACACAAGATTTCATTCTTTTAAATAGGTGAGGACCAAACTGGATTGTGAAGACGAGCAAGGGTTGGCTGCACTTTTCAAGCACTCATTGATGAAGTATCATTCCTACCTGAGGCAAGCGCACTTCAATGGCAAGCCTCTAAACAAAATTTCTGTAAAGTCTCCGGTGCTACATTTATCTGACGGTGACTGGAATAATCTTGTTACACATTGGTCTCGTCTGTAGCGTAAGGTACTGTCTATGATATCACACCACAATTTGAACTACATTTCTGCATTTGCCTTAATGTCTCACTTGTACGAAAACTGTTAGCAGAAGAACATTCATTCTCAAGGGACCACAGAATCTTGCAACTATATTGCACACTGCATTGCTCTTGTGAGTACCTCTTGCCCTGTATGACCATACTTACTTTCATAGCTTTTTGATTATGTAGCATCACTGCACATGTTAGCCTCGTTATCGTCCATTTGGTGGACATTATAAGATCCTATGGACTCTTACATAAATTTAGAATCAACCCAATGCTTTTGAAGAGGTTTAGCTCTGCAGTCCTCTTGTAAGGACTGAACGTCTTCTATCACTGTACTTACATTAACAACTACTCCCTCCGTCCCATAATATAAGAACGTTTTGTACAGTACACCAGTGTTCAAAACACTCTTGTATTATGGGAAGAGGGATTGGTTCATTGTGTAGCATTCTGCATCTTATCTCCCTTGCCCACCATTTACTAAAAAAGATCAGATCTATATTTAATCTTACCAAAAAGTAGAATACACAGACAATGTCGGTGCAGAAGTGTAGCCCATTGCTCTTGTCAGTACATTTTGTCCTGTAACGCTTGTACTTCCAGGGATTGGTAGTTGATTATGTATCATCAATCTGCATCTTATCTTCATTATCCTCTACCCCTTCCAGTATTATCATATCTATAATTACTCTCTACAAAATGTAGAGTACAGGCAATGCTTATGAAGAAGATTCTGTGCTGAAATTCTTGAGTTATCCTTCCCTTGACATGGAGAAGGGCATTATAAAGCTGGTATTAAATGTTAATGTAAATCAGTCCTTCTAAAGCCTTTATCCTCAACTACTGTTTAGTTTGCTCATACTCCCTATCATTTACTGTTGTTTAGTTTGTTGTTTCTATCAAAATGCATGTCCGCAAGAACCATAAGTTCTAAGTTTTACTTGTAAAACCAAATTCGTTATTCATACCATGCACATTACTCAATACTCCCTATATGTATGCTTGTTTTTGTGGATCTATAATCCAGTGTGTGGTGAAGCAGCCCACGTTTGCACCTTATCATCTCCTGTTTTATCTTACTGATGTGGCTGATGATATGAACAATATGCCATGCACATTAACCAAAATTGATATAGTGATGGTCTTTGCCCTTCATCTATGCTTGTTATGTTGACATGGTAATCCAGTAGTGTGGTGAAGCTCCCCGCATTATGAACAATGCCAAATTATGCTATTGATATTTTGAATTACTCTTTATTTTCTAATTTGAAAATTTGATGGAATTGACAGCACAATTATCATCTTTGTTTATACACGTGCAAAACCTGTCATCTGTCTGCTTGTTTCAGGGTGATATGCCTGATGGCATGCACAAGTCTGTTGAAGGCTGTGAGACAAACCCAACATATATTGCAGAAAAGAAGGAAAAACATCTTGAAGATAGCAAGACAACCCCAAAGTCTTGTCTTGATGCAGTGTTCAAGTTACTTGAGACTAGCAGTTAGACAAGCTCACAGAATTCGCTGTCTGAATCAGTTCGACTTCTTCAGTCCCAAATTCTAGTAGAAAGGCATTCTGCAACTCAACTTTGACTTGAAGTCCTATCTCTAAGAAATATTGTGGAGAACACCAATGAGAACCTCATTGCTAAACAGCTACACCTGGAAGCTATGACCGACATGCTAGGCCGGTCTCACAGCCTTGCTCAGCAGCTTGCGCAGTAGTTCCCGCGCAAGGCTAACCTTTCTTGAAATGTCTTGGAAGTGGTCTCGGTTTAGTATTATTTTGTTACGCTGCAGTGGTGCCCGGTTTCTGTAATCTACTTCTTTGTTGCGCTTTATGATCACTGGTGGCGAACTTCGATGCCCAGTGGATGTAATATACCATAAATACTTTATTGTATAGTGTAGGTTTATTCTTAGTTACTATGTCGTAATTTATTTATTGTATAGAGTAGGCTTGTTCTTAATTCCTACTAGTTACTGCCATCATTCGCTACCGGAAAAAAACTGATGTAGTCGACCGAGCCAAAACATTCACCTCTAACGGGCTTGGTTTTTAGCGGGCCACAATTGGGCCGGCCTGCATCTTTCTTGGGACCGACTGATTGGGGCCTTCACTCTTTGTGCCAGGCCCACAACTTACTCCGGCCTATATTCAACCCAAATTTTAGTTGGGCCTTTTGTGGACCCAACGCTTAGTTTGGCCCAGGTAGCGTTGGGCCATTAACAGGCTGAATATTCTACTGGCCTGTTATGGCCCAGATGAAACCATGGGCCTTTAGCAGGCCGAAATGCATGTTGGGCCTCAATTTTCACTAGTCGTCGACGGGCCTTCAGCAGGCTGAAATGTAGACCGGGCCTTTTTGGGCCCAGTTATATGACGGGCCGTTACTAGGCCAAAACATATCTTGGGCCTTAGTTGGCCCACTGATATCATGGGCCTTTAAGAGGCCGAAAGCTTAGTACATGTATCAACGGGCCGAATTATACACGAGGCCTTTAAAAGGCCCAAAGTCACGTTGGGCTGAACTGTTGCCACCTTTATGACGGGCCGTTAGTGGGCCGGATGTCGCATCGGACCATATATGGCCCATGGACAGCACGGGCCATTCCCACGCCGAAATACACACCAGGATGAAATGGGCCCATGTCTACATGAGGCCTCTAACAGGCCGAAACTCACTGGGCTGTAATTGGGCCCAAATATTCGGTGAACAATTAACAGGCCAGATCTGGATTTGGGCCATAAATGGGCCTTTATTAAACAGGCCGTTATTAGGCTGGCCCACTAGTACCTGAGTAAGTACTACAGGCCTTTGACTGGGCCGGCCTTTTTAACCTATATGCGCCTCTGTTGGGCCCTGCCACGTGTCGACGTATCATAGGCATGTCTCCTCCATTGGACGGGCGACATCTGGCCCACTGACGAGCTGACACGTGTTTCCTCCGGCCAATCAGAATTTTACACGTGGAAATTTCCCATTGGTCAGGGCTGTTAACAGGTTATCAGATCCAAAACTGGACCCGATAGCTTAACGGCATTCCATTACGGTGGATGCCACGTGTCGGTCACCCTTGACGAAAGCACTTCTGTGACGCGCGATTTATCATCATGGAAGTGGACACTTCCGTGATGATAATTTTGGTAATGTCATGGAACACTTCTATGACATCACATGTATGACTATCTTGATTCTGTCATAAAATCGTCATGGATGTACATGCATGACAGAAAACGTGACCTACTATGACAAACACGTATCATCATGGAAGTGTATTTTTTTGTTGTGTTGCCTCCTTTGCACCAAAGAGGAAACTGGTACTCTGTGCCCGCTGGCGCTCGCCTGGCCTTGATCGTCATGGCTCACATCAGCTGAGCCTCGTGAGGTGCACCTTGCATAGAAGTCTCCGCTCCTCGGGAGCCAGCCTGAGGAGGCCGATCCCTTGAAGGTCTTGGTGTTGTCCGCCTCGCGAGGCTTGGCCCCTTGTGAGGGTCTTGAGTTGCTGATGCTGAAACTGGGTCGTACTAGGCAGTTGATGGAGCCACGCAGTGGGTCGCAGGTAGGTAAGTCTGAGTACCCCCGTATCCAGAACACCGACAGTAGCCCCCGGGCCCAAGGCGCACTCGGACTTGGCTTCTAGGCGAAGCCAAAGGGCAAGTGCGGAGCACCGCATGCCCTAACCGCCGGTGGCCTCGGACGACACACGGTGATTGATGGGACGTGGGCGTCTCCACTTCCCCATGCTGCCTTGAAATCCGCCAAGCCTGACGGACGCCCGTTGCCAGAGCAGTACGCCCCTGTAGATTGTCGCGCTTGGCCCTCGCTCCTTCTCTTCCCAGGCTTGCAATCCTTTGTGCAGATCTGGTGCCAGTGCCGCTCCCCCTTCCTAGCTTCCGCCATGGACCCGCAACAAAGGAAGAAGAAGGGGAGGTCGCGTGCCCCGGCTGGACCCCCGTCGGCCTTGGAGCCGGCTCTCGAGCAGTCGATGGTGATCAATCGGGAGGGGCTGACAAGGTCCACCCTGCTTTTGCAACCGATTCCAACGAGTGAAGGCGACGGTTGCCCGGCCCGCATCTTGGCTTGTGGATGATATGAGCGCCACTGAGATTCCCATCCATCCTCATGCTCTCTTTGTGGGCCTGATTCCCCCTTTCTCTCCTTTCTTCAACGCCATAATCTTGCACTACCAGATCCACCTGTTGTGCCTAGATCACCGCTCCATCCTCCTCCTTGCTGTCTTCGCCTTCCTCTGCGAGGCCATGGTCGGCATTGCTCCTTCCGTGGCCCTTTTTCGCCACTTCTTCTTGCTCCATCTGGTCGACGCCCGCCAACGCTTGGGGTGCGTGACCTTCGAAGCTGTTGCGGTGACTTCTGGCTCGGGGATCGACTTCGAGCTATCGCCTGGTGCAAATGGGTCTCGGAAGCAGTGGCTGTTCGTAGACGTTGTACATGTAGTCCCCTGCTTCTAACGCCACGGGTGCCTGTGGAGCCCAGCTTCGGCTGGGGGCATGTGGAGCTTGTCGACCGTCGGCTTACCCACGTCTGGAAGAGGTTGGCCAGGCTGCAGAAGCCAGGGGTGACAGCGCCAATGGTGGTGAAGGAATTCGTCCAGTGGCGCATCGTCCTGCTTCAGCGCCATTCCCGCCTGATGTGGGCCTTCACCGGCGCCGAGGACTCCATGAGGCTCCATGAGCTGATGCTGCCTCCCAAGACCCTGAACAAGGTGCTTGAGCTTCTAACACGCAACCCCAAACCCGCCGATCTTCCAGGAAATGCCTACCTCCTTTACCAGTGCTCAAACAAGGTGTCCTTCGTGGAGCAGATGCCCCTCTTCGACGAGTGGGGGTTACTCGCGGCGGGTCTTGAGGGGCCTCGCAAGAATCCCATCCTCATGCCCCCCTTGCTATTTGATCCCGTGGTGTGCGCCCCAAGTGTGGAAGCAGGGAGGTGCATGCAACCAGCCACTGCCGAGGAGACCTCTGGAGGTCCTGTGCCATCCAGTTCTCTGGAGGCCGAGACTCTTGGGGCCCAGGAAAGGGCCTCCGCGGGGTCAGTGCAACCCGATGCTCCAGAGGAAGAGGCTCCTGAGGCTCGGGGTAACGGTTCCAAGGTGGTTGCTGATGGGGAGGTGCCTCCTTGTGCCCCTGAGGCTGCCGCCCAGGGAACCCTGCCGAGCACTCCTGCTCCAGTGGCTACCGGCCAGGGCGCCCCGCCAAGTGCTCTTGCTCCTGGGGACCGTCCCTCAAGGCCCGACTGGCTTCACCTGAATCTTGATGCATTTTGCAAGAGGAAGGGATCTCCGAGCTGCAGTGGTGACGCCCGCCAGCCGCTGAAGCTGAGGAAGTACATGGCCGTGGACGAGTAAGTACCTCATTTTGCGATTCCTTGTGCACCATGCTCTTTTCTGACCAGGGCCCTGCAGGGTCCCTGTGGCGGTGAACCCTCAGGAGAGGCGTCCTTCCGAGGATCTTGGTTTGGTCCCGACACACAGCCCCCCGCGCCCAGCTCCTGCACAAGGCACGATGGCAACCCTGGCTGCCGTGGTGCTGCTAGGGGGCCTCAGACTTGAGCCTCCTGCCTCCTTCTTCAAGCTGGCCGGGGGGGGCACGCTGATAGCTCTCCCACTAGTCACCGTCGGTGGTTGGGTGCCCCCTGGGCCGTCTTCATCTTCGGGCTGTGAGGCTACATCGCCCAGCCCCCAGCCGGAGGCAGGCAAGGCATCCCATGCCCAGGGCTGAAGACGGGCTTGGCCGCATGTTGGAGTTCACGCGCGGGCGCAGTGCTGTCCGCTTCGAGCTCTTCGGCGAGGCGATGCACGCGATGATCCGGCTTGGTGGAGAGCTTGCCGACATCGACACCTGGCTTGAGGCGGACGACCGCCGGCTGGCACGCGAATGGCACCAGCTGAAGGCCACCATCAACCTTGGGCAGCTTCAGCACGATCAGGCCAACGCGCGGGCGGTGGCCTCCCGCACAACTTCTCGCGAGGCTTGCGCCCGCGCCCTGGAGGAGGCCAGCGCCGCTAACCACCGTCATGAGGTAGCCGAAGAGCGAGAGCGGGAGCTCCTGTCTTCAAATGCCGCCCTCGAGCAGGAGATCGAGGTGCGGCGGGCCCTCCTGGCCGCGTCACTGGGCGAGTGATACGTCTCCGTCGTATCTATAATTTTTGATTGTTCCTGTCGGATTTAGGGTTCCGGCAGACCCTTGAGGTTCGAACAATGGGGTGCGCGTGGAGGTTTCGCCTTCTACCTACCTGTTCCTCGCCGAATCGCTAGGATCTAAACTACGAGAAGAACAACACGAGAGACACATGGTTTATACTGGTTCAGGCCACCATTGTGGTGTAATACCCTACTCCAGTGTGTAGCGTGGTGGATTGCCTCTTGGGCTGATGATGAACAATACAGGGAAGAACAGCCTTGTGAGGGTCTGTTCTTGTGGTGGCGTTGTCCCTTTGGAGGGGTTGATTCTAGATGCCTATCTTATCTCCAGATTCCTCTCTCCATCCCTCTACCCTGTGGGTGGCTGGTCCTATTTATAGGCGAAGGCCCTGGGCCTCTTCCCAAATATTGAGCGGGAAGGGCGCCAACAATTGGCCATTTTGAAGGGGAACATCTAGTACACTTACCCTGACTAAAGTTGGTCCTCACCTGTCAAAGGCTCTGGTGATGACGCTGACTTGGGCCCCATGGTGACCTCCATCCTGCCGTTGGACTGGTCTTGGTCTTGTTGCACCGAAATGGATGCCTTTGCATGATGCTCTCGCCTGCGCTTGCTCCCCTTGCACCAACGAGGAAAGAAGGACACTGCGCAGGCTGGCGCCCGGCTGGCATCCTTGGTCGTCATGGCTTGCGTCACAGGCACCTCGCGAGGTACCCCGCCTTGAACTCTCCGCCTCCTCGTGAGCCAGCCTGACGAGGCCGTGCCTGAGGAAGCTCCTTGTCGCCCGCCCCACGAGGCTTGGCCCCTCGCGAGGGTCTTGAGCTTGTGTTGGTGAGGATGGGCCGTGTTGGGCCCCCTTTGAGCCATGCCACAGGCCGGAGGCAGGCAAGTCTGGGGACCCCCGTTCCCAGGACGCCGACAGTAGCCCCCGGGCCCAAGGCGCGCCCGGACTTGGCCGTGCAGAGAGGCGAAAGGGCAAGTGCGAAGCATCGCGGGTCCTAACAGCCTGCGGCCTTGGGCGCCGCGTGGCGGTTGATTGGACGTGGGCGGCACTGTTCCCCCACGCCTCCTCATTTGTTGCCAGGCTAGGCAGACTTGCAGTTGTACACAGCCACTCCCCTTTCCATTGCTCGTGCGCCCTCTGTCCTTCCTCCTTTCGAACTCCGGCTTCTGCTTCGAAGCCAATCTCGAACCTTTCCTCCCCCCCTTCCGTCGCCATGGCTCCAAAGAAGAAGGGGAGAGGGAAAGGACCCATGCCTTCGCCTTGCTCGCCGCCGTCGGTGGCCCCCGCCGTGGACCGGTCGATCATAGTCAATCGAGAGGGCTTGGGCAAGGTTAGCTCGGCCCTGGCCACCATCTTCAATGAATGTGGGAGGACGACGGCCTGGCCCGCGTCTCGGTTCTCCATCGACAGGATAATCACTGAGGTCCCCTATTTCGTCGACGCCCTGTGGGCGGGGCTAATTCCCCCCTTTTCGAATTTCTTCAACGCCGTGCTCTCCCATTATCAGATCCACATGATGCATCTGGGTCCTGACTCCATTACTCTTCTGGCGGTCTTCGCCTTTGTTTGCGAGGCTATGGTAGGCATCATCCCTTCGGTCGCCCTGTTGCGCCACTTCTTCGCTCTGCACCTTGTCAACCCTGCCCAATGCTCGGGATGCGTGAGCTTCATCGCTGCACCCGAGACGGCGGCCTCAGGGATCGACTTTGGTCTCCCTCCGCCCGCGCCTGGGTTCTGCGAGCGGTGGCTGTATGTGGACGTGGGGGTGCCCAGCCCCTTGCTGTCGAAGCCGACTTCGCCTGCTGTCCCCAATTCAGGCTGGGGCCAGGGGACGCTCACAAGCCCCCAGCTCTTCTTCGTCTGGCGTCGCTTCGAGTGCTTGAGAATGCTTGACGTGACGGTGCCCAAGGTGGTGAAGTAGTTCCTGCTACGCTGGGTCGCCCCTCTCCAGCGCCACTCTCGCTGAATGTGGGCCTTCAACGGGCGCGGGGATCATATGAGGCTCCAGGAAGAGGACCTGACGCCTGAAGCATTGAGGAAGGTACTCTTGGTTCTGACTGGGGACCGCAACCCAGGCAGCATCCAGCAAGGGGGGGCCTTGCTGTACCTCTGTTCGGGCAGGAGAGACTTCGTGAATCAGATGCCCATTTTTGACGAATGGGGACCGCGCCCCGTCGGCCTCTAGGGGCCTCGCGAGAATCCAGTGACTGTGACCGCCCTTTCAATTGGTCGAGGTGGTTCTTCCTCAAGTGGCGGAGCAGGGAGGCATGAGCCTCCGGAGGCCGAGGGTGCCCCCACCAGGGCGATAGCACCGGGCAGCGCTCAAGAGGGAGCGTCCCCTGAGGCCCGTGCTGCTGAGGCTGAGGGCGGCGAGCATCTGCCTGCTGCACCCGGGGCCGAGGCCTCTGAGGCCCCGGCCGCTTTTCTTGGCAAGGCGACCGGCGACGCGCATCAGGCAAACACCCCTGACGCGGGTCGTCTTGACATTTCCTCCTCGTCGTAGGCTGACCCCTGCGCTCAACTCTTGGGCCGCTTCCGTGTGAACTTTGAGGCCCTCCGGAAGAGAAGGGAGGCCCCGGGCGACGATTACCCTTGTCGCCTGCTGAAGCGTAGAAAGTACTTCGCCATCGATGAGTAAGCCTTCTCCCTTCCCAGCTCCAGATTCTTCTGCTGCCCTTCCTGAACCCTGCTCCGCAGGGCCCTTCCTCCCGAGCTCACAGAGATGACTGAGGAGCCATCCCCCCTGCTTCTGCCTTCTCCACCGTCTCCGGTTGCTCCGAGCAGTAGAGCCCTTGTGGTGAGGTCGGTCGAAGAGACGAATCACCCCGAGGCGCAACGCGGCCCCGCGCGCCTCATGACCTTCCTTCGCGAGCCTTCTCGGGGCCTAGCCAGCCTGCCGTGGGCTTCTCGTCTGGTCGTGGACAGTGATTGGCTGGGGTACTCCCAGCGCTCTTCATTTGGGGGTGGACTGGCCCCAGGCCGGGCTCCTGGCGAGGCGCGCCTGGTCGCCTCAAGGGCGCTTGCCCCCAGCCCCCTGCCCGGAGGGGGAGCGCTAATCAGTGCCCCCTGACGCTTGCTTGGGGCGGATGACGGAGTGGAAGACGTACTTGAGCGCGCTCGGGAGCGTCGCGCTCTTCGCCAAGGGTTCCTTCGGAGGGCGGCTGACGCGGTGAGCCTGCTTGGTGAAGAGCTTGCTGATGAAGACGCGCGCCTTGAGGCCGAGGGCCTGCGCTTGGTCGCGGAGAGGCGCGAGCTGGAGGCGGCAGTCGCCCTCGCGTGCCGCCAACGCGATCTTGATGACGAGGAGGCCAAGGCATCGCTGGAGGCCTCTCGGGTGGCCCGTTCCCGGGCCGTCGAGGAAGCCCGGGAAGCTGACCAGCGGCGAGAGGCGACGGAAGAGCGGGCACGGGAACTCCTGGCCCGGTGCCGCTCACTGGAGGAGCAGGTGGAGCTGCGCGAGGCGGCCCTCGCGTCGATGAAGGTGACTTCAGGGGACCCAGCGGAGCTCCAGAAGCGTGAGGAAGCACTAACGCTGGAAGCTGCCGAGCGCACACGTGAGTACGAACGCCTAGAGACAAGGGAGCGCTTGGTGACACGAGAGGAGAATGATGTCGCTGCACGGGAAACCCGTGTCTTGGAGGAGATCGGACGTCGGGTGGCAACGGCGCGCTCAAACCTCGAGCGCGAGTTCGAGGAGAGGCTGGCGTTGATCCGGACCGAGGCTGAAGGTAGGACCACCGCCCTGAGGACCAAGCTGGAGGAAGCGACGCGGCGGGTTGATGCCTTGCGGGCCGCACTTGAGGTGGCGTAGGGGTAGTCGACTACTTCTTTTGCCGAGGTGCTTCTTCTTCGCCAATGGCTGGACGAGGCTGAGGCTGTTGCGCGCTAGAATGCGGACGAGATACGTCAGTGGCGGCTCCTAGAACATGAGCACGCCCCCGTGTTCACCACGCTTCGGGAGAGAGCCAACACGGCCTTGGGCAACATCTGCGAAGCGGCCGTTGGCGCGCCGCACGCAACCAACTACGCCGGCAACCTTCAGTTCTTCACCGACATCGTGACACAGCTGGAGGCGCGGTCGGTCAGGGCCAACAGGTTGGTGGAGGAAAAGAGCCGCGCCCTGCTCGGGCGCGCCTTCTCCCGTGTCTTCAGCCATCTCCAGAACGTGGATCCTCACTTCGACTTTGACGCCGCCATCGCCCCAGTTCCCCAGGCCGTCCGGGGTGACCTGGCGGTCTGCGTGGAAGACAACATGGACGCTCTTGTCAGGGCCTTCGCTTCAGACGATGATGACACGATCGTGGCCGCCAACGAGGGCGGCGTGGTGAACGGCCCTGACGCCGCCGGCGACAACGCAGAGGGTGACGGCGAGGCCAGTAACGCCAGCGACAGTTCGGGTGGTGCTCCTGAGGATGCATTGGGGGATTTATTCGACTGACCGCGCATTGCTCCTGTTTCCTTACCCTGCATGAATAGAACTCAGGCTTTCGACCTGACTATTGTAAGAGCATTTTGAGAGGGGGTGCCCCTTATGTAAAGCTTATGTCCAGTGTACTAGTGGGTGCTGTGTCGCCCACATGCCCGCGCCAAGTGGTGGGCTAGGTGAAGAACCGGCTGGCTATTTTACCTTTGTCCCGTGCAGGACCTGAGATAATACGTGGGAGGCTGTGGTGTCTCGACTGCCTCTTGATCGAATCCGTAGGATCTGCAGTGAAAAAACCTCCTGAGAGGATATGACGGCGGCAGTCTGGGTTACGCGCAAGCTAGGCCAGACCCGGCTCGCGAGGGGCTCACGAGGGGAGGTAGCTGAGGCGAGGTCGTAATCGAAACGCGAGAGATTGCTCGAACGAGACTAAGCACCCCTTCCCCGAACGCATGCAAATCTCAAATTCGAATCCAACTTAAATCCAGCGGGGGAAAGCAACAACCAAGGGAAAAGCAATGAAGGCAAAAAAGGCCGCGTCCGGCACCTAGTCTAGTCTTGGATGTCTTCTCACCAGCGCGGAGCTAAGTGCTGCCACTGGGCGTGGGAGGGAGCCCCAGGGCCTGAGGCCGGCACCCCTGAGACTCCGGGGCGTGTACAGCCCCACTCATTATTACGTGAGAGTGTCACGAGGCGGCAAGCTTCACAGGCGCTGGGCCTTCTTCACAGGTATCGGCCTTGCTTCATATCGCCAGACCAGGGCCCCGCCTTGCGCCATAGTCTAGTGCCATCAACGACGACCGGAAACCAGGACGCCGCCGATGGGGTAGAGCGGTCGCCAGCGGTTCCCCTGACGACCACGGGTCCTCTGCCAGGGGCAGGCCCTGAGGCGCCTCCCCAGCGGAGGGCCTACCTCCTGGGAACGCCTTGCTCCGAACGCCATGGTGGTGATGTCGGATCCCGACCCCTCCCCTACAGCCCCCGATGCCCTCCTCCTGAGGGGTAGGAGGCTGCGGGAGCAGGGCAGCTGCTCGCTGTGGCGACCTGCATCTCCTGCGACCCATGATTAGTGTATGCCTGCTCCTGAGGAATTAGCGGTACCCGATAATCGTCGCTTCCAGTATGGCCAGTGGGGCCGTCCCGGGACTCCTGGAAGAGCTCAGCTTCTGGTGCCTCGTCCCCCCAGCTTGGGCTGAGGAGCGAGCCTTGTTCACCCTCGCGCGGGTGCCCTTGGTCCAACATGCGGGGCACGTACTCTTAAGGGGCCTCCACCCCGAAGGCCACGTCATAATGCTCTGCGCGCCATGCGGCTCTGCTTGATGTGCCAACCTGGGGTTGGTAGCGCGGCGGCCCACCGGGGCCGTGGGTTGCGACGAGTCCTTCTTCGCCAGCGGGGAGCGGAGTTAGTGCAGCCGCTGGCCCGGTGCCGATGGCTTCATTGGTGCCGGGGTAGCCTTGGAGCCCGCGGGTGCACGTGGGGCCCCCGCGCGGGCTGCTCTGGGCCTGAGATGGGAGTTGAGTGCAGAAGGGGTGAGCCCCCGAGGCGGCGAAGCCCAGGAGCTCTGCCACCCGCTCTAGCAGCACGTCGTGTCCGCCTTCCATCAGCCTGCACTGCAGCAGCTCTCGGTCCATCGTGAGCGCGGCCCTTGAGTTCGCCTGCTCTCGGCGAGTGTACGGCGCCGTGGCCGCGGCGTGGTTGGAGGCTCTTGTTGCCGACCGCGTCTGTCGCGGTGTGAGAGCTGTCGGGGTCTGCCCGCATCACCCACGGCCCGCATCGCCCTACGGACCGCGGGCTGCCTGGGGCGTTGGGTCGCCCGGGGCGAGCGGCTCTGCGCTGGCGGGCCAAGCTGTCCAGGGGGCAGGGTTGCCCGCTTGGTCACCGGACATGGTGATGACGATGCGGCGGGACACGAAGTGGCGGAAGGTGGATCCCGGCGCACCCCTACCTGGCGCGCCAAATGTCGGATTTAGGGTTCCGACAGACCCTTGAGGTTCGAACACTGGGGTGCGCGCGGAGGTTTCGCCTTCTACCTACCTGTTCCTCGCCGAATCGCTAGGATCTAAACTACGAGAAGAACAACACGAGAGACACAGGGTTTATACTGGTTCAGGCCACCATTGTGGTGTAATACCCTACTCCAGTGTGTGGCGTGGTGGATTGCCTCTTGGGCTGATGATGAACAATACAGGGAAGAACAGCCTCGCGAGGGTCTGTTCTTGTGGTGGCGTTGTCCCTTTGGAGGGATTGATTCTAGATGCCTATCTTATCTCCAGATTCCTCTCTCCATCCCTCTACCCTGTGGGTGGCTAGTCCTATTTATAGGCGAAGGCCCTGGGCCTCTTCCCAAATATTGAGCGGGAAGGGCGCCAACAATTGGCCATTTTGAAGGGGAACATCTAGTACACTTATCCTGACTAAAGTTGGTCCTCGCCTATCCAAGGCTCTGGTGATGACGCCGACTTGGGCCCCACGGTGACCTCCATCCTCTCGTTGGACTGGTCTTGGTCTTGTTGCACCGAAATGGATGCCTTTGCTTGATGCTCTCGCCTGTGCTTGCTCCCCTTGCACCAAAGAGGAAAGAAGGACACTGCGCGGGCTGGCGCCCGGCTGGCACCCTTGGTCGTCATGGCTTGCATCACGGGCATCTCGCGAGGTACCCCGCCTTGAACTCTCCGCCTCCTCGTGAGCCAGCCTGACGAGGCCGTGCCTGAGGAAGCTCCATGTCGCCCGCCCGGCGAGGCTTGTCCCCTCGCGAGGGTCTTGAGCTTGTGTTGATGAGGATGGGCCGTGCTGGGCCCCCTTTGAGCCATGCCGCAGGCCGCAGGCAGGCAAGTCTGGGGACCCCCGTTCCCAGAACGCCGACAGTTCCATGCCAATATTCTACAACTTTCATATACTTTTGGCAACTTTTTATACTATTTTTGGGACTAACATATTGATCCAGTGCTTAGTGCCAGTTCCTGTTTGTTGCATGTTTTTTGTTTCATAGAAAAACCATATCAAACGGAGTCCAAACGGGATAAAAACTTACGAAGATTTTTTTGGAATATTTATGATTTTTGGGTAGACGAAGCAACGCGAAATGATGCTCGAGGGGCTCACGAGGCAGGGGGCGCGCCCCAGGGAGGTGGGCGCGCCCCTGACCCTCGTGGACACCCCGTAAGGCGGTTGGTGCCCTGCTTTCGCTGCAAGAAAGCTAATATGCAAATAGAAATCGTGTTAAAATTTAAGCCCAATCGGAGTTACGGATCTCCGGGAATATAAGAAACGGTGAAAGGCCAGAATCTGGAACGCAGAAACAGAGAGAGACAGAGAGACATATCCAATCTCGGAGGGGCTCTTGCCCCTCCCACGCCATGGAGACCATGGACCAGAGGGGAAACCCTTCTCCCATCTAGGGAGAAGGTCAAGGAAGAAGAAGAAGAAGAAGGGGGGCTCTCTCCCCCTCTCTCCCGGTGGCGCCGAAACGCCGCTGGGGACATCATCATCACCGTGATCTACACCAACACCTCCGTCATCTTCACCAACATCTTCATCACCTTCCCCCATCTATCTACAGCGGTCCACTCTCCCGCAACCCGCTGTACCCTCTACTTGAATATGGTGCTTTATGCTTTTTATTATTATCCAATGATGTGTTGCCATCCTATGATGCCTGAGTAGATTTTCGTTGTCCTATCGGTAATTGGAGAATTGATATGATTGGTTTAATTTGCTTGTGGTTATGTTGCTGTCCTTTGGTGCCCATCATATGAGCACGCACGTGGATCACACCATAGGGTTAGTTGTATGTTGATAGGACTATGTATTGGAGGGCAAGAGTGACAGAAGCTTCAACCTAGCATAGAAATTGATGCATACGGGATTGAAGGGGGACCAATTTATCTTAATGCTATGGTTGGGTTTTACCTTAATGTATGTTAGTAGTTCTGGATGCTTGCTAATAGTTCCAATCATAAGTGCATAGAATTCCAAGTTAGGGATAACATGCTAGCAGTGGCCTCTCCCACATAAAACTTGCTATCGGTCTAGTAATGTAGTCAATTGCTTAGGGACAATTTCAAAACTCCTACCACCACTTCTCCACACCTCTATACTAACTTTATTGCTTCTTTATCTAAACAGCCCCTAGTTTTTATTTATGTGCTCTTTATATTCCTGCAAACCTATCCAACAACACCTACAAAGTCCTTCTAGTTTCATACTTGTTTTAGGTAAAGCGAATGTTAAGCGTGCATAGAGTTGTATCGGTGGTTGATAGAACTTGGGGGAATATTTAATCTATCTTTAGCTACTCATTGGGTTCGACACTCTTACTTATCGAAAGAGGCTACAATTTTCCCCCTATACTTATGGGTTATCAAAACCTTTTTCTGGCGCTGTTGCCGGGGAGTTATAGCGTAGGGTGAATATTCTCGTGTGTGCTTGTTTGCTTTATCACTAAGTAGTTTTTATTTTGTGCTCTTGTTTTCTATCTTAGTTATGGGTAGGAAACGCAAAATACCAAAAAAATTAGTTGTACCTACTACACCATTGGTTGAAGAACCACTCAAAATCTATCACATTCCTGAAGCTTTTTACTTGGATCATCTTCGATCCCTATGTGCTCATGCTGAAACCCCAACTAGCTTAGTTGAGGGCAAATCTTTAGATGAGCATGCTTGTTATGTGTGACACCGCTTATCTCAAAAAGGAAACTTTTACTGGATCAAATTCATTGTTTGCAATGCTATGCTTGGAATTTATGTGAAATATATGATTTTACTTGTTGTTCTGAAGACCCTAAGAAACACCTTCCCTACCAATGTGAGTTTAGTGATAATGGAATCGTATCTTCGTATGCTAAGGGTGTTTATAATTACTATGATGTTCAACAAACTGAAGAATTTGTTGCTTTTAAGGGTGCTTATGAAATTGCTTCTTTGATTGGAAAGTATGATGCTACTCTGTACAAATCTGAAAATTTTGCCATACTTAAATATTGTTATGATAATTATGCTTCTAATGCCTATGTTAAACCATATATTGAGGACTCCTCTGCTGTCCAAGAAGAGACTAATATCTTGCAGGAGTCTATGGAAGAAGGAATTGATGAAACTGTGAGCTCATTGGATGAAAAAGATGAGGAGGAGAGCAAAGAACAAAAGGAGGAAGAGCGGATTGATCACCTGTGCCCACCTTCTAATGAGAGTAACTCTTCAACTCATACATTATTTAATTTCCCTTCGTGCTTTCCGAAGGATGATTGCTATGATGATTGTTATGATCCTATTGATTCTCTTGAAATACCCCTTTTTGATGATGCTTGCTATGCTTATGGCCATGATGCCAATATGAATGATGCTTATGGAGATGAACTTGCTATAGTTCCTTATGTTAAACATTAAATTGTTGCTATTGCACCCACACATAATAGTCCTATTATCTTTTTGAATTCTCCAAACTACACTATATCGGAGAAGTTTGCTCTTATTAAGGATTATGTTGATGGGTTGCATTTTACCATTGCACATGATGATTTTGATAGATATAATATGCATCTGCTTGCTGCTCCAACTTGCAATTATTATGAGATATGAACTACATCTCCGCCTCTTTATGTTTCCAACACGATAGAATTGCAAGAAACTGCTTATACTATGCATTGGCCTTTACTTGGTGTGCATGAATTGTTCTTTTATGACATGCCGATGCATAGGAAGAGAGTTAGAATTTGTTTTTGCTTGATATATGTTACTTTGTGCTCACTACTAAATCACAAATCATTGTTAATTAAAATTGGCTTTGTTATACCTTGGGATCCGGGTGGATCCATTACTTGAACCTATATGCCTAGCTTAATGGCTTTAAAGAAAGCGCTGCCAGGGAGACAACCCAGAAGTTTTAGAGAGTCATTTATTTCTGTTGTGTGCTTTTATAAAGTTTGAAAATAAAAATAATGTGCCAAGGTTTGCCTTTAGGATGTTTACAATGCTTGTTGGTTTGTGTGGTGCAGGACATAAACGTTGGCTATAATGCATGATTTTACATTTTTTTACTGGAATGTCAAACGGTTCTGAAACTTTTTGGACTGCCTTTATATACAAATTGTTTATTTTTCCTATTTTTGGCAGAATTTTTGGGGTACCAGAAGTATGGTGAATGTTTAGATTACTACAGACTGCCCTGTTTAAGGCAGATTCTGTTTTTGATGCATAGTTTGCTTGTTTTGATGAAACTATCGATTTCTATCAGTGGATTAAGCCATGGAAAAGTTATATTACAGTAGCTACAGTGAAAAAACAAAATATGAATTGGTTTGCAACAGTACTTAGAGTAGTGATTTGCTTTATTATACTAACGGATCTTACTGAGCTTTCTGTTGAGTTTTGTGTGGATGTAGTGTTCGAAGATCGAGGAGGCCTTGATGTGAGAAGAAGAAGAGGCAAGAGCTCAAGTTTGGGGATGACCAAGGCACCCCAAGTAAATATTCAAGGAGGCTCAAGCGTCTAAGCTTGGGGATGCCCCGGAAGGCATCCCATCTTTCTTCAACAAGTATCGGTATGTTTTTGGATTCGTTTCGTTCATGGAATATGTGCAAATCTTGGAGCGTCTTTTGCATTTATTTTTCACTTTTATTTTATGCACCATGCTAGTATGAGATTGTCCATGGTTGATTTATAGAATGCTCATTGCAATTCACTTAAATCTTTTGAGTATGGATTTATAGAATGCTTCATATGCTTCACTTATATTGTTTGAAGTTTAGATTGCTTGTTTCTCTTCACATAGAAAACCGCCATTTGTAGAATGCTCTTTTGCTTCACTTAAATTTGTTAGAGCATGGGCATATATTTTTTAGAAAGAATTAAACTCTCTTGCTTCACTTATATCTATTTAGAGAGATGACAAGAATTGGTCATTCACATGGTTAGTCATAAAATCCTACATAAAACTTGTAGATCACTGAATATGATATGTTTGATTCCTTGCAATAGTTTTGCGACATAGAGATGATAATATGTGGGAGGTTCTAGTAAATGGTTGTGTTTAGTAAGAATATTGGTCTTAAGGTTTGTGATTCCCGAAGCATGCACGTATGGTCTCCTAACTATGTAACCAAATTGGCGCACATTGTATTTTGATTGTTTATCTTTGCGTGAAGGTCGGGGGCGCGCGATGGTTAACTCCTACCAACCTCCCCCCTAGGAGCATGCATAGTAGTACTTTGCTTCGAGGGCTAATAAACTTTTGCAATAAGTATATGAGTTCTTTATGACTAATGTGAGTCCATGGATTATACGCACTCTTACCCTTCCATCATTGCTAGCCTCTTCGGTACCGTGCATTGCCCTTTCTCACCTCGAGAGTTGGTGCAAACTTTGCCGATGCATCCGAACCCCGTGATACGATACGCTCTATCACACATAAGCCTCCTTATATCTTCCTCAAAACAGCCACCATACCTACCTATTATGGCATTTCCATAGCCATTCCGAGATATATTGCCATGCAACTTCCATCATCATCATATTCATGACTTGAGCATTCATTATCATATTGCTTTGCATAATCGTAAGATAGCTAGCATGATGTTTTCATGGCTTGTCCGTTTTTTGATGTCATTGCTATGCTAGATCATTGCACATCCCGGTACATCGCCAGAGGCATTCATATAGAGTCATATTTTTGTTCCAGTATCGAGTTGTAATATTGAGTTGTAAGTAAATAAAAGTGTGATGATCATCATTATTAGAGCATTGCCCCAATGAGGAAAGGATTATGGAGACTATGATTCCCCCACAAGTTGGGATGAGTGTCCGGAGTTTAGGAAAAATAAAAGAGGCCAAAGAAGCCCAAATAAAAAAAGAGGCCAAAGAAGCGCACCAAAAAAAGAGGGAAAAAATGAGAGAAAAAGAGAGAAGGGGCAATGTTACTATCCTTTTACCACACTTGTGCTTCAGAGTAGCACCATGTTCTTCATATAGAGAGTCTCCTATATTGTCAGTTTCATATACTAGTGGGAATTTTCATTATAGAACTTGGCTTGTATATTCCGATGATGGGCTTCCTCAAACGCCCGAGGTATTCATGAGCAAGCAAGTTGGATGCACCCACTTAGTTCAGTTTGAACTTTCATACACTTATAGCTCCAGTGCATCCGTTGCATGGCAATCCCTACTCCTCGCATTGACATCAATTGATGGGCATCTCCATAGCCCATTGATTAGCCGCGTCGATGTGAGACTTTCTCCCTTTTTATCTTCTCCACACAACCTCCACCATCATACTCTATTCGACCTGTAGTGCTATATCCATGGCTTGCACTCATGTATTGCGTGAGGGTTGAAAAAGCTGAAGCACGTTAAAAAGTATGAACCAATTGCTTGGCTGACACCGGGATGGGCATGAGGGGTACCTTGTGTTAAGAAAAGGGAGCATACAAGACTATATGATTTTGTAGGGATAGCATTCTTTAGCATTGATATTTTGAAAGACATGATTGTTTGTTGGGATGCCCGAGTATTAAATTCTTCTATGTCAAATGATAGACTATTGCTTTGAATCACTTATGTCTTAATATTCATGCCATGATTAGATATATGATCAAGATTATGCTAGGTAGCATTCCACATCAAAAATTATCTTTTTTTATCATTTAAGTACTCGAGGATGAGCAGGAATTAAGCTTGGGGATGTTGATACGTCTCCGTCGTATCTATATTTTTTGATTGTTCCATGCCAATATTCTACAACTTTCATATACTTTTGGCAACTTTTTATACTATATTTGGGACTAACATATTGATCCAGTGCCCAGTGCCAGTTCCTGTTTGTTCCATGTTTTTTGTTTCGCAGAAAACCCATATCAAACAGAGTCCAAATGGGACAAAAACTTATGGAGATTTTGTTTGGAATATTTATGTTTTTTGGGAAGAAGAATCAACACGAGACGATGCTCAAGGGGCCCACGAGGTAGGGCGCGCGCTCCTGACCCTTGTGGACACCCCATAAGGTTGGTGCCCTTCTTTTGCCGCAAGAAAGCTAATATCCGGATAGAAATCGTGTTAAAATTTCAGCCCAATCGGAGTTACGGATCTTCGGGAATATAAGAAACGGTGAAAGGCCAGAATCTGGAACGCAGAAACAGAGAGAGACAGAGAGACAGATCCAATCTTGGAGGGTCTCTCACCCCTCCCACGCCATGGATACCATGGACCAGAGGGGAAACCCTTCTCCCATATAGGGAGAAGGTCAAGGAAGAAGAAGAAGAAGAAGAATGGGGGCTCTCTCCCCCTCTCTCCTGGTGGCGCCGGAACGCCACCGTGGCCATCATCATCACCGTGATCTACACCAACACCTCCGTCATCTTGACTAACATCTTCATCACCTTCCCCCATCTATCTATAGCAGTCCACTTTCCTGCAACCCGCTGTACCCTCTACTTGAACATGGTGCTTTATGCTTCATAATATTATCCATTGATGTGTTGCCATCCTATGATGTCTGAGTAGATTTTCGTTGTCCTATCGGTAATTGGTGAATTGCTATGATGGTTTAATTTTCTTGTGGTTATGTTGCTGTCCTTTGGTGCCCATCATATGAGCGTGTGCGTGGATCACACCATAGGGTTAGCTGTATGTTGTTAGGACTACGTATTGGAGGGCAAGAGTGACAGAAGCTTCAACCTAGCATAGAAATTGATGCATACAGGATTGAAGGGGGACCAATTTATCTTAATGCTATGGTTGGGTTTTACCTTAATGAATGTTAGTAGTTGCGGATGCTTGCTAATAGTTGCAATCATAAGTGCATAGAATTCCAAGTCAGGGATGACATGCTAGCAGTGGCCTCTCCCACATAAAACTTGCTATCGGTCTAGTAAAGTAGTCAATTGCTTAGGGACAATTTCACAACTCCTACCACCACTTTTCCACACTCGCTATACTAACTTTATTGCTTCTTTATCTAAACAGCCCCTAGTATTTATTTGCGTGCTCTTTATATTCTTGCAAACCTATCCAACAACACCTACAAAGTCCTACTAGTTTCATACTTGTTTTAGGTAAAGCGAACGTTAAGCGTGCGTAGAGTTGTATTGGTGGTCGATAGAACTTGAGGGAATATTTGTTCTATCTTTAGCTCCTTGTTGGGTTCGACAATCTTACTTATCGAAAGAGGCTACAATTGATCCCCTATACTTGTGGGTTATCAGCGAGGCGCCTCTCAGCGAGGCAGAGCTTCTGAGGCGCCAGGAAGACCTGGCGCTGGAGGCTGTGGAGCATAGCTTGGCGTCGGAGTGGCTAGAAGTGAGGGAGCACTAGGCGGCCACGGCTGAGGACACCGTCACTGCCTGAGAGGCCCGGGTCTAGCTGGAGGTTGAGGAGAGGGTGATGAAGGCACACACGGACCTGGATGAAGGGCATCGCCTGGAGCTGGAGCTGCTCAAAGCCGAGCTCGAGGGCAGGACCGCCGCCCTGAAGGTGAAGCTGGAATTTGCGGAACGGGATGAGAGGGCCGCCAAGGAGGCTCTGGCCTCTTCCAAATCTGCCTTGGCCTCTGCCCACGCCGAGTTATCCTCCCTTCAACAGCAGGTCAAGGATACCGCGTCCCTTGCGGAGAGGACTGCGAACGAAGCAAACGGTCACCGGACGCTACAGCACGAGCATGGCTCGATGCTCCAGGACATCAGAATCAGAGCTAACCGTGCCTTGAGCACTATCTGCGACTAGAGCGCTCCTCATCCGCACGAGAATGACTACGCCAGTCTCCTCAACTTCTTCATCGACATTGTGACCCGCTTGGAGGATCAGGCCGCGAGGGCTCGCGAGCTGTTGGAGAGAGGAGCCGGGGTCTTCTTGGGCGCACATTCTCGCATGTCTTCAGCGACCTTCTCGACCGCGATTCCCACTTTGACTTCAGTGCTATGCTAGCCCCCATGCCGCGGTTACTCAGGACAGACTGACCAAGTGGGTGGATGACCATGTGGATGCGCTAGTGGAGGAATTCGCTCCTTAGGATGCCACGGTGGCAATTGCTGCCAGAGAAGGTGGCGCAGGCGGTGATGATGAATAGGATGGTCATGACGACACGATCGGCGCAAGGAACACAGATGGAGGTGATGAAGAGGGCGCATCCAGCTAGGCCCGCATTTCTTTTGCTTTATCCTGTATGACCAAAACTTGAACGCCTCCTTGTAAGAGCATTTTGAAAGGGGGGCTTGCAATGTATATGATTATGAAATGCTTTTGAAGTAGCGCCTGTGGTGCGACCCTATAGGTCTGCAGCCCCAGGCAGGGTGGTTGTTATGACTTATCTTTGGTTTTGCGGGTCTCGAGTGAGCCCTGATGCTGCAGCAACGCTTGTCTTCTCGTGGCGGGCTTGCCGTAGGCTCGCGAGGATCTGATCCTCCCGAGGAGCCTGCTGACCTATCCTGGAATGCTTCGCGAGGGACTAACTGCCGGACCACGGCAAGGTGCGCGCGTGATGGCCGCATCCCTGGTCCCCATGGGGAATCCTTTGCATGCTCGGGGCCGGCCCGATCAAGCTCAATGAGCGCTCACCTCACCCAGCCCCCGCTCGCGAGGCGCTCGGGGGAGGGGCAGCAGGCATGATCCCCGTTCAAAAACACGAAACCAGAAAGCGAGAGGATGATGCAAGACAACAAAAGTTCCCCCTTTTTCTTTTGGTAAACGCACAAGAGCCAAGTTCATTCCAAAAAGCCGGCGAATTGGGTACAAAAAGAGAGGCGAAAGCAAATGGCCGCGTCCGACGCCTAACTAGTCTTCAGGTGTTCTCACCAGCGCGGAGCTAAGTGCTTCCACTGGGTGTGGGCATAGTCATTGGGGGACAGTGTCGACGGCCAGCGCGGAGCATGGTGCTTCCACTTGGACGTGGGTGGGAGCCCCCGTGAGGCCCCAGGGCGGCGCCCAGGAGACTTTGGGGCGTGTACAATCCCACTCATTATTACGTGAGAGTGTCACGAGCGGAGACCTTCACAGGCCGGAGCCTTGCTTCATGTCGCCCGACGAGGACCCCGCCCTGCGCCGCCCCCGACCATCGTTGGGGCGTCAGGATACCAGGATGAGACCAAGGGGCAAGGGGGACGCTGGAGGCGCCCTCGGCGACCGTAGGCCCTCCGCCGGGGGGAAGGGCTCGCTAGCGCCTTCCTCGGCGGGGGACCTACCTCTGAGTAGTGTCTTGCTTCATGCAACGCGGGGGAGGCCCTGGCCCCACCATGCCGCTCCCAAGGCCCTTCGTACTCCTGTGGCTGGGCCGCTGCCCTGGGAGCCCTGGCGGTGACTGCGGCCTGGTTCACCTGCGATCCATGGTTTGCGCAAGCATGCTCCTGAGGCGTTAGCTGTACCTAGTGGTTGTTGCTGTCGAAGGCGTTGGTGGAGCCCTGCAGTGGCTCACAAAGAGCCTCGGCTTCGTGTACCTCCAGCGCCCAGCCTGGTGTGGGGGATCGGCCAGGGCCTTCTCCCGGCGTGTACCTCCAGCGCCCAGCCTAGTGTGGGGGATCGGCCAGGGCCTTCTCCCGGTGTGTACCTCAGGTCCACTGCGACGAGCACGTTGGCTTCCAGGCTGGCCGCGCCCGAGTCGCTGCCCGGTTGCCTCATGCTTCCGCCCCCCGCGGTCATCGTCAGGCCTTGGTGACCGAGGGCCGGTGCCCCAGCGCGGCCCCAGGGAAGGTTGCTCGGAGTCGCCCTGCCCCGAGGTGGCATGGTTAAAGTAGTGCAGGCCGCGCCGTGTGGTAGGCCGACGCTAAGAGACTCTTCAGGGGCCCTGGGAGGGGGCACATGGGTGTGGCGAGGGTGAGCGCGTGCCCCCGCCATGACTTGCAATGTGGATAGGGTGCAGAATGGTGCTGCATCCCTGCATGCTGCATCCAGCAACTCGCTCCAGCAGGGCGTCACGACCGCTTTCCACCAGCCTGCACCTTAGTAGTTCTCGAGCCACGATGACCACGACCCGCATGTTCGCCTGCTCCCGGCGAGTGTGCCGTGCTGCTGCCGTGGCGTAGCTTGAGGACCACGCGGTGGCGCGGTTGCGACGCGGCGCAAGAGGAGGGGGATGCGGCCCGCGCCTCCCGCGGCCGACGGCACCAGGCGGAGCTGTAGGATCGAAAGTATGTCTAGAGGGGGGTGATTAGACAACTTGACCAAATAAAAACTTAACCTTTTCCTAATTTTAGTTCATGGCATATTTTAGCAACTTAGCACAAGTCAAGCAATCTCAATAAAATTCAAGCAAGCATGCAAAGAGTATATAGGCACCGGAAAGTAAAGCATGCAACTTGCAAGAAAGTAAATGGGAGGGGTTTGGAAGGAGCAAATGCAATGTTGACACAGATTTTTGGCGTTGTTCCGATAGGTGGTGCTATCATACATCCACGTTGATGGAGACTTCAACCCACGAAGGGTAACAGTTGCGCGAGTCCATGGAGGGCTCCACCCATGAAGGGTCCACGAAGAAGCAAGCTTGTCTATCCCACCATGGCCATCGCCCACGAAGGACTTGCCTCACTAGGGTAGATCTTCATGAAGTAGGCGATCTCCTTGCCTGTAGAAACTCCTTGGTTCAACTCCACAATATTAACAGAGGCTCCCAAGTGAGACCTAACCAATCTAGGAGACACCACTCTCCAAAAGGTAATAGATGGTGTGTTGATGATGAACTCCTTGCTCTTGTGCTTCAAATGATAGTCTCCCCAACACTCAACTCACTCTCACAGATTTGGCTATGGTGAAAATATGATTTGAGTGGAAAGCAACTTGGGGAAGGCTAGAGATCAAGATTCTTGTGATTGGATTGGAATATCTTGGTGCCAACACATGAGTAGGTGGTTCTCTCCCAGAAAATGAATGCTGGAAGTGTAGGCACGTTCTTATGGCTCTCCTCACCAATGAAGAATGGGTGGAGGGGTATATATAGCCTCCACAAAAAATCTAACAGTTACACACAGATTCCCAAACTCGATGAGACCGAATGGTAGAACTTGGTCAGACCGATTCAGGTCAAAATATGAACGTTAGGCTTTTCGATGGGACCGACTTAGTCATCTGGTGAGATCTATATGCTAGGGTTAGGGCATAGTGTAATATCGGTGTGACCAACCACATAAACTCGGTGGGACCGATTTTAGTAATAGGCACATAGAGAGTTGGTCAGGCAAACTCGGTGGGACCGATTCACTCACTTTGGTGAGACTGAAGTGTTACAAAAAGGAAACATTGAATTTGCATTGTAGACTTGGTGGGACCAATTTGCTCATTTCGGTGTGACTGAAATGTTACAAAAAGGAAACAGGGAGTTTGCAATCCCATCTCTGTGAGACCGAAGTGACTAGGGTTTTTGGCAGTGGCTATGTCAAATGAAATTCGGTGGTGCCGGATAGATCAAATCGGTGGGGCCGATTTTGACATTTAGGTTTAGGACATATGTGGAAATGAGAAAGTGGTTGAGGGTTTTGGAGCATATCACTAAGCATTTTGAGCAAGTAAGCCATTAAGCAACACCTCACCTCCTTTTAATAGTATTGCCTTTCCTATGGACTCAATGTGATCCTGGATCACTAAAATGAAAATGTAGAGTCTTGAGCTTGTTGCCAATATGTGTCCTTAGCATTTTGAGGGGTCCACATCTCTAGTCCATGCCATGCCAATCATTGAACTCTCTAAAATGATCATCTTGAAAGAGCATTAGTTCAATGAACTATATGTTGTTAAGAATTAGCAAAACGACCTAGGGATTAGTTGCACTTTCAATCTCCCCCTTTTTGGTAATTGATGACAACATATAGATCAAAGCTTCGACAAATGATAATAAGAATTAAATACATCATCGCTTTGAGAAGCATGTGATAAGTAAGAGCTCCCCCTAAATTTTTGCATTATTTAAAATTTGATTTTGAATGCAAATGCACACATAAATAGGATCATGGGTTACTCTTCCACGTCATATACATCTTGGTGGAGCGCTAAAAAAGATAAGAAATAAGAACAAGCACTCATCACCAAGGCAAAGTGAATGATCATACAAGAGATAGATAATGTCACCATTCAAGCACAAGCATTAAGCATAGTATGATCAAACACGTGATCACATAAAGTATCTCACAAACACAGAAATAAAGTATCTCACACAATCAAACAAAGCAAATGAGTAGCAAAATGAAGCAAATCTCTCTCTCTCTCTCTCTGAAGCCTATGATCTATACACTTTCTCCCCCTTTGGCAACAAGTTAACAAAAAGCTTGAAAATGCATAGTGCTATGTGTCTCTCTAGGCTTTATCTTCGGAAGGACGTGTTGAGATGACTCCAAGGACAAAAGCATCAGTGGAAGATGTTGGAGCTTGTGGAGTTGCCACTGGAGGGGCAACTGGAGCTGTGGGAGCTGTGGCTGCAGGTGCTGAAGCTATTTCTCTTGTGTCTGGCACTAGCACTGTTGCAGACCTCTGTCCTCTAGGTACTCTGTGGAACACCTATGTAGTTGCTTTGCCCTTCCTCTCCTCTGCTTCTTCCTAGAGCTCTTCAACTACTGTCTGAATCTCAGTCACCTTCAAGTCAAGATCATAGAATTTGGTTTCAATGATCCTCTCCAAGCTCTCCTGCTTCTGAGTCAGGGTGGCCAGTCCTTTCGCAATCCTCAAGGTTACTTGAATAAGATATCCAAGCTGGTCTTGCTTTGACTTGAGGAATACTTCTGAAGCTTCTGCAACACTGGGCATCTTTGCTACTTTCTCTTCTTTGGATTTTTGTCTCTTTTCTTGTGCCTTTAGGGAAGTTGGATCCTCAGCTGTCATGACAACAGTGTTGTCCTCAAAGTCTGGCTGCAAAGGCAGATGCTCTTTGTCCAATAGGTACACTCCATTGAGAATCTTGGAATTGATCAGCATTTGAATGTGTGGTGCATACCCACATGACCTCTTCTGGTCAGCAGCTGTCCTCTTGATTGTCTCTACAATCAGGCTCATGACTTTAAACTTCTGAGGAAAATCAAACATCTGAAGAAGATTGATGTAATGGCCTCTGATCATCCCATGATCTCCTGATTTGGGCAACAAAGTGTGCCTCAATATAGTGTTCATAGTGGCCAGACCAGACATCAAGTAGTACACTGACCCAAGCTTGTGAGTCTCCAAAGCTTTGTCAGGTATTTCCTTGTACATGTTTGCCATAGAGTTGTGGTCTTTCTTCTTTTCAGCATAGACATCAATGTCCTCCTCATGCTCTTTGGGTGCCTTGATGAGCTTTGCCCACTCATCCCACTACAAAAAAATACACTTCCGTGATGATACGTGTTTTTCACAATAGGTCGCGTTTTTGTCATGCATGTACATCCATGACGATTTTATGACAGAATCAAGATAGTCATACCTGTGCTGGCGTAGAAGTGTTCCATGACATTACCAAAATTATCATCACAGAAGTGTCCACTTCCATGACGATAATTCGCGCGTCACAGAAGTGCTTTTGTCAAGGGTGACCGAGACGTGGCATCCACTGTAGCGGAACGCCGTTAAGCTATCGGGTTTGGTTTTGGATCCGATAACCCATTAACAACCCGAACCAATGGGGATTTTCCACGTGTAAAATCATCATTGGCTGGAGGAAAGACGTGTCGGCTCACCGTTAGGACAGATGTCATCCACTCATTGGACCGAAGGCGCCTATGATACGTTGACATGTGGCATGGCCCAACAGAGGCCCATTCCTGTGAAAAGGTCGGCCCGTTTGATTTGGTCAAAAGGTGGTGGGCCGGCCCATAGAAAGCCTGTTAACGACCTGTTCGCATATAGCCCATTTATAGCTCGCTAACCCAGGGCACGTTACGACCTATCCGAATTAGGCCTAGTAGCATCATATGGGCCGTCCAATATGATTCCATCCCGTTTTAACTTCCAGCCCATGTATGGCCCATGACATCTTTCGGCCCATATGAGGCCCTTTGTAACTCTTGGCCCATTAACGGCCCGTGGTGAAACTGGCCTGTAATGAACAATGTATCACTTTATACCCATTAAGGGCCCATTATTCCATTGGGCCATTTCCAACCCATGTTATCTTTCGCCTTCTCAAGGCCCATTTTTTCTTGGGCTCATTTCCAGCATTCGGTTACTTACAGCCCGTGTAACACCCACGATGCGGCTATATCTCCCACGTGTCGAAGCACAACTTAGAGGCATAACCGCATGGTGGTTTTGTCGCAAGAAGGGTCATCTTCACACAATCCCATGTAATGAACAAGAATGGGATAAAGAGGGTTGGATTACAATCGCCACTTCACACAATACATAAATTAAGTTCATACATCATTCAAATACACTCATAGACCGGCTACGGTCAAGTTCAAAAGAAAAGAAGACAACCCCAAATGCTAGACAGATCCCCGATCGTCCCGACTGAGCACCTCTACTGATCATCTGGAAACGATACATAGTAACGACCAAGGGCCTCATCAAATTCCCACTTGAGCTCGGTTGCGCCATCTGCGCTGGTATCCTCGGCACCTGCATCTGTTTTGGTAGAATCTGTGAGTCACGAGGACTCAGCAATCTCACACCCGCGAGATCAAGACTATTTAAGCTCATAGGTAGGAAAGGGGTAATATGGTGGAGCTGCGGCAAGCACTAAGCATATATGGTGGCTAACATACGCAAGTGAGAGCGAGAAGAGAAGCAACGCGTCGGTCGAGAAGCTAGAAGCGATCAAGAAGTGATCCTGAAACTACTTACGTCAAGCATAACACAAACCGTGTTCACTTCCCGGACTCCGCCGAGAAGAGACCATCACGACTACGCACACGGTTGATGCATTTTAATGAAGTCAAGTGTCAAGTTATCTACAACCGGACATTAACAAATTCCCATCTTCCTCATAACCACGGGCACGGCTTTCGAAAGATTATATACCCTGCAGGGGTGTCCCAACTCAGCCCATCACAAGCTCTCACGGTCAACGAAGGAATAGACCTTCTCCCGGGAAGACCCGATCAGTCTCAGAATCCCGGTTCGCAAAACATTTTGACAATGGTAAAACAAGACCAGCAAAGCCACCCGATGAGCCGACAAATCCCGATAGGAGCTGCGCATATCTTGTTCTCAGGGCACAACGGATAAGCAAGACGTCGGGTTGGTATAGACCCTGGTTGCCCAGGGGACGCCGGACATCGCTCAGGTTGGACCAACACTCGAAGGAGCACTGGCCCGGGGGGGTAAATAAAGATGACCCTTGGGCTCGCGAAAACCCAAGGGAAAAGGGCTTAGGTGGCAAATGGTAAAACCAAGTTCGCGCCTTGCTGGAGGAGTTTTATTCAAAGCGAACTGTTAAGGGGGTCCCATAAATCACCCAACCGTGTAAGGAACGCAAAATCAAGGAACATAACACCGGTATGACGGAAACTAGGGCGGCAAGAGTGGAACAAGTCACCAGGCATAAGCCCGAGCCTTCCACCCTTTACCAAGTATATAAGGTGCATTAAATTAAATAGGAGATATTGTGATATCCCAGAATATCCGTGTTCCGACCAGGAACAAACTTCATCTTCACCTGCAACTACCAATGCTATAAGAGGGGCTGAGCAAAAGCAGTGACATAGCCAAACAACGGTTGCTAGGACAGGTTGGTTAGAGGTTTAACATGGCAATAGGTAGGCATGGTAAACAAAGGCAGGTAGGGCTAACAAAGCGATAGAGCGAGTACTAGCAAGCAAAGATAGAAATGATTTCGAAGGTATGATCATCTTGCCTGCAAGGTTCTCAGAGTAGTCGAAGGCTGGATCCTCGTAAGCGTTCTCAACAGGTTCCTCGTACACGTACTCGTCTCCCGGCTCTACCCAAAGCAAGAACACAAGCAAGGAACCACAATAAATCACGGTGCAATGCACAAGCAACATGATGCAATACATGTCATGATATGCGAGATGTGATATGCAATGCATATGCGTGCTACGGGAGGAAAAAGGATGAACAAGGCATCAACTTGGCAAACCAAGTATGCCGCTGGAAAGATGAGATGATTTCGGTTGAAATCGATATAAAGATCACCGGATTCGGATGCACGGTTTGCAAATGGCAAGCAAGACAAAAGTATGGCACAAAGCTGCGATTAACAGCGCGATGCTACTTAGCATGCAACAAGAAACTATGCTACAACAACCCAACATGAAAACAAAGCATATGGCAATGATCTACAGGAGATGCTTTACAAAAGAGGAACACTGAGCTACGGCTAAATCACATCATAACAGGTTCAAACAAGCATGGAGAAAGTGCAAAAATATTATCAGGTTGGGCATGGCATAAACAGCAGCACGAAGCAATGTTCAGAGCAGGTTATCAGCATGCTACAGGAACTTATAATAGCAAAATAAGACATGGCATGAATCTACTCAAAGCATAGATCAAAAGTCCCTTACTGACCATAAGCCAAAAAGGACCAGAAAATATGATGGCACCCACGTAAACATAGCAAGTTTCGTTAACAGATTTCAGCAAACAAAGCATGGCATTGACATAATTACGAAGGCACCTTGGTGAGCTCGATGCACTCACTACAGAGCACTTCATGATAAACTAAGCATACATCCATCAAGAAGACATGTCATAGAAGCTATACATGGCAAGAAACAACATCATAGCATATCCGGACCAACTACAACAACCTCGGCCAAATTGAATAACATGTAAACAATCTGCCAGGAAACATTTTGAAGCAAAAGTAGAGCACGAAAATGACATGCTAGACTACTCCATAATTGCAACCAGGACCATGGATGGATAGAGCAAAACCATGTTTTCAAAACACCCTTACTTAAGTATCTCAAATTATGCATGGATTTCTCTGTAGCAACATGTTTACATGGCAATAAAATTACAGCAGAACAGGAACTAAAAACAGCGTTAACACGAAGCCTAGTTTGCATGCTTGTGCTAGTCACCACATTGATCACAAAATTACATGGTAAACACCTATGTAAAGAAGACATAGCCTAGTTCAAAACACATTTAGGGATCAAGTCCATAGGATGCACACATCAATCATGGCAAAAATGACAAAAGAGCTCGTGCTGAGAAGATTCTAAAACTAACAATATGAAGCCCTCTTCCAACAGCATTTCGGGCATCAAGATGAGCTCAAATGTAAATGATGCAATGGAATCAAATGATGTACTCTTCGAGACGAACAATTTGGTATGCTACACGTCCAAAACGGAGCCACGAGTGCGAATATGTGATGCGATGAAGATGCAACAATTTAATGGCAGAATATGACAGTGAAAAATGGGGAAGAAGAAAGTCAACCGTAGCGATTTTGGATCTGAGATCCAGATCGAGGGTTTCGCCGGAGTTCCTGTACGCCGGAGGTGAGGGAGGAGGCCGGGGCACCATGGGAGAGGCGGAGGCTCGCCGGGGCGCGGTCGCCGGCGGGGTTGAGGGAGAGGCGACGGTGCTCGGCGTCGAGGGGCGCGGCGGCGGGGCAGGAGCGGGCGGCCGAGGCGGCCGGCGGCGCGCGGCTGAGGCGGCCGGTAGAACGCGGGCCGGTTAGGCGCGGGAGGCGAAGGCGCGGGCCGCGGGGGCCTGGGACGGGCCTCGCGGGCCTGGCGCTGCCGGCGGCGATGTGGGGCGCGGCCCACCACGTGGCGCGGCCTGATTCGTCCGGTGGCGCGGGCGGACGTGTCCGGCCATCCGGATTTCGTCCGGCGGCGCGAGGGGAGCGGGGAGACTAGGGTTTTGTCCGGAAATTCTGGGGAGTGCACATATTTATAGGTAGAGGGAGCTAGGAGTGTCCAAATAAGGTGCGGTTTTCGCCCACACGATCGTGATCCGACAACAGAGAGCATGGAGGGGAGTTAGATGGGTTATTGGGCTGTTTTGGAGGGGTGTTGGGCTGCAACTTAAAGAGGCCTTTGCGGATATGCGGATAACCGTTGGAGTACCAAACGAGCTCCAAATGACCCGAAACTTGACAGGTGGTCTACGGTGCTATACCAGGGCCACTTGGCAAGGCTCGGTCCATCCTGAGAACGTTCAACACACGCACACGAAAAGAGACAAGAGGGGTGCGCCGGTGCATGTGGGAGTGTCGGATTGCGAAACGGACAACGGGAAAAATGCTCGGATGCATGAGACGAAAACGTATGCAAAATGAAATGCACATGATGACATGATATGATATGTATGACATGAATAAAATGCAAAACAAAAGACAAAACCCAACCACGGAGGGAATATCATATCAAATAGCCAAAAATGGCAAGAGTTGGAGTTACAAAGATGGAAAGTTACATCCGGGGTGTTACAGCCCGTTACTGTCATTTTCTGCTTGTGGGCCAAATTCAGCCCGTGGTTACATTTAGCCCATTTGTGGCCCGTTAATATGTTGGGCCGTTTTCATGTAAAAAAACCCGTTGGGCTGTTTTCATAGAGTTATCAAATACGACCTATTAACGGCCCGTTATGGTCCACGAATAGTACGGCCCATGATTGGCGAAATGATTATACGCCCCATAGAAGGCCCATGGATCCTATGGCCCGCAGAAGACCAATGGACCGACGACCCGTAGAAGGCCCATGGATCGTACGGCCCGTAGAAAGTCCATGAATCCTACGACACGTAGAAGGCTCATGGATCCTACGGCATGTAGAAGGCCCATGGATCCTACGGCTCGTATAAAAGACCAATGGATCCTACGACCCGTAGAAGGCCCATGGAACATACGGCCCGCACGAGGCCCATGGTTACAACAATCCATGTGTTGCCATGATTATTGTGGCCTAGTTACCAAAAATAGGTTATTGTGGCCACTAGAAAAACACGGAAAAAGAACTGTAGTTTCTACAAGAACACAACTAAACAAGACAATAAGGAAATAAATAAATAAACAACTAACGCTAGCCTATTATCTCTATTACACATATTACATCCACTGGGCATCAAAGTTCGCCACCAGTGCAAATATAGGGAACAAAGCAGCATATTACATATACTGGCCGTCAAAATTGGCCACTAGTGCAAATAAATGCGACAGCAAAACAAGAGCATAACTGAAACAACTTCAGAAGAGCTCAAGAAACGTTATCCTGGGTATCCACCATGCTGACAATAAGCTTAGCAAGCTTATTTGCTTTGTCCTGTTTGGCGCTAAAATCCTCCAATGCTTGTTGTTCCACCAGAAAGTATGCATCTGAATGCTCCAGGGACTTCCACAGTCCTTCTGCTTCTTGTCGCAGCACAACGGATCGATGTATTTCAGCTTGTAGTTGAGACTCAAGAAACCGAACTAATTCAGACAGTGGGTTTGAATAGCTTGTGCAAGCAGTAGTGGCCAGTAACTCGAACACTAAACCAAGACAGGACTTTGGGGTTGTCTCACTGTCTTCAGGATAGTCTTCCTTAGCTGTTTTATCAGCTTTGTTGGAGACCAACAAGGATGTCTCACTATCCTGAACCTTATCTGCGTTACTTCCTTTACCATTGCTTAATAAGGCACTCTTCCCCCAATATTCTATCAACATTCTAAAAGAAGAAACAAGTAGACACAACAAGTTTAGCATGTACTAGTATATGAAACTCATTTCGGTGAACCAGTTCATTAGTAAGGTGGACATGATTAAACTAACAAGTCTTCTATTGTCAAGTACTAGCACATAATAAAAGCATCAAACAAACATATATCTATGTCCTATGGTCACTTCATTGTCTTTCCAAATCAAAATAGAGACACGGTTCAAATCATATCAGTTCAAGATAAAGCAGCAGTGAAAGAATACAGAGCCTGTTTGGTTCGCATCCTGTGCATTGTGCCTGACAAAATCGAGTGCCTGGAGCCGGCCTGGGAAGGCGTTGCTTTTTGCCTAGTCAGGCTAGTGTTGTTTGGATCATGACCAGGCCTGGTTGATGTATTAAAGAATGTCAAATCATGCATGTCTTCTCCAGTTTGGTTGGGACCACAGATTAGCAAGCCAGGCGACAGTCCAGGCATCCGATCCAGGTTGCCTGGGACCAGGCTAATGGCCCTTCCTGGTTTTATGCCAAGCTAGTGACGCTGTCAAATTCCCCAGGCCAGGCTAGCTCCAACCATTCAGGATACAAACCAAACAGATCTCAGGCAGATCCCAGGCAAGCTTCAGGCCAAGCAAATTTGGCCCAGGGTTGCAACCAAACAGGCCCACAAAGCATGGGAAACTACATGGCACGACAAGATTTCAGATGGGTACCACGGGTCTACATGTACAACAACAGTATTGGCTCTGTTGTGATGCTAGTAATGTGCATGATATGAGAAGTCAACTGTATACACAATTGAAATTGAAATCAATAGAGCTATTGATAAGAGCAAACCTATTAAAGAAACATGCATGAACATACCTGCTGTGCCATTGGAGTTTCGATTGAATCCTTAAATTTAAAAATAAGTTTGTATGAGTAAATACAATGATACAAGAGCAAAGCAGTATGCACAATAGCAATGGAATCTTAAATTAGAATAATTGTTCTTCAGGTTTAGGCACTTGTTCTACATGAACAAAGTACAGTAAGACGCAACAATATAGTACTTAAAAATAGAAATTGAGCTCATAGACCTTACCACATTCTTGGTTCGGGACTAGTACAGAACATGGCGTTCCCAGTCATCGTCCAGTAAATGTGTCTCAGGAGAACGTAAGGGAATTTGATGAGTTTCTTTGCCGGTGAAGTATGTTTTCTTCAGGTAATTCCGATACTGCCACCAAGCATTCTTGAAGATAGCAGAGGTATTAGCACACATGTTACCTCATCCCGAGTTTTCAAATTGGTCCTTCTCTATAGAGAAAAATGGGAAAATTTGCTGTATTATAACCATCATGGAGGTAGGATGTATGGGACAAAGCAAAGTAATTGCCATGAATAACATTACTTACACATAACTCCTGGATAAACACCTGCAACTGGCATTTTCCTTCATCTTCAGTATAATATTTCCAAGATGGGAAGACATGCACATAGGATTTAACAACATCAAATGTGATAGATGCTAAAATACGACTAGCTGGTTGTGCCTCCTCCACAGGAATAGGCGTACTAACTGGTGGAGTTGGGGTTCGCCGTGGTAGTACTAGCCCTTTGGGCACTGGAGCTGCCTTACTAACTACTCTTGTTTGGGAGATCTATGGTGGAGCTGGTGCTGTGTCAACAGGAACTAGGTTACTATCTGCTGGGGTTGGGGTTAGATTGGGTGAAGGTGGTTCTTTGTCCATCGCAGTAGGGGTACAATCTGCGAGAGTTTGGGTTATGTGTGGTAGGGCTGGTTCTCGTGCATGTACAGTCGGGGTGCTACCGTGTTTTTACTCCGCTAGATACTGGCATCACCCGCTCCAGTTCAAATGGTTGATAAACAGGAAACATAGTTGAATGTACATACATTGTATGAGAGACAGATGCAATAGATAGTGTGGAAAAAAGAGGGCATGAAATAGTTGACATGTATATTGTTTAACTAAAACGGATAGCATGGCATAATTTCACATATATGATGTCTATCTAAACTGGATATCATAGCATAATATAATTCAAAGATATGATGAATAACTAAACAAGATCGCATGACATAATTCACCTACATGTTATCTAAGTAATCAGGATCGCATGATTTAATTCACACATGTGATTTATATGCTAAACAGAGGGCATTCAATATGATGTCTGAACTAAGAACATGGTGTTGAATATTGTGTATATGATGTCTAAACTATGCAATGCAAGACACCATATGCATGATATGAGCAGTATAACCGTTCCAAGTTAGAGCATACACGGTGGGGTAATAGGACTGGTCATCTGTCTCTGAATCCATCTCCGAGGAGCTATCAGGACCCAACAAGAGATCTGCTTCGACAGGTAGCACTGTCTGCTCTGAAGGCCTTGTTTTCACTCCAGATTTTTCCATCTCCCACCCAAATGGCTGATTCACAGGAAGAGTAGTTTAATGTACAAACATTGTTGACAAATGGAAATGTAATGAAGAAAGGGATGGGCAAGATATCATTCAAATATATGATGCCTGGTTAAACAGGATGGCATTGCACATTTCACATATATTATGGCTGGCTAAAAGACATGAGACTGCATAATTCCCATATATGATATAGAAACTAAACATGTGGCATTACAGAACATGTCTAAACTAAGCAGCTGACATATATGATGTCAAAAGTAGGCACTGCAAGGCAACTTATGCATGACATGACTAACATCATCATGCCAAGGTAGAGTAAACACCTTGGGGGGTAAATAGGAGTGGTCAGTGATACATCTCCAATGTATCTATAATTTTTGATTGTTCCATGCTATTATATTACCCGTTTTGGATGTTTATGGGCTTTACTTTCCACTTTTATATCATTTTTGGGACTAACCTACTAACCGGAGGCCCAACCCGAATTGCTATTTTTTTTGCCTATTTCAGTGTTTCGAAGAAAAGGAATATCAAACGGAGTCCAAACAGAATGAAACCTTCGGGAGCGATCTTTTTGGAACAAACGCAATCCAGGAGACTTGGAGTGGACATCAAGGAGCAAACGAGGTGGCCACGAGGGTGCCCGACGCGCCCTACGGGGGTGGGCGCGCCCCCCACCCTTGTGGGCCCCTCGTGGCTCAACCGACCTACTTCTTCCTCCTATACATATCCACGTACCCCGAAAACATCCAGGAGCACCCCAAAAAACTATTTTCACCGCTGCAACCTTCTGTATCCGCGAGATCCCATCTTGGAGCCTTCGTCGACGCTCCGCTGGTGGGGGAATCGACCATGGAAGGCCTCTACATCATCTTCAAGGCCTCTCCGATGAGTTGTGAGTAGTTTACCATAAACCTTTGGGTCCATAGTAATTATCTAGATGGCTTCTTCTCTCTCTTTGAATCTCAATACAAAGTTCTCCTTGATCTTCTTGGAGATCTATTCGATGTAACTCTTTTTGCAGTGTGTTTGTCGAGATCTGATGAATTGTGGGTTTATGATCAAGTTTATCTATGAGAAATATTTGAATTTCCTCTGAATTCTTTTATGTATGATTGGTTATCTTTGCAAGTCTCTTCGAATTATCAGTTTGGTTTGGCCTACTAGATTGATCTTTTTTGCAATGGGAGAAGTGCTTAGCTTTTGGTTCAATCTTTCGGTGTCCTTTCCCAGTGACAGTAGGGGCAGCAAGGCACGTATTGTATTGTTGCCATCGATGATGAAAAGATGGGGCTTACATCATATTGCTTGAGTTTATTCCTCTACATCATGTCATCTTTCTTAATGTGTTACTTTGTTCTTATGAACTTAATACTCTAGATGCAGGCAGGAGTCGGTCGATGTGTGGAGTAATAGTAGTAGATGCAGAATCGTTTCGATCTACTTGTCATAGACGTGATGCCTATATACATGATCATGCCTAGATAATCTCATAACTATGCACTTTTCTATCAATTGCTCGGTAGTAATTTGTTCACCCACCGTAATACTTATGCTATCTTGAGAGAAGCCACTAGTGAAACCTATGGCCCCCGGGTCTATCTTTTATCATATAAGTTTCCCATCTACTTTTATTTGCATCTTTTACTTTCCAATCTATATCATAAAAATACCAAAAATATTTATCTTATCTTATTATCTCTATTAGATCTCACTTTTGCAAGTTACCGTGAAGGGATTGACAACCCCTTTATCGCGTTAATTGCGAGGTTCTTGTTTGTTTGTGTAGGTACGAGGGACTTTTGAGGAGCCTCCTACTGGATTGATACCTTGGTTCTCAAAAAATGAGGGAAATACTTACGGTACTTTGCTGCATCATCCTTTCCTCTTCAAGGGAAAACCAACGCAGTGCTCAAGAGGTAGCAAGAAGGATTTTTGGCGCCGTTGCCGGGGAGGTCTTCGCTCCAGTCAAGACATACCAAGTACCCATCACAAACTCATCTCCCTCGCATTACATTAATTGCCATTTGCCTCTCGTTTTCCTCTCCCCCACTTCACCCTTGCCGTTTTATTCGCCCTCTCTTTTCCGTTCGCCTCTTTTTCACTTGCCTCTTGTGTGCTCATGTGTTAGATCATTTATCATGGCTAGTCCTCCTATCATCGTTAGTACTCCCGATCATGAAGTTCTTAATTTGAAACAAAGGGAGGGAGAAAATCTAAAAGATGCTTGGCATAGAATTTGCAATGCTCAAAATAGATCTACTAGGAATCAATCTACTTCGGTTCTTCTTCGCAATTTTTATGTAGGCATTACTCCTTGGAATAGATGCATTCTTGATGCCATTACCGCAGGGAATTTCTTGGCTAGCCATACTTTTGATGCTTATAATGCTATGTTAGATTTGTTTGGTCCACCACCTCTCTTGGTTAATGCAACTGTTTTAACTTTGGAACATGTGATGCAAAGGCTTGAAATTATTGAAAATAAAGTTTCCACTGTTGAGTTAATTGAAAATTTGGATAAAAATATCCACAACCAAATTTCCCAATATGGATCTAAGGTTGGAGTCACTCTGAATTTTTTTAAAGAGAAGGAAACTATAGTTAACAAAAGAATAGATCAAGATTCTACAAGAATCGGTAAACTTGAGGATATTATTACTAACTTAGGGTCTACCTTTTCATCCGTGAAAAATACTCCAACTCCTCCTACCAAAATTTCCAAATTGATGTATGTTCCTAAAAATAAGGGTGAATCTTCTAGTAAGGAAAATGCGGATCTTAAATCAATAAGTGTTCATCCCAACTTTTTCACTATCATTAAGGAACCTTTTGCTACAAATGAATTTCTTGATTTCTTGCCTAGGAATTTGATCATTAAAAGGAAGGAAACTCCTAAGGGTTATAAGTGTTCCATTTAAGAATTGAATACCAAAGATGGAGATACTTAGATCTATTCTCGCTTTTATGCCTAGCTAGGGGCGTTAAATGATAGCGCTTGTTGGGAGGCAACCCAATTTTATTTTTGTTCCTTGCCTTTTGCTTTTTTTAGTAATAAATAAATCATCTAGCTTCTGTTTAGATGTGATTTTATGTTTTAATTAGTGTTTGTGCCAAGTAGAACCTATAGGATAACCTACAGTGATAGTTAATTTGATCTTGCTGAAAAACAGAAACTTTTGCGCGCACGAGAATCATTTAAAAAAATCACAAACGTGATTTTTAGTTGATTCTTTTTGAAGTAGATCAATAGACAAATTGCATAGGAGTTCCTATTTTTGGTAGGATTTTTAGAGTTCGAGAAGTATTCTAAAGTTACAGATTTCTACAAACTGTTCTGTTTTTGACAGATTCTGCTTTTCGTGTGTTGTTTACTTATTTTGATGAATCTATGGCTAGTATCAGGGGGTATGAACCATAGAGAAGTTGGAATACAGTAGGTTTAACACCAATATAAATATAGAATGAGTTCATTATAGTACCTTAAGTGGTGGTTTTTCTTTCTTGCACTAACAGAGCTTATGAGATTTCCTGTTGAGTTTTGTGTTGCGAAGTTTTCAAGTTTTGGGTAAAGATTTGATGGACTATGGAATAAGGAATGGCAAGAGCCTAAGCTTGGGTATGCCCATGGCACCTTAAGATAATTCAAGGACAACCAAAAGACTAAGCTTGGGCATGCCCCGGAAGGAATCCCCTGTTTCGTGTTCGTCTATCGGTAACCTTACTTGGAGCTATATTTTTATTCACCACATGATATGTGTTTTGCTTGGAGCGTCTTGTATGATATGAGTCTTTGATTTTTAGTTTACCACAATCATCCTTGCTGTACACACCTTTTGGGGAGAGACACCAGACACCCATGATTCGGAATTTATTAGAATACTCTATGTGCTTCACTTATATCTTTTGAGCTAGACAATTTTGCTCTAGTGCTTCACTTATATCTTTTTATAGCACGGCGGTGGTTTTATTTTGTAGAAATTATTGATCTCTCATGCTTCACTTATATTATTTTGATAGTCTTTTAGAACAGCATGGTATTTTCTATGGTTATAAAATTGGTCCTAGAATGATGGGCATCCAAGTTGGGTATAATAAAAACTATCATAAAAAGTGAATTGGATACTATGATCAATTTGATGCTTGATAACTGTTTTGAGATGTAAAGGTGGTAATATTAGAGTCATGCTAGTTGGGTAATTATGAAATTAAGAAATAGTTGTGTTAAAGTTGGCAAGTCCCGTAGCATGCACGTATGGTAAAAGTTGTGTAACAAATTTGTAGCATGGGGTGCTCTTTTGATTGCCTTCCTTATGAGTGGAGGTCGGGATCGCACGATGGTTAACTCCTACCAACCCTTCCCCTAGGAGCATGCGTAGTAGTACTTTGCTTGAGGGCTAATAAACTTTTGCAATAAGTATATGAGTTCTTTATGACTAATGTAAGTCCATGGATTATACGCACTCTTACCCTTCCATCATTGCTAGCCTCTACGGTACCGTGCATTGCCCTTTCTCACCTTGAGAGTTGGTGCAAACTTCGCCGGTGCATCCAATCCCCGTGATACGATACACTCTATCACACATAAACCTCCTTATATCTTCCTCAAAACAGCCACCATACCTACCTATTATGGCATTTCCATAGCCATTCTGAGATATATTGCCATGCAACTTTCCACCGTTCCTTTATTATGACACGTTCCATCATTGTCATGTTGCTTTTGCATGATCATGTAGTTGACATCGTATTTGTGGCAAAGCTACCTTCATAATTTTTCATACATGTTGCTCTTGATTCATTGCATATCTCGATACACCGCTGGAGGCATTCATACAGTCATATTTTGTTCAAGTATCGAGTTGTAATCAATGAGTTGTAAGTAAATAGAAGTGTGATGATCATCATTATTAGAGCATTATACCTTGAAAAGAAAGTCAAAAAGGGGCCAAAAAAAGAAAGGCCAAATAAAAAAAGGAAGGCCCAAAAAAAGAAAAAAAGAAATGGGGGACAATGTTACTATCTTTTTCCACACTTGTGCTTCAAAGTAGCACCATGATCTTCATGGTAGAGAGTCTCCTATGTTGTCACTTTCATATACTAGGAATTTTTCATTATAGAACTTGGCTTGTATATTCCAACAATGGGCTTCCTGAAAATGCCATAGGTCTTCTTGAGCAAGCAAGCTTGTTGAGCTTTCATACATTTATAGCTCTAGTGCATCCGTTGCATGGCAATCCCTACTCCTCATGTTGACATCAATTGATGGGCATCTCCATAGCCCATTGATTAGCCTCGTCAACGTGAGACTTTATCCTTTTTGTCTTCTCCACACAACCTCTATCATCATATTCTATTCCACCCATAGTGCTATATCCATGGCTTACGCTCATGTATTGCGTGAGAGTTAAAAAAGATGAAGCGCGTTAAAAAGTATGAACCAATTGCCTGGCTGAAACTGGGGTTGTGCATGATGGGAGTATTTTGTGTGACGAAAATGAAGCATAGCCTAACTATATGATTTTGTAGGGATAAGCTTTCTTTGGCCATTATATTTTGAGAAGACATGATTGCTTTGTATTATGCTTGAAGTATTATTACTCTTATGTCAATATGAACTTTTATCTTGAATTATTTGGATTTAAACATTCATGCCACAATAAAGAAAATTACATTGAGAAATATGCTAGGTAGCATTCCACATCGAAAATTCTATTTTTATAATTTACCTACTCAAGGACGAGCATGGATTAAGCCAGGGGATGCTTGATATGTCTCCAACGTATCTATAATTTTTGATTGTTCCATGCTATTATATTACCCGGTTTGGATGTTTATGGGCTTTAATATACACTTTTATATCATTTTTGGGACTAACCTACTGACCGGAGGCCCAACCCAAATTGCTGCTTTTTTTTGCCTATTTTAGTGTTTCGAAGAAAAGGAATATCAAACAGAGTCCAAACGGAATGAAACCTTTGGGAGCGATCTTTTTGGAACAAACGCAATCCAGGAGACTTGGAGTGGACGTCAAGAAGCAGCCGAGGCAGCCACGAGGCAGGAGGGCGCGCCCTAGGGGGGTGTACGTGCCCCCCACCCTCGTGGGCCCCTCGTGGCTCCCCTGACCGACCTCCTTCACCTATATATACTTGCATACCCTGAAAACACCGGGGAGCACCATGAAACCCTATTTCCACCGCCCCAACCTTCTGTACCCGTGAGATCCCATCCTGGGGCCTTTTCCGGCGCTCCGCCGGAGGGGGAATCGATCACGGAGGGCTTCTACATCATTGCCAATGCCTCTCCTATGAGTTGTGAGTAGCTTACCGCAGACCTTCTGTCGGCATTCTGGGAACGGGGGTACCCAGACTTTCCTGCCTACGGCCTGCGGCGTAGCTCAAGGAGTGGCCCAGTACGGCCCGTCTTCGTCAACACAAGATCAAGACCCTCGCAAGGGGCCGAGCCTCGCGGGGCGGACGACAGGAAGCTTCCTCAGGCACAGCCTCGTCAGGCTGGCTCGTGAGGAGGCGGAGAGATCAAGGCGGGGTACCTCACGAGGTGCCCGTGACGCAAGCCATGATGACCGAAGCCAGGCGGGGGCCAGGCGGGCGCCAGCCTGCGCAGTGTCCTTGTTTCCCCTTCGGTGCAAAGGGGGCAAGCGCAGGCCAAGGCATGAGGCAAAGGTTACCGCTTCGATGCAACAAGATCAAGACCAGCAGAACGGCGGGATGGAGGTCATTGTGGACCCCAGGAGGGCGTCATCGTCAGAACCTTTGGCAGGCGAGGACCAACTTTAGTCAGGATAAGTGTACTAGATGTTCCCCTTCAAAATGGCCTATTGTTGGCGCCTTTCCCGCTCATTATTTGGGAAGAGGACCAGGGCCTTGCTCTATAAATAGGGCTAGCCACCATAGTATAGAGGGACCGGGGGATTTGGAGATCTGGAATCGATCCCTTCAGAGAGACAACACCACCACAAGAACACCCCTCGTGAGGTTGTTCTTCCCTTGTATTGTTCATCATCAGCCCCAGAGGCAATCCACCACACCACAAACTAGAGTAGGGTATTACACCACAATGGTGGCCCGAACTAGTATAAACCTTGCGTCCCTTGTGTTGTTCTTCGTGTAGCCTAGATCTTTAGCGAGGCGACGAGACGTGAGTAGGTAGGGGGAGTGATCTCCGGGCGCACTCCAGAGTTTGAACCTTAAGGGTCTGCCAGAACCCGAAATCCGACATTTGGCGCGCCAGGTAGGGGTGCGCCAGAATCCTTCTCCCACCGCCTCGCGTTCCGCCGCGTCGTCATCATCATGTCCGGTGACTCAACGGGCAACCCCGACCCCTGGGCAGCCTGACCTGTCCGCACCGAGCCGCCCGCCCAGGGCGACCTCAACCTTGTGTCCCAGGCAGCCCGCGCTCCGCACGGCGCTGCGGGCTGCGGGCGGCGCGGCCAGGCATTGCCTGCCTTCACGCCGCGGCAGGTGCGGTCGGCAGCAAGGGCTTCAAGCCACGCCGCAGCCACAACGCCATACACCTGACAGGAATAGGCGAACTCAAGGGCCGCACTCACGGTGGCCCGAGAACTACTACGATGCAGGCTGCTGGAGGGCCGCCGCGACGTGCTACTGGAGCGGGTGGCAGAGCTCCTGGACTCCGCCGCCTCGGGGGCTCATCCCTTCTGTGCCCAGCTGCCACCCCAGGTCCAGGGCGGACTGTACGGAGGCCCCGTACGCGCCCATGCAGCTCCGAGCGGGTTCCAAGGCCTCACCAGTGCTAACCTGGCCATCAGCGTTGGGCGACCAGCAGTGCCGGCTCCGCCTCCGACTGGTGGAGGGGGATTCGCTACGGCAAACGGCCCCGGCGGACCACCACACTACCACCCCCAAGAAAACACTTCGAGTAGGACTGCGTGGCATGTGGGGCACTACAACGAGGCATTCGGGGCGGCGGCCCCGGAAGCTTATGTGCCCCACATGGTAGATCAAGGGCGCGCACTGGAAGAAGACCATGGCTCGTTTCTTGGCCCAGGCTGGGGGGAAGAGACGCCGGAAGCTGAGCTCTTTTGAGATCCCTAGGAGAGCCTCAACGACCACACTGGTGGCAACAACTATCGGGTACCACTAATTCCTCAGGAGAAACTTACGCTAACCATGGGTCACAGGAGGTACAAGTCGCCGTGGCAGATGGCTGCCCCAATCCAGCAGCTTCCTACCCCTCAGGAGGAGGGCACCGGGGGCTGCCAGAGAGGGGCCGAGATCCGGCCTCACCCCCACGGCGCTCGGAGCAAGGCGTCCTTAGGAGGTAGGCCCTCTGCCGGGGAGGTGCCCCAGGGCCTGCCCCCGGCAGAGGACCCGTGGTCGTCGGGGGAACCGCTGGCGACCGCTCTATCCCATCGGCGACGTCCTCGGTCTCCGACCGTCGTCGGCGGCAATAGAGTGTGGCGCAAGGTGGGGCCCTCGTCTGGCGATATGAAGCAAGGCCGGTACCTGTGAAGAAGGCCCAATGCCTGTGAAGCTCGCCGCCCCGTGACACTCTCACGTAATAATGAGTGGGGTTGTACACGCCCCGGAGTCTCCGGAGAGCCGCCCTCGGGCCTCGGGGGCTCCCACCCACGCCCAGTGGCAGCACTTAGCTCCGCGCTGGTGAGAAGACTTCGAAGACTAGACTAGGTGTCGGACGCGGCTTTTTTGCTTTTTTGCCTTTCTCTTGGTTGTCGAGTTTCCTCGTTTTGAATTTAAGTTGGATTTGAGCTTGAGACTTGCGTGTGTTCGGGGAAGGGGTGTTTAGTCTTGTTCGAGCAAACTCTCGCGTTCTGGTTGCCGCTTTGCGTCCATTCAGCATCAGCTGCCTTCCCTCGCGAGCCCCTCATGAGTCGGGCCAGGCCAGGCATGTATGCATCCCGGACCGCTGTCACTGCGCCCTCTCAGGAAGTTCTCGTCACATGATCAGTGGGCCCACTCAGGGGACACTCGGGGCACTGCGACCCCCGCAAGATCGCTCGAGGCCCGTCCGAGCCAAAGGTAAACAAGTCAACTGTCCCATCATAGGGCCAATGGCTCAGCGTAAGCATGCATGCGGAGTTATGTCAACAAGAACACCAACCGCAAACCTTTACACGAGGGGCTCCCCCTCCCAAAACGCTCTTACAATCTTCAGGGCTAAGCCCGACTGTTTTCACGCAGGGTAAATAGCGGAGGAGACGCGCGATCAATCAGACAAATCCCCCAATGCATCTTCAGGGGCGCCTCGGGAGTCATCGCTGGCGTCACTGGCCCCATCATCGCCTACGCCGTCGCCGTCATCGGCGCCCTGATCATTCACCATGCCGCCTTCATCGATAGCCACGACCATGCCGTCGTCTTCAGTGACGAAGGACCTGACGAGGGCGTCCACGTTGTCCTCCACCCAATGCGCTAGATCACCCCGGATGGCTATGGGCACCGGTGCGATGGCGGCATCAAAGTCAAAATGAGGGTCCGTGTTCTGAAGATAACTGAAATCCGGGAAAAAGCACGCCCAAGCAAGGCTCGGCTCCTCTCCTCAACGAGAACACGAACCCTGTCAGAGCGGGTCTCCAGCTGCGTCACCACATCTGTGAAGAACCGAAGGTTGCCAGCGTAATTGATTACACGGGGCTCCGCAACGGCCGCCTCGCATATGTTGCCCAGGGCCGCGTTCGCCCTTTCCCTGAGTGTTCGAAGCATTGGGGCATGCACATGCTCCAGGGTCTGCCATCGACGGATCTCGTCCTCGTTCTGCCGCGCCACGGCCTCGGCGCCATTGACCCTTTGTTGGAGAAGGAGCATCTCGGCACGGGAAGAGGCCAGTTCCATCTGCACTACGCCAAGGGCGGCCCTGGAGGCGTCCGCGCGTCGCGCCACTTCATATAGCTTGGCCTTGAGGGCAGTGGTCCTGCCCTCAGCTTCGGCCCTGATTAGCTCCAGCCTCTCCTCATGCTCGCGTTCAAGATTCGAGCGAGCCCCCGCCACGCGACGATCAACCTCCTCTTGGACACGGGCTTCCCGCGCGCTGACGTCATCCTTTGCCTTGGTCACCAGACGCTCCCTCGTCTCCAACCGCTCAAGGTCAAGGGCGCGCTCAGGAGCCTCCAGCGTCAGCACCTCCTCACGCTTCTGAAGCTCCGCCTGGTCGACGGAAGCCCCCTTTAGCGACACAAGGGCCTCCTAACGCAGCTCCACTTGCTGCTCTAGGGAGTGGCTCCAGGCCTGGAGCTCCCACGCGCGCTCCTCTGCAGCCTTGCACCGTCGGTCTGCCTCCCGAGCCTCCTCGACGGATTGGGAGCAGGCCTCCCGCAAAGCCGCTAGTGATGCTTCGGTCTTCGTGTTGTCAAGGTCACACTGATGACGCGCAAAGGCGACGGCTACCTTCAGCTTGCGCCTCTCCTCAGCGAGGCGCAGGCCTTCAGCCTCTAGGCGCGCGTCCTCGCCAGCAAGCTCCGCACCGAGCTGGCTCACTGCATCAGCCGCCCTCTGAAGAAACGCTTGGCGAAGGGCGTGGCGCTCCCAATCACGCCCGAGCACGTCTCCAGTGTCATCCTCCGCCACTGGAGAGCGCAGAGGGCCCTGAGGCGGCGTGCCCCCTTCCCGTGAGGGGCTGGGGGCTGGCACCCCAGCAATCGCAGGACGGACCTCGCCAGGAACCCAACCTGGCACCGGTCCACTCTCAGAAGAGGAGCTCAAGACCGACCTCAGCCAGTCACCATCCACGACCAAGGGAGGAGCACGGGGTAGGCTGGTTGTGCCCCAGGGGAGCTCGTGAAGGAGGGGCATGAGGTGTGCGGGATCAAGATGCTCTGCTGGACGGCCCACTTCTCCGACCAGCCCCACGACAAGAGCGGTACTCGAGCTCGGGGCGCTCAAAATCAGTGGAGAGGGCGAAGCTTGAGGGGAAGGCTCCTCGGCCGCCTCCATGAACTTTGCAGGAAGGGCCCTGAAAGGCAATGGTCAACCGATGCAATGGGGAAGTAAGGAACCAGGAAAGGAGAAGACTTACTATTCGACGGCAAAGTACTTCCTGTGCTTCAATAGGCGGCAGGGGTAATCATCACCACCCAAGGCTTCCTTCCTCTTTTGGAGAGCCTCGAAGTCTATGCGGAAGCGGCCGAGGCGCTTGACGCAAGGGTCCACCTGCGGCATGGAGGAGGCGTCAGGGTGATCAGCGCAAGGGGAATTGGCCTGGAGGACGCCACCAGGCGCCGCCTCATGGGCAACGGCCGAGGCCTCAGTAGCCCCGACCTCAGGAGCCGAATGCCGCGACTCCTCGCTCGCCGCGGCCCAGGACAGGCGTCGGGAGATGCCACCTCTGGGGCTCCGTGCGGCGTCAGCCTCTCGACACCACTTCCTTCGGCTCCCGGCGGTTCTCGTCTTCCTGCTCCATCACCTGAGACGGGGCCGCTTGGGGCGACCGGGAAGGCAATCACGATGACGGGATTCTCGCGGGGCCCCCTGAGGCCAGCCGGGCGCAGCCCCCACTCGTCAAAGCTAGGCATCTGCCTCACAAAGTTGGCCCTGCCCGAGCAGAGATACAGGAGGGCAACGCCATGTCGAAGGCTGCCTGGGGAAGGATCGCCAGTCAGGACCTTGAGCACAGTCTTCAGTGCTTCAGGCGCCAGGTCCTCCTCCTGAAGCCGCATGCGGTCCTTGTGCCCTGCAAAGTCCCACATCTGGCGAGAGTGTCGCTAGAGAGGGGCAATGCGACACTGAAGGAACTCCTTCACCACCTTGGGCGCCGTCACCTCGAGCGCCCTCAGACTCTGGAAGCGGCACCAGATGAAGGCAAGCCGGGGGCTCGCGAGCGCCTCACGATCCCAGCCCGAGTTGGGAACATCAGGCGAGGTTGGGTGAGAGAGCAGGGGGCTAGGTACTCCAACATCCACGTACAGCCACCGCTCTCTGAACCTAGCCGCAGGAGGAGGAAGGCCGAAATCGATCCCTGAAGCAGCTGTCTCTGGCGTGGCAAGAAAGCTCGTGCACCCCGAGCATTGAGTAGGGTCGCTCAGGCGCAAAGAGAAGAAATGGCGCATCAGGGCAACTGAAGGAGGAATGCCCACCATTGCCTCACAAACAAAGGCGAAAAAGGCGAGAAGAGTAATGGATTCGGGACCCAAGTGCATCATGTGGATCTGATAATGGGAGAGTACATCATTGAAGAAATCAGAAAAAGGGGGAACCAGACCCGTCCACAGGGCATCAGCGAAGAATTAGACCTCGGTGACTACTCTGTCAAAGGAGGAGTGGGATGCAGGCCAGACCGTCGTCCTCTCACACTCGTTGAAGATGGTGGCGAGGGCAGAGCTGAGCTTCTCCAAAGCTTCTGGATTAAGTATGATCTATCGACCGACAGCAGGAGTCGCCGATAGCGGCGAGCGAGGCGAAGGCGCATGTTTCTTCCCCCTATCCTTCTTTGTTGGCGCCATGGTGATGGGAAGGGGGAAGAGTTTGAGGTTGGATTGGAAGCAGAGGTTGGAGCTCAAAGGGGAGGAAGAACAGGAGACGCACGAACGGTGAGAAGGGGAATGGCTGTGTGCAACCACGGGTCCGCCTAGCCGGGCGTGTATTGTGGCATCATGGGGAAGCGAGGATGCCCACGTCCAATCAACCGCCACGCAGCGCCCAAGGCCGCAGGCTGTTGGGGCCCGCGGCGCTTCGCACTTGCCCTTTTGCTTCTCCGCTAAGCCAAGTCCGGGCGCGCCTTGGGCCCGGGGGCTACTGTCGGCGTTCTGGGAACGGGGTACCCAGACTTGCCTGCATGCGGTCTGCAGCGTGGCTCAAGGAGTGGCCCAGTACAGCCCGTCTTTGTCAACACAAGCTCAAGACCCTCGCGAGGGGCCGAGCCTCGCGGGGCGGACGACAGGAAACTTCCTCAGGCACAGCCTCGTCAGGCTGGCTCGCGAGGAGGCGGAGAGATCAAGGTGGGGTACCTCACGAGGTGCCCGTGACACAAGCCATGACGATCGAAGCCAGGCGGGCGCCAGGCAGGCGCCGGCCTGCGCAGTGCCCTTGTTTCCCCTTCGGTGCAAAGGGGGCAAGCGCACGCCAAGGCATCAGGCAAAGATTACTGCTTCGATGCAACAAGACCAAGACCAGCAGAACGGCAGGATGGAGGTCATCATGGAGCCCAGGAGGGCGTCATCGTCAGAGCCTTTGGCAGGCGAGGACCAACTTTAGTCAGTATAAGTGTACTAGATGTTCCCCTTCAAAATGGCCTATTGTTGGCGCCCTTCTCGCTCATTATTTGGGAAGAGGACCAGGGCCTTGCTCTATAAATAGGGCTAGCCACCATAGTATAGAGGGACTGGGGGATCTGGAGATCTGGAATCAATCCCTTCAGAGAGACAACACCACCACAAGAACACCCCTCGCGAGGCTGTTCTTCCCTTGTATTGTTCATCATCAGCCCCAGAGGCAATCCACCACACCACAAACTAGAGTAGGGTATTACACCACAATGGTGGCCCAAACTAGTATAAACCTTGCGTCCCTTGTGTTGTTCTTTGTGTAGCCTAGATCCTTAGCGAGGCGACAAGACGTGAGTAGGTAGGGGGAGTGATCTCCGTGCGCACCCCAGAGTTTGACCCGTAAGGGTCCGCCGGTACCCAAAATCCGACACCTTCGGGTCCATAGTTATTAGCTAGATGGCTTCTTCTCTCTCTTTGAATCTCAATACAAAGTTCTCCTCGATCTTCTTGGACATCTATTTGATGTAACTCTTTTTGCGGTGTGTTTGTCGAGATCCAATGAATTGTGGGTTTATGATCAAGTTTATCTATGAGAAATATTTGAATCTCCTCTGAATTCTTTTATGTATGATTGGTTATCTTTGCAAGTCTCTTCGAATTATCAGTTTGGTTTGGCCTACTAGATTGATCTTTCGCAATGGGAGAAGTGCTTAGCTTTGGGTTCAATCTTGCAGTGTCCTTTCCCAGTGGCAGCAGGGGCAGCAAGGCATGTATTGTATTGTTTCCATCAAGGATAAAAAGATGGGGTTTATATCATATTTCTTGAGTTTATCCCTCTACATCATGTCATCTTACCTAATGCGTTACTCTATTCTTATGAACATAATACTCTAGATGCATGCTGGATAGCGGTCGATGTGTGGAGTAATAGTAGTAGATGCAGGCAGGAGTCGGTCTACTTGTTGCGGACGTGATGCCTATATACATGATCATGCCTAGATATTCTCATAACTATGCACTTTTCTATCAATTGCTCGACAGTAATTTGTTCACCCACCGTAATACTTATGCTATCTTTAGAGAAGCCACTAGTGAAACCTATGGCCCTTGGGTCTATCTTCCATCATATAAGTTTACTATCTACTTTATTTTGCAATCTTTACTTTCCAATGTATATCATAAAAATACTAAAAATATTTATCGTATCTTATTATCTCTATCAGATCTCACTCTCACAAGTGGCCGTGAAGGGATTGACAACCCCTTTATCACGTTGGTTGCGAGGTTCTTGTTTTGTTTGTGTAGGTACGAGGGACTTGCGTGGAGCCTCCTACTGGATTGATACCTTGGTTCTCAAAACTGAGGGAAATACTTACGCTATTTTGCTACATCACCCTTTCATCTTCAAGGGAAAACCAACGCAGTGCTCAAGAGGTAGGAAGCAGCAGTAGCAGCAGCGCGAGCGAGCGAGCGAGAGCCGGAGCAGCAGCAGCAGATCTAGCTGGTATGGACGCCACCACCATAGGGGCCTCGCACTGGGGAGAGCTGCCGTGGAGATGTCGCCCGCGGCGCCGGCTTCAAGGTAGCCGCTCCATGGGGGTGCGGGATGGAGCACCGTCGGCGCCAGGAGGTCGAGTTAAGGAGAAGTTGCAATGCGATGAGTGTACAACGTCTTTGGTGGCGCTGAGTAGGCCTCGGCTTCGTCCGAGGAGTCAGTGAGGATGCTCCAGTTCTGATGGAGCAGGTTAAGGCGGCGTTGTGGGGATGGAGCAGACACGATAGACGAGGTGATCGTCGGAGCAGCTCCTTGGAGGTGGAGGACGGGGCGGCTGAACCGGCGGGATGACGAGATGGACGATGGATCCTCATCCGGGGAGGTGGACGAGGGACGTCGAGCTGCTGCGGTGGACGACGTTGTTGGGGAAGAGGCTCCGACTGGGCAGCATGAGGTGGCGGGCAGAGGAGGGTGGGGTTTCGCGGCTAGAGCGGAGAGGTTATGGCGGCCTGGGATTTCGAATGGCGAAAAGGAGGCGATGGGAGGGGGTGAACCATGACTTAGGGACGCGCTTGTTCAAAATGTAGGGTGTGTTACAAAAGCACCCCCACCAATTTGAATTAGCGGCCCTTTCGGCTCAGGGTTAGAAGGTGGATTTCACGTGTCGGGATTTGGCAGCTGGAGGGAGTTTTCGCGCGCGTTGTAATTTCAGGATAGCAAGGCGCGGGTTGTGAAGGCGCCAGTTTTGGGAGCACGATATCTGAATTTTAGGGATATAACAAGGCGCGAGTTGAATTTCAGGGACAAGCCTAACGTGTAATATTGTACTTGTATGTACCAAATCAATTCACACTTCCCTCAACAAAAAAAGGAAACATATAAAACTATTCACACCACACAAAGAGAGAGTCTTGCCCCGTTTTACTATACAAATGCTATTCAAAGCTACTCCCTCCGTCCATCTATATAGGGCCTTATGCGTTTTTTGATGCTAACTTTGACCAAATATTAGAGCAATAATATATGACATGCAACTTACACAAGGCACACCATTAAATTCGTGTGTGAAAGGAGCTTTCAATGATATAATTTTCACATTGTGCATGTCATGTACTATTAATCTTGTCAATAGTCAAAGGCGGTCTTAAAAAACGCATTACGCCCTATATAGATGGAAGGAGGGAGTATGAATCCATGTTATGTCCAATTAAATTTTTTCGCTGGCTGTATAATGCATGCAACCTACTCATACCAACATTTTAGTGCATTCCAAATGTCTATACTACCACTACAATTCGAACTGAATTTGTTTCTCTATTTCAATAAGAATCTACAATCATGATTGTTGCCAACTTCAACCATCATTCGTGTATTACCTTAATAACACACCACATGATTACTATAGAGATAGATATGAACTATGTGTATATGAACTTGAATTCTATTTTTTAAATACACTTGATGTTGCTTCCAAATAATAGTACATTTGATGTACTAACTATATAATCATAATCTAGACCACGTTCCATACGTACATCGTGTTTATCACACAAAGTATAGTGCCCCGCCCCCTACATTATGACAAGTATTTAGCCCTGAGCTGCAAAAGGCACACATTGGCCCAAATTATAACCAATGTTCTACATTATGATATCTTCTTCAAGTATCTGTATCCACTTTTTTTATAATGAATTATGATCTTTGTTCTTCTTTTACAACTTCACAATCCTCTTCTATTTGTAGCTAGCTAGCGCTAACTTTCTATCGTGCATGCACACGCCCACCCCCCTCTCACTCTCCCTCAGCATCCCCTCCATCACGCACGTTCGTTATTTCTCTTTAGGTCGTTCACCCGCGGTGTGTGTAGGCCCCCCGGCTCCTTCTTTCTGGCACACACCTATCGATATACCTCTCTAGCCAAGTGTGCCTACCACAAACACATATATACTTCCCCTCTTCTCTTCTCACCGTCCATGCCCCCCTATGTCCAATACGATTCCACGTAGGTGTGCACTCCCGCCCCTCTTTTCATTGATCTCATACTCGCACACTCCTCCCCCCTCAACATGGTAGGCCTCTTGCACCACCTCCTAGCCACACCCCTCTCCCCCTGTGTGTCTCTCCGGACCTTATTTGCTTCTAACACATGCATTCATGTATACGTACCGATCTCCCTACATATAGCCAGGTCGACTATAATTCATTTTCCCCATGCACCGATACACTTACCTCGCTAGTTATGTCTCTCCCTTTCTCGGACACACGATGGTTGATCTTCCTATGTAGTTACGTATGCTTACCACAACCATATCGTCTCCCCTCATCATCCTTGCATACCTCTTGACCCGTCTCTCACATGCACGTGCATAGATAGACAAACATCCCCTGCCCTCTGTTATTGGTATTGCACTCATACCCTCCGTTTATCTAGCAGGACTCTCCCACCATTTGTGAGATGCCACTCCACCACCAACCTCCGACACTCTACCTTTGTCTTTCTCCCAACCTTATTCCTCTGCTACACATATCCATGGATGCCAATCGATCTCCCTCAATACATAGCTAGGTCTCTCTCCTTCCCCACACATATACTAGTCGATCGGTCTCTGCCCCCTCCCCCCCACACCGATAGTCGAACGTTGTAGGTAGGTATCCATGCCACAGAGAAAAACTGCACCTCTGCCCTCTCAAATTCCAGTAGGCCAGCCGCCCTATATCTTTGACGTGTCCAAACACAAATTCGATGGCACTCTTTATCGATCGCGCAGCCACACACTTCATCCCTGTTTTCAATTCTATCGATATCTCACGTCCATGACTCCATTTCACACACATTGCATATGTTATGTTTTTTTGTTTGAGATATCATCGACACATTGCCTCTGTTTCGCACAAACCATCTCTCTCACACCCACCCACGTACGTACCTGCACCTAAAGAAGAGGTGCATGCAGGACACACGTACTCATGTCTCGTTCCTGGCCACACCCGCGCGGGTACATGGTGGAGTTCATTTCTGTATGAAAAGGTAGCCACATGATAATTTGACGCGTGTAGCGGTTGTTTACTCGAACGAGGGTTGGGTACCATGCCTAGACGGAACAAAGTTCGACTTGACATGTTAGTATTAAATAAAGTTATATATTCGTCAATGTCACGTACAGAATATAAAACCATTGCCATGGGGAAAATGGAAAATGGGGTTTGTCTCTCGTCACACCATCTCACACAAGGCGGCGGTGGACTCTCTCTCAGTGTTGGTCAGTGATCCGGCTGCGTCCCATCCGTCAGCAGAAAGGGAGGATGTGCATCATCTCTCCGTTCGACGGTGTTCAGGCAGCACGTCCCAATCTGCGGTACCTGCCGTTCTCTCTGACCAAGCTCCGGTGCGGTAGGGCCTTCGCCACTTGCTCGCTTAGGGAGTCCTAGATTAGGGGGTATCCGGACAGCCGGACTATACACATTGTCTGGACTATTGGAGCGTGAAGATACAAGACTCAAGACTCTATCCCGTATCCGGATGGGACTCTCCTTTGCATGGAAGACAAGCTTGGCGATCCGAATATTGTATTTCCTTCCTTGTAACCGACTCCATGTAAACCCTAGCCCTTTCCATGTCTATATAAACCGGAGAGGATGGTCCTTAGAAGGCCAATCACAATCATAATCATACCATCATAGGCTAGCTTCTAGGGTTTAGCCTCTACGATCTCGTGGTAGATCTACTCTTGTACTACTCATATCTTCAATATTAATCAAGCAGGAAGTAGGGGTTTACCTCCATCGAGAGGGCCCAAACCTGGGTAAACATTGTGTCCCTTGCTTCCTGTTACCATTAGCCTAAGACGCACAGATCGGGACCCCCTACCCGAGATCCGCCGGTTTTGACACCGACATTGGTGCTTTCATTGAGAGTTCCTCTGTGTCGTTGTTGCAAGGCTCGATGGCTCGTCTCGTTGTCAAGGACAACATCACCTCAGGGGGGAGCGCTGGCTATAGGACAAACTCTCTGACTTGGCGGCTTCATTATGGCCGCCCCATCGGCTGTCGCGCCAACGATGGCCTCTCGGGTCATCACGCATAACCTTCGTATCAATTCGGAGCTTGCCGAACAGTTGGATCCGATAGAGCTCTCCTCCCTTAATGAGCTCTTGGATCGCATCGCCGCTTTGGGAGTCGCTATGGACTATGACCGGATTGGGCTTAAACCCGACCAAAGGGACATTAGATCCCCGCCGGCCACCCATGAGATAGCGGTAGTAGAGGAACCACATATGGATTACCCCTCTATTTTGAGGATGAATCGTGTCCGGATCAGCGAGCTCCTTGAGCCAAACTCCCGCTCGAGGGGAGACATGGCCCAGATCCCGGACTTAGGATCGGGTATTCGGTCGGGAAAATTGGGCAGCATCCCGGATCCCGAGCTGTCGAACTCGAAGGCTCCCCTGCCCCTAGGCTCTAGGCCGGATCATAATCCGGACTCAGTTGCGGACACCCATCCGTGCTTAAGCCATCTCTCCCATATTAGACAAGAGCCCCGTCAGACGGTACATCGCCACTAGGCCAGATTCCTCCTTGTGCTAAATAAAGTCAAGGACTATCGCGAGGAGGACGCAGTCTCACTTTTCTGCAAAAACTGTACGGACAAAGGAATCCTTAATGCTATAAGTCGTCGTGACATAGTACACCTTGCTGACTTAGCAACCATAGTACAAAAATACTGTGCGATGGAAAGCGCCTGGAAAACCCAAACAGAATTTTGGGATAGCCCGGCTCTCACCAAAACCTTTGTTCGAGCTAAACGGGAAAACGCTCGTAGGTCGGCCAATCCAATCCCCAAGAAGTCGAAGCCTGCCCCAGGGCGTGGAACCGTATTGGAAGAATGGCTCAATGGGCCATGTAAGCTCCACAGTACACCAGACACAACACCAACCCATAGCCTTAGGGCATGTTGGATACTCCGGCAGGTAGCAAAAAGTGGCAAGGATCTCCTTGTAAGCCATAGAGCAGAACAACACCCGCCAAAGAGCACAATACGGTACTAATAGTCTTCGAGACTTTCGCCTCAAACAATAGGCGCAAGCGAGCTCATCGGAGCCCCACTGGAATCTGCCATGTGGAAAAAATAAATCCGTGGAACGACACTGCTATAACTTTCAATGCCAGTGATGAACCTCAAGTCCAGACAGTCCGAGCACCAGCCGCTCTGGTCCTTAGCCCAATAGTGGACGGCTTTCGGCTCACTAAAGTACTCATGGACGGCAGAAGCGGATTAAACTTGATCTACGAAGAAACACTCAAGAAGATGGAAATTGATAAAAGCCGCAGTGAACAAAGCGGCACAACCTTCAGGGGAATTATCCCTAGTCGGAAAGCATAGTGTGCGGAAAAAATCACACTCGATGTGGTATTCGGCACCCCAGAGAATTATAGGTCCGAAGAAATTACATTCCAAGTGGCTCCTTTCAGCAGCAGATACCACGCCCTTCTAGGGCGGGACATGTTTACGAGCTTTCAAGCTATACCCCATTACGGGTACATGAAGCTTAAAATGCCCGGACCCAATGGAATCATCACTCTAGCCAGTGATCCGGACGTCGCACTCCGCGCTGAAAACAAAACCGCAGCACTAGCCTTGGAAGCATTATCCGAAGCCCTAGCAGCCGAAGAATTGACAACACTGCGTGCCACCATGGACAGGGACGACGTGATACTCGACAAGTGACCCAAGTCCACCTCATTTAAACCCGCAGACGAGATAGTCAAATTCCAAGTCCACCCAACGGACCCCACGAAGACATCTTCCATCGGAACACAGTTGATCCCCACAATGGACACCGCACTGCGAGACTTCTTACGCGAGAATTGGGACATTTTCACTTGGCACCCATCAGACATGCCGGGCATCCCACGCAGATTGGCCGAACACAGCCTCAATATACTAAAAGGATACAAACCTGTCAAGCAAACCCTAAGGCGGTTTTCAGAGCCCAAATGGCAAGCCATGGGGGAAGAGTTAGCCAAGCTACTCGAGGCCGGATTGATCAGAGATATCAAGCATCTGGATTGACTGGTAAATCTGGTAATGGTACCAAAGAAGGACAAATCCCGGCACCTATGCGTTGACTTCAAAGACATCAACAAGGCTTGCCCCAAGGATCCCTTTCCCCTCCCTCGCATCATTCAAATCATCGATGCCACAGCAGGACACGACTCGCTGTGTTTCCTCGACGCATACTCTGGATACCATCAAATAAAGATGGAAGAGTCCGACCAAGCTGCAACAACTTTCATAACGCCATATGGCCCTTTCTGCTTCAACACTATGCCTTTTGGACTTAAGAATGCCAGCGCAACCTATCAACACATGATTCAAACATGCCTGGAAAAGCAAATTGGCAAAACAGTGGAGGCGTATGTGGACGACGTGGTTATAAAAACAAGACATGTCAAAACCCTAATAGATGACTTGAGGCTTACGTTCGACAACCTCCGAACATACGACATCAAGCTGAACCCGGAAAAATGTGTTTTCGGCGTCCCCTCTGGAAAACTGCTGGGCTTCATCGTTTCCAATAGAGGAATTGAAGCGAATCCGGCAAAAATCTGAGATCTGTTGCAATTGGCTATACCAATAGACCTCAAGCACATCCAGAAACTAGCTAGATGCATGGCTGCTTTGAGCCGCTTTATCTCCAGGTTAGGAGAAAAGGCATTGCCTCTTTACCGCCTTCTTCCGCGCACTGAACACTTCGTGTGGACGGATGCAGCCGCGGCCGGACTCGATGAAATAAAGAGCTTATTGGCCAATAATCCAGTCCTAACAGTGCCAAACATCGGCGAACCTATGCTGCTGTACATAGCTGCAACACATCAAGTTGTAAGTGCAGTACTCGTCGTCGAACGAGAGGTTGACGGATACAAATTCCCGCTAGCAAAGCCGGTTTATTACGTATCCACGATACGCACCCCATACAAATCCCGATACCCACACTATCAAAAAATAGCATACGTAGTCTTCATGGCATCCCGAAAGCTACGACACTACTTTCAAGAGTGTTCGATTGCGGTGGCCTCCAAAGTACCACTAAACGATATAATAAATAACCGCGATGCTACGTGCCGGATCGCTAAATGGGCCATCGAGCTCCTTCCGCTCGACATAACATACAAGCCTTGACGGTCCATCAAGTCGCAAGTATTAGCTGACTTTGTCGCCGAATGGACGGAAGCCGAACTCCCTAAAGAGTATGGTGCGTACTCTAACTGGATCATGCACTTCGACGGCTCTAAAATGCTGTCTGGATTGGTAGAAGGTGTAGTCCTGACGTCTCCCACCGGATACACGGTCCAATACGTCCTCCAAATATTATACATGGACTCCAACAATGCAGCCGAATACGAGGCTCTGTTGCACGGTCTTCGGATGGCAGCCTCTATGGGCATTCAATACCTAGAGGTGCGTGGGGATTCAAACCTTGCAATATCACAAATAAACAGAGACTTTGATGCCAAGGATCCGAAAATGGAGGCCTACCGTAATGCCGTCCTCAAAATGCAGCTCGGTTCGAGGGGCTCGAATTCCACCGTGTGGCTCAAGAAAACAATCAAGCGGCAGACGTCCTTGCCCGCAACGGCGCTAAACGCGACCCTGTCCCACCCAACATATTCCTAGAAAGGCTATTCAAGCCATCCGTGGTATGGGAAGGGGAGTCCCGCAATACTAGCACGGATCCGAATACATCCCCAGATTCCGAAGTATCAGACGTAATCGGAGGCTCTACCACCGAAATAACATCTTCGGCCCACGAAGTCATGGCTGTAATTGCCCCGTGGACCGAGCCTTTCTTGGCCTACCTAAATAGGCAGGAGCTCCCCGAAGACCAAAATGAGGCACGCTGCATCGTCCGGCGTTCTAAAGCTTTCAAAGTCCATGAAGGGAAACTCTATAAGAAAAGTGCGACCAGAGTGCTCCAAAGGTGTGTCTCCGAAGAGGAAGGGCGGCAGCTCTTGGCTGAAGTCCATGCCGGACTAGGCGGGCACCACACGCGGCTCGAGCACTAGTCAGCAAGGCCTTCCGTACATGTTTCTATTGGACGACGGCCCAAGCAGACGCACATGACCTTGTACAACACTACGTCGGTTGCCAACTCTTTGCCAATCAGAGTCATATGCCCCTTACCACTCTCCAAACAATCCCCATAACCTGGTGTAAGTGCATCTAGTGCCCCTTAGTGATTTTGGTGTATTGAAGACTTATAGGTTAAGGGACTAATGCGTTTGTGAGTGTACACAGGTCTATAAGTCTATGAGGAGTTTGATATTTACAGAGAAAGTCGACCCCTAAAAATGAATATCTTCGACTGAAGATTTTGGTATTCCTGTAGACTTTCATGAAGACTTTGAAAGTGAAGAATTTGGTGTATCCGTGAAGACTTGATATTCATGCGAGGAATATGAAGCTTGAAGACTTTCGTTTTCATAGTTTTGTTTTTCTCTTTCTTGAGTCATAGGAAACACCGTACTGTTAAAGGGGGGGGGGCGAGGAAATACTAATGAAAAGTTTCCAAGTGATGCTCAACTCCAAATCCTACACCTACCAAACCCTTTGAGTGAAGCCTTTGGAAATCTCATACAGTTCAGTTACTTTCTTCAGTGACAAAGACGAAGTTCTTCTGGTCGCTGAGGAATTTGTTCTGACTGAGGAGTTAGGAATTCGCCAGTGCGGATTGCCTACACAGTGAGGAACATGATAGCCCTGAGGAATTTGATAGTCAAATTTCCGACCGTTGCTGTACTACGCGCCAGCTGTACCAAAATATCTTATCCACCTAATGGTCATATCAGACAAGGGCATTTATGTCTTATCATGTCGGGCTGCTCCCTAGGCTATAAATAGCCGCCCCCTACAACCACTAGCTGGTTGGCTGCTCCGAGAGAATCTGACACTTGTCATTTGAGAGCAACCCATCCTCCGAGGACTTTGAGCAAAAATCATCCAGTGAGGAAAAACCCCAAACCCAAACACCTACAAACCCAAAGTGATTGAGCATCACTGAAGAGATTGATCCTGCATGGATCCGACGCTTGTTACCTTTGAAGACTGTGCTTCTTCCAGACGGTTAGGCGTCATGGTCTAGAGCATCCAAGAGGAATTGTGGATCGCCGAGTGACCGAGTCTGTGAAGGTTTGAAAGTCGCCTGAAGACTTACCACGAGTGTTTGGACGAGGTCTGTGTGACCTTAGTTCAAGGAGAATACGGTGAGGACTTGGTGTCCTGAGCTGCGTGCTCAGGGACTGGGTGTCTGGGACTGTGTGTCCTCAAGTTCAAATACTCAGCCGCTCCAACCAGACATACAACTGAGATAGCAGTTGGAACTGGTCTACCAAATCATTGTGTTCACCAACCTTACTGGTTCTATTTCCTCAACCTTTTCATTTCCTCATTACTATGTTGAGTGATTGTTCATATCTGTGTTTGAAGACTTTGACTGAAGACTTTCTCAATTTCCTTAGTTCAATTTCTTCAGTCTGTTTGTCTTCATCTTGTGCTATCCTGTGTTTACGCTTCATGTACTCTATGCTTGTCTTCATTTCATCATAACGACTATGTCTGTATCCTGTTATGCTTACTTCTGAGTACTTATTCCGCTGCTAGTAGTTCTTCGCTAAGGAATTTCCTCACCGGCAAATTCCTCAGTGAAGAATTCATAAAAATCGCCTATTCACCCCCCCTCTAGTTGATATAACGCACTTTCAATTGGTATCAGAGCGAGGTACTCCCTTGTTCTATGTGATTTTGGTTTAACCACCTGGAGTTTTAGTTATGTCGACCGCATGTATGATCAAGGTCTCCGCTGGGTGTCCTACCTTCGATGGCACGGACTACCCCTACTGGAAGAATAAGATGCGAATGCATCTTGAAGCAATTGACAACGATCTCTGGTATGTTGTGGAAAATGGTGTTCCCTCAGTCACACCTTCTCTGAATGCTGCTGATGTGAAGAGATTTAAGCAACTCGATTCTCAAGCGAAGAATATCATATGTGGTCATCTGAGTAAAGGGCAGTATGGTAGAGTGAGTGCTTTGGAAACTGCTAAGCTTATCTGGGATAGGCTCTCCAAAGTAAACGAAGGAGTATCAACTCAACGTGACTCTCGTGTTGACGTTCTTCACAATCTCTTCAACCGCTTCAAAAGACTCGACAATGAGAATGTTCAGCAAACCTTCGATCGCCTCACTGACATCTCAAATGACCTTCAAGCGCTTGGCACCACTAACATCACCGACCATGAGGTGGTGAAGAAATTGCTGAGATCGCTAGATTCCTCATTTGATACTCTGGCACTGATGATTCAAGATCGAGCTGATTACAAGTCAGTAGACCCCGCTGATATCCTCGAGAGGCTAAATACTCATGAGTTCCAGCTTGCTGAAAAGAGAGATCTCTATGGTTCAAGCTATGGCAAACCACATGCCCTGAAGGCCAAGGCTGTGTCTGAATCTGAATGTGAAGACTCTGGTAGTAGCCTCGGTGATCCTGAAGAATTGAGCCAGGAACTAGCACTGCTCGTGAAGAAGTTCCAGAAGTTCTCAAGACGTGGTCGCTTTGGAAAATTCTCAAGAAGCAGTGATTCCTCATCAAGTGACTATAAGAGAAGACTTTGCCACAAATGCAAGAAACCTGGTCACTATATTCAGGATTGTCCTCAATGGGAAAAGGAATTAAAGAAGAAGAAATACAAGGATTATAGTTCTGATGACGCTAAGAAGAAGAAGAAATCTTCAAAATCTTCATCATCAAAATCCTCGAAGTCTTCATCTCACAAGAAGAGCAGCTCCAAGAAGGCTCGGGCATTCATTGGCAAGGAAATGGACTCTGAAGCTGAATCTGAGGAACATGAGGAAGAGGAGGCTTCTGAGGAGTTCGAGTCTGGTGTGGCGAGTCTAGCTCTCGCTACTGCTTTCGTCAGCAAGTATATCCTCAACTCTGAAGAAATTGACTGCACCAACAAGGCTGACGAAGACAATGATGACTATGCTCCCACCTATCGCTTCATGGCAAAGGGTGCCAAGGTAACAAAATACCCCTCCTCTGAATCAAGTGAGGACGAATCTGATGAAAATCTTAAGCCTAGCTACTCTAAACTTGCTAAGATTGCTGTGAAACAACAAAAGGCTATTGAAAAACTTCAAAACATGCTAGACAAAAGTGATGATATGTTGGGTGATGAAATGGACCGCACTAAAGACATAACTGAAAATCTTCAGAAACTTTAGTCTAAGTTTGACAACCTTCAAAGTCATCATAAATCTCTCTTATCTGATCACGAGAAGCTTTCCTATGAATTTCTTCAAAGAAAGCAAGATCTTCAGAAGCTAAGAGTGAGTTATGAAGATCTTCAGAAGGAGCGCGATTCATTACCTGCTCAACAAATCAGCGCTTCTCAGGAAGAATTTGTTCCTCCATGCTTAAAGTGCATTGAACGTGAATCTGCTAATTTTTTTGACTGTACACAGTAGGGCAAAGCCCCACTGCAATTTTTTATATTAATTTAAAAACAAAGGTCTTATAGTACAAAGGCTTGAGGTAAGCCAAAAGAAAGAAAAGAAAAAAGAAACAGAATAAAAACAAATGCATCGAACGTGAATCTTCTAATTCTTCACCTGAATGTTCAAAAGCTTCAACTGTTACAAATTTCTTCACCTGCCTCTGCTATCACTAATTCCTCATCTGAGGACATTGCTAGTATCACTGATGATGCAGGGCTGAAGGAATTGTACATGACAGGCATGTACAAAAGCCTCAAAGGGCATCAGATTCTTTGTGATGTGCTCAAAAAGCAGATCCTCAACAGAAACTCTAGGAAAGAGGGTATTGCCTTTGAGAGGAAACTCAATGCTGATGGAACATATTAGAAGCCTGAGCAGTACCCCAAAACCTCATGGGTTGCTGCAAAGGGACCTCCAGTTGATCCATCTAATTTATCTGGCTTTACATGTGAATCTTCTCATTCTTCTGATGAGTCATTTGAGTCCAACTATAAAATGTTCAAAAATCAGAATGGTGAAGTATTTGCTAGATATGTTGGGACTAACTACAGGAACGGTTCTCCTATGAAGAAAATCTGGGTTCCCAAAAGTTATGTTGAAAGTCTTCAGGTGAATGTCCTCATGACACCACCTGTGAAGAACAGGAACCCCAGATCCAATTCTTCATATGGACCTAATTCTTCACATGGATCAAATTCCTCAAATGGATCAAAGTCCTCATATGATCATCATCGTGCTAACCCTTCTGTTTCGCAGGGTAGAGCTAAGGGCCATGAATATGCGCATTATTCTTCAAATCATTATGTTCATAAGTCCTCGAAGAATTTTCTGCTTATTATATGCTTACCCTAACCCCTCTTATGTGAAACGAAATGGATTGGCTTCTATGCCACCATTCTCATATGGTGCTCGCAGAGTGATGAACTCTTTGCCATCCCTTCAGATGTGGGTGGTAAAGAAAAAGAACTAATTTCCTCTGCAGGGTCAGGTCTCCAGACGTGCTTTAAACGTCTGAAGAATTTGCTGGGGGCCTGACAAGAATGCCTGAAAGGACGTAGGCGAATCATGATGAAATGAACTTTCATTTGACACGTCCTCATACCGAAATATCTGTTTTACTGCTTGATGAAATTCATCTGATGAACTTGATATCATATTCTTCACTGATGAAGTATATGAGATCGTAAGTTGCACTAATTCATCTGCAGGATGATCAGCCCAAAGCCAACGAGTGGGTTCTAGATAGTGGATGTACAAATCACATGACGGGTGACAAGAGTCTATTGATGGATGCTCCTTTATCACCGTCACATCTGAAGCATATCATCTTCGCTGACAAAGGCAAAAGTCAGGACCACAACTAGCCGTGTGCTTACTAGCAAAAGCTTCAGAAGGCTGGCTATGGCATCGACGACTTGGTCATGCTGGCATGAGGAATCTGGACACGCTTGCGAAGAAGAAGCATGTCATTGGCATTGAGAATGTCAAATTCCTCAAGGATCACTTATGCGGAGCTTGTGAAGCTGGAAAGATGACAAAGGCCAAGCATCCAGCGAAGACTATCATGACCACTACTCATCCATTTGAATTGCTTCACATGGATCTCTTTGGTCCTAATCATTATTCTGCTGTTTCAAATGATGCATCTCCATATGGCTTCGTTATTGTTGATGACTATTCTCGTTACACATGGGTACACATTGTCACTTACAAACATGAAGTGCAGGAAATCTTCAAACGATTTTCCTCGAGGGCTTCAACCAACTTTGGTGTGAAGATCAAGCACATCAGAACTGACAATGGGACCGAGTTCAAGAATTCCGGTCTTGATGGCTATCTTGATGAACTTGGTATTACTCATGAGTTATCTGCTCCTTATACTCCTCAACAGAATGGCGTCGTGGAGCGCAAGAACAGAACCCTCGCTGAAATGGCTCACACTATGCTTGATGAATACAAAACGCCTCGTCGTTTTTGGATTGATGCAATTGATACTGCATGACACATCATCAATCGGGTATATCTTCCCAAATTCTTCAAAAAGACTTCCTATGAACTCCTCATTGACAAGAAACCCAATGTGAGTTATTTCAAAGTTTTCGGTGCTAAATGTTGGATTAGAGATCCTCATCACAATGCTAAATTTGCACCGAAAGCACATGAAGGTTTCATGCTTGGTTACGGAAAGGACTCGCACACCTACAGAGTCTTCAACAACGTTCTTCACAAGGTTGTTGAAACTGTAGATGTGCAGTTCGATGAAACTAATGGCTCGCAAAGAGAGCACCTACCTTCTGTAATAGATGAACCAGCACCTGAGGATTCTATCAAGTTCAACGCTACTGAGGATGTTATTCCTACCGAAGAATCTGTTGAAGAATTCATTCCAGAACGTGAAGAAAATTGAGCTGGTGCACCTGATGAAAATGCTGAAGAAAATGGTGCTGAAGAAAATGCTGATCAAATTCCTCAACGACAACCAGCTCATCCTCGCATTGCAAAAGAAGTGCAAGTGGAAAAGATCATCGATGACATTCGAGCGACAGGTCCTCTCACACGCTCAAAAGCTTCACATTTATCTAACTTTTGTGGGCACTATGCTTTTGTCTCTATTACAGAGCCCACTAAGGTAGATGAAGCATTTCTGGAGCTTGGGTGGATTCAGGCCATGCAAGAAGAATTACATCAGTTCGAGCTCAACAATGTCTGGGAACCGGTCAAACGTCCAGATCCTCGCAAGCATAATACCATCGGCACAAAGTGGATCTACCGCAACAAGCAAGATGAAAATGGCCTTGTGGTGAGGAATAAGGCACGACTTGTAGCTCAAGGCTACACACAGGTTGAAGGAATTGATTTCGATGAAACTTTTGCACCTGTTGCTAGACTTGAGGCTATTCGCATATTACTTGCTTACGCTAACCATCATAATATCACTTTATATAAAATGGATGTGAAAAGTGCATTCCTCAATGGTAAGCTTGAGGAAGAAGTATATGTTGCTCAACCCCCAGGTTTTGAAGATCCAAAGAATCCTGACAAAGTCTTCAGACTCAACAAGGCCCTCTATGGCCTCAAGCAGGCCCCTCGGGCGTGGTATGACACTTTGAAGGAATTCTTCGTGAAGAATGGATTCATACCCGGTTCACTCGACCCTACTCTCTTTACTAAATCTTATGATGGTGAACTGTTTGTGTGCCAAATATACGTTGATGATATTATCTTTGGCTGTACTGACCAACGTTATAGTGATGAATTTGCCTATATGATGAGTGAAGAATATCAAATGTCTATGATGGGAGAGTTGAAATTCTTCTTAGGTCTTCAAATTCGTCAACAGCGCAATGGCATATTCATATCTCAGGAGAAATACCTCAAGGATGTTTTGAGGAAATTCGGCATGCAAGATTGCAAAGGCGTCAAAATTCCTATGCCCACAAATGGCCATCTATGCACTGATGAAAATGGTATTGACTTCGATCACAAGGTATACCGCTCCATGATTGGTTCTTTATTGTAATTATGTGCATCTAGGCCAGATATAATGCTTAGTGTTTGCATGTGTGCCCGATTTCAAGCTGCACCGAAGGAATCACACCATAAGGCTGTGAAGCATATTCTTCGATATCTAGCTCAAACACCAACACTAGGATTATGGTACCCCAAGGGCTCTACTCTTGATCTCATTGGATATTCTGACTCTGACTATGCTGGTGATCGTGTGGACCGCAAGTCAACATCTGGTACTTGTCATTTCCTCGGACGATCTTTGGTCTGTTGGTCCTCGAAGAAACAGAACTGCGTATCCCTGTCTACTGCTGAAGCTAAATACATTGCTGCTGGTTCTTGTTGTGCTCAATTGCTATGGATGAAGCAAACCCTCAAGGACTATGGCGTCAACATGAAGAATGTGCCTCTCCTCTGTGACAATGAGAGTGCCATCAAGATTGCTCACAACCCAGTTCAGCACTCGAAGACAAAGCACATTCAGATTCGTCATCATTTTCTTCGTGATCATGTGTTGAAGGGTGACATCTCCATCGAGCACGTGAATACTGAAGAACAGCTAGCCGATATCTTCACAAAGCCCTTGGATGAGAAGAGATTTAGCAAGTTGCGGTGTGAGCTAAATATCTTAGAATCTTCGAATGTTCTTTGAAAAGGACACACATCCTGACACTTATGCAAAATTGATGACTTAGATGTGCAACACATGAAGAAACATTTTTCTTCTATCAATGAAGAATAACACTCTAAGTGTGAAGAAATTAATGAAGAATTTGATTCTCAGAACCCTACGACAATTGTACGCGGTGTCTGAAATCATCATTCTTATACGGTGGGTCACGCCACCACCAAAGTTGAAAATCTTCATTTTTGAAATTCCTTAGTTTTTGAAACTCTTCAGTTTTTCAAATTCTTCAACTTTGCAAAATCTTCACTATTCCCATTGTTTTTCTTCATTGGCTATATATATATATATATATATATATATATATATATATATATATATATGAGTTTATGTCCTCTACAGCATTCACTTATGGCTATTTCTTCAAGTTGCTTCTTCTACTAAGTGAATGTGATCGGACCCTTCCCCCTCTATGCTATACTCAACCCAATCTATTCACAAATTCTTCATGTGCATTCTATTTGAAACTCATTCAAAATCTTCACTGTGTCCTTAACAGCTGAAAAATTTGCGAACGGAACTTTAAAACTAATCTTATCCAAATTTTTGGTTTTATCGCTCAATCCGTTCCGAATCCCATGATAGACTTATCTATTCACCCACGATCTAACACGATCTCCACTTCTCAGTACGTGGGTGACACATGTCAAGCGAAGGAGAAGGGTCAGGGGCATGTTCGTCCTAAATCTTCGGGCAAACAGTTTTTCGCTACCACTATAAATAGCCCCTCTCCCCTTCCTCACTTCCTTTACTCCGCTCGAACGCTCTCTCTCTCTCGCTCGAGCTTCTCAAACCCTAGCACCGCCGCTACTCCATCATCGCCGGTGAGGAAGAGCTTCACTGCCTCGACCTCATCGCCGTCGTACTCGTGCCGACCGCGGAAATCTTCACTCCGCCGCCGCCGTAGTTGTCTTCCTCCGCCGAGTTAGGGCGTGGAAGATCTACACCGACGAACTTCACTGTTCTACTTCACAGTTCGTCGTGTTCTTCATCAAGGGTAATTAAAAGTTACTTTTTCTACCCCTTTTGATTCGAAATTTCACAACAAAATCTTCAAAGGTGTTTTATTCTTCAAATTCTCACACACAAAACACCTCACTAGTCATCTATTCTTGATTCGTTTCTCTAAGCATCATTTTTCTTCAAGATTCCTCAATTGTGTGGATCCTCGATCTATACAACTCTGGAACCTAAGACAAAGAACGCTTAGTGAAATTCTTCAAGGCTCATCTGGTCAAATTCCTCAAACTTGTTCTTTTTTGAAAAACCTTCTGAGAATGCATATGACCTCTCCAAATTCCTCGCAACTATACTCTGTTCACAGGTACTCATGTCCGCTACTGAATCACTAGGTTCTCATCAACTTAACTCATTTGCAGCGTTCCTCGAAGAAAAGTTGCACACTTCTTCAGAAAATTTGATTGTTCAAATTCCTCGTCCGAAGAATATGGCTGATGGTAAGAAGCCACAGAAAGGAGGAAAGAAGCCTGAGGTCATGACTACTTTTGAAATACCTGAGGCCATCTATGTTGATTATTGCACACCTGATGAGGCTAAGTATGGAAAGGAAAATAAAAATCAGCGCAAGGTGCGCATACAGAAGATTGAACGGAGATGGGCAAGAGAATGGAGGGAGTACATATATGTGACTCCAAAGTATATGAAGAAATTCACACTTAATCCTCCATGCCCAAGAGCTCCATTTGCACCTCGCCAAGAGGCTGACCCCACCAGCATCAAGCGTGGTGAGGACTTTCCAGAAGAATGGGCCAAGCGCCAAGCTAAGTTGGCGAGACAAGCCAAAGAAGCAGTGAGGAAATTCAATGAAGACTCTGCTGCTGCTGCTGCCACTGAGGCCTCTGTTAAGCCTAGAAAATCTATGGCAAAGAAGCCCGCTCACAAGCCAAGTGCTTCACCAACTATGCCCTCATGGCCAAGTTCCTCAGCAATGCCCTCACGGCCAGAATCTTCAAAGCCCTCACGGCCAGTTCCAACTACTGCTCCTGCTCCTCCAAAGTCCTCTGCTCCTCCTCCAAAGTCCTCAGCTGCTCCGGAAAAGTCCTCAGTTGCTCTGTAAAAGTCCTCAACACCTGTACATCTGGCCACGTACCAAAGGACAACATGCATCTCTATTGCCTCTGGTGCCTCAGCAAGTTCCTCAACTGCACCAGAATCTTCATTAGTCCCCACTCTGCTGAAGACAAAGGCAACGGCTGGTCGAGGTCCTCGGCTAAGCCGAAGAAGAAACAGGTTGCTTTCCAAGTGCCATCTGACGATGAAGCTGATGACGATGAACTTGCAGAAATCATCAAAGATAGACAGGAAAGGGCCGCTAGAGCCAAAGGCACACATGTGCTACTGCTTTTGGATCCTAGGGCGATTCTCGAGTACATTGATCTCTGGCACAAGGATCCAGACACCCCTATGCCTGATTTTCATTTAACTCCTGGTCAAAGTCACATGCTGACCCATTTCATCTCTGAAGAGAAATGGAAATTTGAGAAGGCCAGGCAGATCAAGAAGGCTCAGTTCAGAAAGGAGAAGTTCCTGAAGAAAAACATTGTCAAAATGACAAATGATGAACTCCTTCAGATCCAGTCTGAAATCAAATCCCTCAGCGATAATTTCAATGCTTACTATGCTGATTGGCAAGGAGCCAAAGTCAGGTTTGTAAAACTGACTGAAAAATTCACAAATGTTGCAGCCCCATTGCAACAAGAAACTCCTCAAGCTGAAGCGTCTGCTCAGCCAACTGAAGAACATGCCAGCACCGCTGATGACATTCAGGCTGCTGAAGAAAATGCTAGTTCCAAGGCTGATGACTCCATTCCAGCCACTGAAGAAATTGCCAGGGCATCCACTAGTGGTGCGCCTGAAGAAACTGAAGAAATCAGGGCAACTGCATCAGTTGCGCCTGAAGAAATTCAACCAGATTCCTTAGCTCCTTCTGCGCCTATCCCAACTCCAATTCTTCCATGTGCATTCTATGTGAAGAAGACCAAGGCTGCAGAGCGAGCTGCAGTGAAGAAAAGGAAAGCATCCAGTGCTTCAGAATCTTCAGCTCCAAAGAAGATGAAGCCTCTGACAAGCTCTATTGAAAATCCAATTGATGTTCCGATTTCCACCATGCCATCAAAGGACCTTGTTCCTTTTGATGAGGAATATGTGATCCCAAGCGGATCTGCTGAAGAACCTCAATCTGCTGCTTTGTCAGAGCAGGTTGATGAAGAAATTGAAGTGGATGCGATCCCTTCAACGCCTATTGCTTCCTCGCCAATGCCTCAGTTCACAGCTGAAGAGGCTGGCGTTGAAGAAATTGAAGATGAAGTAGTGGACATTGGCTGCACAACGCCCGTGATGAATGATGACTTTTGGGAAAGTCAACACCCCAATTCTCCACTCTTCACCCCACTACAACAAATACCTCAGTCCCCTGCACCAACAGTTCAAATGGGCTCTGAAGAAACTTATCCCACCTCGTCTGTGCATGAAGACATTCCAGCCGCTAGTGCTGAAGAAGCTGCTGCTGTTGAACCTTTGAACACGCAGACTGCAAATGAAGAGGAACCAGAAATTCCTCAGCCTGAAGAACCTGAGATTGCGATTCCTGAGGTTGTGATGCAACTCACTGACACACCAGTGCTCAAGCCAACGGATCCATTCTCAAAGAAGCAAAAGTTCAAGGCTGAAGATTTCTTCAGCGAGCATGTGTTCTTCACTGACTATAACCCCTATGACTCTGCTCGCATCAGGAAGAGGCGTTTCTGGACTGCTAGTCAAGCAAATTTCTATTCCTAAGTACTGTTCAACAAAGACAAAGTCTTCGATCATGAACATATTCCTCATGTGGACATGGAGTCTCTGTCGTGCTTCGAGCCAGTCCTCAGTGTCCTTCACGATGCTGGATTGCTAAATTTCTGCACTGACATCTGTGACTGGAATGAAGAACTCATTCTTCAATTCTATGCAACGCTGCACATCATAGGAAACTCTGAAGATGTGAATTCATGGGTGCTGGACTGGATGTCCGAAAATACTCACTACAAGGCACCAGCAACTAAATTGCTTCGTGCCCTCCCACTCAGTCCTCCCCTTGACGGTGCTCGTTGCATCTACAGTTAGCCTGAGCTTTCAAATCATTTCATGCAAGTGCTGATGAAGCCTTTGAAGCCAGGGCAGGCTCCTCGAACCAAATTCCTTGTCAAGGAATTACTATATGTGCCTCGGACTGTCTATCGCATTCTGACAAAGACAATGAGTCCTTGTAGCAACCCGACCTCAGACGGTCAAGTCTCTGTGCTCAGTGTCATCCCTGGATCAGTAATGCTGACACCACACAGTACTCGGAGGATTTATAACAGAGTAGCAATCACACACTTATTACATCGAATGTCTCAAAAGAGAACTTAATGAAATAAATATGGCTTAAGGCCATCTAAAACGACAACAACGGAAGGCTTGGAAGATAAGCAAGTCCATCAACTCCAACGGCATCACTGAGTATAGAACCACGACCTAAAAGCACCTTACTCGTCGTCTGAAAAGTCTGCAACATGAAACGTTGCAGCCCGAAAACAGGTCAGCACATAGAATATGCTGGCAATGTAACACATAGAGAATAACAATGGAGATAGGCTATACTACATGCATATTTGGCTGGTGGTAAAGCTCTATGGTTACAGTTTTTGCATAAAGCCAATTTTTCCCTACTGCAAAGGAATAAATTCATTTAACTATCATGGTGGTTGTTAAACATTGAGAATGGTTGACAGCATCCTCAATCCCAATTAAAAAGTACTCATTAAAACCCAACAATATTAATTAAAGTAACATGATGGGATTCACATGATAATCAAGTACTAGATACTCAAGATGTCCATAACCGGGGACACGGCTAACCATGATTAGTTTATACACTCTGCAAAGGTTTGCGCACTTTTCCCCACATGACTCGATCGCCTCCGCTTGGTTTCCCGCACTACATGGTGTTTGAGAAACGGATGACCGAGACATAGTCTTTCAGAAGCACTAGCACCTTACATGAGGGGTAGACCGTACCAACCTACATCCCCTACATCTGCTAGTCCACCCCGTAAGAGTTCGCACAACTTAGTTAACTATGCTAGAGCCCATAATAGCATGTGGCTGCACACGTATGTTTCTAGTTTGAATAATCTCATGATCCCTTTGAGCCTGGGTGGTGGTCCGAAGAAATACAGGCAAGTCCTGCTAGAAAACAGGTGCCTCAATCCACCCAGATGTGTGTTTAAGTTGCCACCTTAAATAAACCATTAATTAACAATCTCACATCTGTCATGGATATTCACTCACCCAATCCACGTCTACTAGCATAGCATGGCATAATAAGCAAACATAGAAGTAACTCCCAAAGGTTTGATAATAAAACAGGTAATAGGTACTACCTCATCTACTTCCCATCCCACAATTTAATTAGATCCTAATCATGCAATGTTTGAGGATAGATCTAATGTATAAAAACTGGGTAGTAGAAAGGTATGATCAAGTGTTACTTGCCTTGCTGATGATCCGCGAGACCTAGAGACTCGAAGTAACAGGCGGCGCACTCCGGGTATTCTATCGCAGACAAACAAACAAGCATACAATAAGTACTCATCTAATGCACAGGTAAAACTCGAATAAAAGATCCAACCAGAATGTTCAACTTAAGAACTCCGGTTTGCAAAAAGAACCAAATCAAACAAGCAATGAAAGTCAAACGGCGAAAGAAAACAGCTTCATTTTACTAATCTGGATCTAAGTCAAATTTTACAGAAGCAAAAACTTGTTTAAGTAGATTATTCAGAAAGAGGGTTTCGAGACGAAACTCCAGGCGCTTGAATCGCCTGATTCCGATAAACGAGCGAAAAGATATACTAAAACGAAAATCGGATCAGAAATCGCGATCAGAAAATAACCGCGGAAAATCCGAGAAAAAGAAAAACGACGAACGGATTAACGAACGAACGTTCGTTAATTTAACGAATCTGACGTAGGCGTTCGTTAAAACGAACTAACGGACGAACGTCCGCTAATTAACCTAAACCGAAAAAAACCGAAACTAAAAAAATGAAAAAAAACCGTAATGAAAACCGCCCGGTTTTTAAGAAAACCGGTGGCACACGGTTTGAGGCGGCGGCGAACCTCGACGGCGGCGGCGACGAAGTCCGGCGAGGCTCCGGTGGGTCCAGCAACGGCGGCGGCAGTGGATCTGGCGGGCGACGGCGGCGGATCTGGCTAGGGTTAGGGTTTCGCGGGTGGGCCGGGGCGGCGGATCGGGCTGGCGGCGGGGCGAGCTGGCGGGCTGGGGCGCCAGGTCGGGCGCTTTATAAAGTGCCCCCCGAGCGGAGTCCCGCTCGGGCACGGCCCGAGGTCGGTGCACGTTTTTTTTAAATAATCACGCTCGGTAGAAAAATAAAAAGAAATACTAAATGGACTCCAAAAATCCCGAAATAAATTTTCCCCGGCTTCTAAAATCAAGCCAGACTAGATGAACATTTATTTGGGGCCTAAATGCAATTTTGAAAAACGCGCATTTTTCCTAAATTCAAATAAAAAATGAAAAACTCCAAAATAAATCTTATTTGATTTTTTATTAAATCTTCATTATATCTTTATTTTGGGAAAGTCATTTTATTCCCTCTCTGAATTTTTGGTAGTAGAAATAATTGAAGATAAAATAAATAAAATCAATGATCCCATTTTCAAAATTTGAGAAATACCCAAATAAGAAAATAACGAAATCCCCAACTCTCTCCGAGGGTCCTTGAGTTGCGTAAAATTTCTAGGATCGAGCCAAAGATGCAACAAAATATGATATGCAATGATGATCTATGTATAACATTCCAAATTGAAAATTTGGGATGTTACAAACCTACCCCCCTTAAGATGAATCTCGCCCTCGAGATTCGAGTTGGCTAGCAAATAGGTGAGGGTGGTCCTTGAGCAGATCTTCCTCTCACTCCCAGGTGGCTTCCTCCTTGGTGTGGTGGCTCCACTGAACTTTGCAAAACTTGATAACCTTACTACGGGTAACTCGACTGGCATAATCCAGAATTCTAACTGGTTTCTCCTCATAAGTCAAATCAACCTTCAACTGAATTGCTTCCAGTGGCACAGTATCTCTTAGTGGAATATCGGCTATTTCTGCGTGACACTTCTTCAACTGTGAAACATGGAACACATCGTGAACTCCTAACAATCCCTAGGAAATTCCAACTTGTGCGCTACTTCTCCCATGCGTTCCAAAACCTTGTATGGCCCCACAAAACGTGGTGCTAACTTGCCTTTAACTCCAAAGCGCTTAACTCCTCGTAGCAGAGATACTCGAAGATAAACTCTGTCTCCGACTTCGTATTCTGTCTCCTTGCGTTTCAAATCTGCATAGCTCTTCTGCCTTGACTGAGCTACCTTGAGCCTGTCGCGAATCAACTTTACTTTCTGTTCAGACTCCTTAATAAAATCTGGTCCAAATAACTGGCGATCTCCAACCTCATCCCACAACAACGGGGTTCTGCACCTCCTTCCGTACAAGGCTTCGAAAGGGGCCATCTTCAAACTGGATTGATAACTGTTGTTGTAAGAAAACTCCGCGTATGGCAAGTTATCATCCCAACTAGATCCATAATCCAACACACAAGCTCTAAGCATATCCTCCAAAATCTGATTGACTCTCTCGGTCTGTCCATCTGTCTGCGGATGGAAAGCTGTGCTAAACTCCAGCCTGGTTCCCAATGTTTTGTGCAATTGCTTCCAGAACTTCGAGGTGAATTGGGTTCCTCTATCTGATACGATACTCCTCGGAACTCCATGCAAACATACAATCCTTGTCATGTATATCTTAGCCAGTTTGGCACCGCTGTAGGTAGTCTTTACTGGAATGAAATGAGCTACCTTCGTCAAACGATCGACTACAACCCAAATCGAGTCATAGCCTGAACGAGTCCTGGGCAATCCCGTGATGAAATTCATGCCTAGTTTATCCCACTTCCATTCGGGTATAGGCAATGGCTGCAACAATCCAGCTGGCTTTTGATGTTATGCCTTCACCCTCTGACATACATCACAAACTGCTACATACTCTGCAATATCTTTCTTCATTCCGGTCCACCAGAAAGTTTTCTTCAAATCCAAATACATCTTGGTATTCCCGGGGTGAATCGAATATGGTGAATCATGTGCCTCTTGCAGAATCAACCTCCTGATCTCCGGGTCATTGGGCACATAAACACGGTCCTCAAATCGTAGGGTATCGTACTCATCCTCACGAAATCCCTTAGCCTTTCCTTCGTTCATTTTCTCCTTTATAGAGGCAACTTCCTTATCTGTCTTTTTAGCTTCTCTGATTTTATCCATCAATGTAGACTGAATCTCCATTGCTGCTACATAGCCTCTCGGAACTATTTCCAAACATAGATCATGAAGATCCTCGGCTAACTCCTTGGGTATTCCTCCCATCATTAGTGTATTGACGTGGCTCTTACGGCTCAACGCGTCTGCTACAACGTTAGCCTTCCCGGGGTGATAATGCAATCTCATATCATAATCCTTAATAAGCTCCAACCATCTCCTCTGCCTGAGATTTAACTCCTTCTGCGTGAAGATGTACTTCAAACTCTTATGATTCGTGTACACCTCACAATGATTTCCAATGAGAAAATGTCTCCACATTTTTAGTGCATGCACTACGGCTGCTAATTCCAAATCATGAGTAGCATAATTCAACTCATGAGGCTTAAGCTGTCGTGAAGCATACGAAACAACTCTTCCCTCCTGCATAAGCACTGCTCCAAGTCCTCGACGTGAAGCGTCGCAATACACTTCATAATCCTTAGTCTGGTCTGGCAGAATTAATACTGGTGAGGTAACCAAACGTTTCTTCAACTCCTGGAAACTAGCCTCACACTCCTCAGTCCAAATGAACTTAGTATCCTTTTTCAACAACTCTGTCATAGGCTTGGCAATCTTCGAGAAATTTTCAATGAATCTTCGGTAGTATCCTGCGAGTCCAAGGAAACTCCTGATCTCTCCAACTGTGGTTGGTGCCTCCCAGTTTGTCACAGTGACAACTTTAGTGGGGTCTACGGCAATACCTTCTCCGGATATAACATGTCCGAGAAATCCAACTTCCTTCAACCAAAACTCACACTTGCTGAACTTGGCGTATAGCTGATGTTCTCTGAGCTTCTCGAGTACCAAACGCAAGTGTTCCTTATGTTCCTCTTCATTCTTCGAGTAAACCAAAATATCATCAATGAACACCACGACGAACTTATCGAAAAACTCCATAAACACCTTGTTCATCATGTTCATAAAATAGGCTGGGGCGTTAGTCAGACCAAATGACATAACGGTATACTCATACAGCCCATACCTGGTGGTAAAAGCCGTCTTCGGTATATCTTGCTCCCGAATCTTCAACTGATGGTACCCTGATCGCAAATTGATCTTGGAAAACACCTTAGCTCCTTGCAACCGATCAAACAGATCATTGATCATTGGTAGTGGGTACTTGTTCTTGATTGTTACTCCATTCAATCCGCGATAATCAACAACCATTCTTAACGATCCATCCTTCTTTTCCACCAGAAGTACTGGCGATCCCCAAGGCGAAGAACTTGGGCGAATAAAACCTTTATCCAACAACTCCTTGATCTGCTTCTTAATTTCCTCCAAATCTTGGGCTGGCATCCTGTACGGTCTCTTGGATATAGGTCCAGTGCCTAGCAGTAGCTCAATTAAGAACTCAATGTCTCTATCCGGTGGCATGCCTGGCAACTCTTCTGGAAATACATCGGGAAAATCCCTTACAACTGGTACTTCCTCCTGCACAACTCCTGATAAGGAATTTACATGTGCTCTCCTCGCCTCATGCCGTGATACATACTTGATCCTTCTTCCTTCAGGGGTGGTAAGCAAAATCGACTTACTGACGCAATCAATGTTCCCTCCATACTTTGATAACCAATCCATGCCTAATATCACATCCAAACTTTGAGATTCCAAAACTATTAGGTCCGAGGGAAATACATGGTGTCCAATCCTTAATGGTAGTCGATCACACCATTTACTAGCCGTATACTCTGCTCCGGGTGAGGTTACTAGCATGGGTGACCTAAGTGCTTGGGTTGGCAATTTATATTTATCCACAAATCCCCTTGATATGTATGAATGCGATGCACCAGTATCAAAAAGAACAACTGCAGTAAATGCCTTAACCAAAAACTTACCTATTACTGCGTCTGGCTGAGCTTCAACCTCCTCCACGGTAACATGGTTCACTTGCCCCCGGTTGAACGGGTTCGGCTTCTTTACTGAGCTTCCATTGCCATTTCCATTTTGGGCTTCTGGGCAATCATTTGCATAATGCCCCGTCTTGCGGCACTTATAACAGGTGATGTGGCTCAGGTCTGCTTTGGATGGTGTTGACGGGTTGGTGCGGCTTTGTCCATTGCTTCCTCCATTCCCGTTTCCATTCTTTGTGCCATTGTGATTGTGCGAGCTGCCTCTTCCATGAGTATGCTGAAAATGTCCTCCTGACTTTGGGGTAAAGCGTGGCTTCTGATGAGCTCCAGAATTATACTTCCCCTGTGCATACTTCCTCTTACGATTATCAATCTGCTGCTGCTTCCCTTCAATCATAAGAGAATGATCTACTAACTCTTGGTAGTTATTGAAGGTGGCTACCATCAACTGCATGTTCAACTCATCATTCAGTCCTTCTAGAAACTTCTCCTGCTTAGACGCATCCGTAGCAACGTCATCTGGGGCATAACGTGCTAGCTTACTAAAATCATCCACATACTGGCCAACTGTCCGTCCTCCTTGGCGTAAGTTGCGAAACTCACGATTCTTCATGGCCATAGCTCCTACTGAAACATGGGTAGTACGAAAAGCTTGCTGAAACTGATTCCATGTGACAATGTCTACAGGGTAAGTGGCTGTAAAATTCTCCCACCATGCTGTTGCGGGTCCGTCAAGCTGATGTGCAGCAAACTTCACCCTTTCTCCATCTGTACATCCTGCAGTGGTCAACTCCCTCCCTATCTTACGGAGCCAATCATCTGCAACAATCGGCTCGGTGCTATTGGAAAACACCGGCGAATTCAGCCTTAAGAAACGGGTCAAATGGTCAACAGGTGGTGGTGGCGGGTTGTTGTTGTTGCCTTGGTTCTGTACCAATGTTTGAATCAAGGTATTCTGCTGCTGAATCAACTGAGTGATCTCTGGCGGAAAAACAAACTCGGGGTCGCGTCTCGGAGGCATCTGAGGGTTTAAAGGGGAGAGTTAAGAATAGAATGAGGTCTAGTGAGAATACACTACCCATATGCACATGAGACAAAAACACAATATCATTCCAATCAATTCAAACAAGGGCATACAACGGTCTAACTATCGTTACAAAAGTGCTTGGACTAAAACTAGTTAAATGGTGGAAAATTCTACTACTGTTATGGTGGTCAACTAGAAAAACTGCTCCGATGCAGATTCCATGATATCTGCTCCAGCTTCATCAACATAGTCATCATCGCTGTCGTCGGGATCCGAGTTAGTGTCGTCGATGATGATATAATTATCTGGACATGTAGGTTCATCTCTTCTCCTCTGGATGCTGAACCTCCCATGAATACTCCAATCTTCTCCTTAAGATCACCGTTCTGTCTTACTAGAGCGACGATTTCTTCCATATAATCTTTGCGCGTAGCCTTGAGTTCTGCTTCTAGCTCCTTGATCTTGGTCATAGCCTTCTGTAGCTCCTCCATATCTGTGCACATCTGGTTCTCCTGGCGTCGGATGTGTTGGTTTAACTCCTGAATATAAGCTGCGATTGATCCGTCCCTCCTGGTGGCGATCATCTCCCAATGCTCATCTCGGCGCCCACAAATCTGGTAGATAGTATTCTTGAGGTCGTTGTAGTAAACTTCTCCAATTCGTCCCATGGCGATGTGAGCTGCCATGCTCTTTCCTAGGCTCCATGTTGGCACATCAAAGGTAAACTCTATTGGCTCTGTGACTGGTGCAAATGTCCTTCCTGGAATGTAGACTTGAATCCTCCAGCTCTCCTCTTCGGGTAAAGTGGCGTTGAAAGTTCCAGTGAAGCTTGGTACTCCTATGTTCAAGTATCTAGCGGCTTCCTTCAAGTGACATCCAAAAGGTGAATTCTCATCTGGTTGCGCGAACTTGATCCTTGCATCCGTCATCCTAAAGAATAGAAAAGATGAGGAGTCAGAAATGAGAAGAAAGAGTAGTGATCTAGGGCTTAAGCTTAGTGGTCGTGTCCTACAGTCAGTGTGTGCTCTGATACCACCTTTGTAGCGACCCGACCTCAGACGGTCAAGTCTCTGTGCTCAGTGTCATCCCTGGATCAGTAATGCTGACACCACACAGTACTCGGAGGATTTACAACAGAGTAGCAATCACACACTTATTACACTGAATGTCTCAAAAGAGAACTTAGTGAAATAAATATGGCTTAAGGCCATCTAAAATGATAACAGCGGAAGGCTTGGAAGATAAGCGAGTCCATCAACTCCAACGGCATCACTGAGTATAGAACCACGACCTAAAAGCACCTTACTCGTCGTCTGAAATGTCTGCAACATGAAATGTTGCAGCCCGAAAATGGGTCAGCACATGGAATATGCTGGCAATGTAACACATAGAGAATAACAATGGAGATAGGCTATACTACATGCATATTTGGCTGGTGGTAAAGCTCTATGGTTACAGTTTTTGCATAAAGACAATTTTTCCCTACTGCAAAGGAATAAATTCATTTAACTATCATGGTGGTTGTTACACATTGAGAATGGTTGACAACATCCTCAATCCCAATTAAAAAGTACTCATTAAAACCCAACAATATTAATTAAAGTAACATGATGAGATTCACATGATAATCAAGTACTAGATACTCAAGATGTCCATAACCGGGGACACGGCTAACCATGATTAGTTTATACACTCTGGAGAGGTTTGCGCACTTTTCCCCACATGACTCGATCGCCTCCGCTTGGTTTCCCGCACTACATGGTGTTTGAGAAACGGATGACCGAGACATAGTCTTTCAGAAGCACTAGCACCTTACATGAGGGGTAGACCGTACCAACCTACATCCCCTACATATGCTAGTCCACCCCGTAAGAGTTCGCACAACTTAGTCAACTATGCTAGAGCCCATAATAGCATGTGGCTGCACACGTAAGTTTCTAGTTTGAATAATCTCATGATCCCTTTGAGCCTGGGTGACGGTCCGAAGAAATACAGGCAAGTCCTGCTAGAAAACAGGTGCCTCAATCCACCCAGATGTGTGTTTAAGTTGCCACCTTAAATAAACCATTAATTAACAATCCCACATCTGTCATGGATATTCACTCACCCAATCCATGTCTACTAGCATAGCATGGCATAATAAGCAAACGTAGAAGTAACTCCCAAAGGTTTGATAATAAAACAGGTAATAGGTACTACCTCATCTACTTCCCATCCCAAAATTTAATTAGATCCTAATCATGCAATGTTTGAGGATAGATCTAATGTATAAAAACTGGGTAGTAGAAAGGTATGATCAAGTGTTACTTGCCTTGCTGATGATCCGCGAGACCTAGAGACTCGAAGTAACAGGCGGCACACTCCGGGTATTCTATCACAGACAAACAAACAAGCATACAATAAGTACTCATCTAATGCACAGGTAAAACTCGAATAAAAGATCCAACCAGAATGTTCAACTTAAGAACTCCGATTTGCAAAAAGAACCAAATCAAACAAGCAACGAAAGTCAAACGGCGAAAGAAAACAGCTTCGTTTTACTAATCTGGATCTAAGTCAAATTTTACAGAAGCAAAAACTTGTTTAAGTAGATTATTCGGAAATAGGGTTTCGAGACGAAACTCCAGGCGCTTGAATCGCCTGATTCCGATAAACGAGCGGAAAGATATACTAAAACGAAAATCGGATCAGAAATCGCGATCAGAAAATAACCGCGGAAAATCCGAGAAAAAGAAAAACGACGAACGGATTAACGAACGAACGTTCGTTAATTTAACGAATCTGACGTAGGCGTTTGTTAAAATGAACTAACGGACAAACGTCCGCTAATTAACCTAAACCGAAAAAAAGAAACTAAAAGAAACAAGAAAAAACTGTAATGAAAACCGCCGGTTTTTAAGAAAACCGGTGGCACGTGGTTCGAGGCGGCGGTGAACCTCAGCAGCGGCGGCGACGAAGTCCGGCGAGGCTCCAGCGGGTCCGGCAACGGCGGGCGGCGGCGGCGGGCGCTGGCGGCGGATCTGGCTAGGGTTAGGGTTTCACGGGTGGGCCGGGGCGGCGGATCGGGCTGGCGGCGGGGCGAGCTGGCGGGCTGGGGCGCCGGGTCGGGCACTTTATAAAGTGCCCCCCGAGTGGAGTCCCGCTCGGGCACGGCCCGAGGTCGGTGCGCGTTTTTTTTAAATAATCACGCTCGATAGAAAAATAAAAAGAAATACTAAATGGACTCCAAAAATCCCGAAATAAATTTTCCCCGACTTCTAACATCAAGCCGGACTAGATGAACATTTATTTGGGGCCTAAATGCAATTTTGAAAAACACGCATTTTTCCTAAATTCAAATAAAAAGTGAAAAACTCCAAAATAAATCTTATTTGATTTTTTTATTAAATCTTCATTATTTCTTTATTTTGGGAAAGTCATTTTATTCCCTCTTTGAATTTTTGGTAGTAGAAATAATTGAAGATAAAATAAATAAAATCAATGATCCCATTTTCAAAATTTGAGAAATACCCAAATAAGAAAATAACGAAATCCCCAACTCTCTCCGAGGGTCCTTGAGTTGCGTAGAATTTCTAGGATCGAGCCAAAGATGCAACAAAATATGATATGCAATGATGATCTATGTATAACATTCCAAATTGAAAATTTGGGATGTTACAGTCCTATCAAAGGCCATGACTCAAATGATGAAGAGGTCGTTGGCATCATGAAGAATATGCTTTTCAATATCATTCACGGCGTTCCCGTCAAATTTCATGATTTCTTCATGAGGACTCTGGCGAATATTTCTATGTCACCATTTGAGCTGAAGCCTTATGCACCATGGATTATGAGATTCATCAGGACAAGGGCTTCACTAAATTACAAAGCTGACACTTTGAACCATGGCGGCTACTTGCCTCCGATTGAAGTCCTCAAACGGACATATTCCTCAGCTGATGACAAAGGCAAGGCAACTGTTGTGATAGATGAAGGCATTCGTCCATTGGATGGTCAATTTCGCAAGGCTGCATCCTACTCCACCAATGATGACTCTGCCACACATGACTCTGCCGCCAAGCAAAATCCTCAAGCCACAACACCCAGGGTGATGACTGATCGTGAGTTACTCCTCAGTCTTCATCGGAAGGTTGATCGCAATCATAAATGGGTCAAGCGTCAGTTTGGTTCAATTCTTCACAACGTGACATCAACACACAATGCAGTGAAGAAAAACCACTACTACCTCCATGAAACCTTCAACCGTACCTGGGCTGTTCTATCTCATGTCTACAGCGCTGATGATCTGAAGAAAATGGGTCTCAAGGAAGAATTTGACTGGTCTGCACCTCCACCGAAGAAATTCAAGAAGGTCAAGGTTCCTTCCTTGGTGGCCAGCTCCTATTCTTCATCACACGAGACTGATGAAAATGAAGATTTGGACGACACTGCGGCAGGCCCTACTACGACACCCGACCCCAACAACGTTGGCGCTCCTCCATCAACTTGATATTCTTCAGGGGCGTTAGTCCTCAGTTTCGAACCTTTTGGTCATTCGATGACAAAGGGGGAGAAATTTGAGTTAGTCTTCAAGCGGGTCTAGTATATGGGCGTTTTTGCTAAGTTACAACTCTCGTTCTTCTGAAACTTTATTGGATCGAGTTGTAATCTTAAACCTGATGGTGCCCTGATACTTTTGATGCACTATGATCTGATACTCTTGATGCGTTATTCTGCATGCTTGTTCCTCATTAATATTATTGCACGCATGCTGAATTTCATCAGGCACCATATTTCATCATGCATTTCAAATTCTTCATATTATATGTCAAATGCGTGTATGAATTACAAGATATAGGGGGAGATCTCCATGATTCAACTCTTCAAGTGTGCATTGCTTCAAAAGCAAATTCCTCACTATGCACATCTTCAGGGGGAGTTCTTCTATATCTTGCAATCAAATTCCTAAATATCAGTACTTACACTTCATATGTTTATTCCCGTTGAAAACTTAACCTATATTGTCATGAATCACCAAAAAGGGGGAGATTGTAAGTGCATCTAGTGCCCCTTAGTGATTTTGGTGTATTGAAGACTTATAGGTTAAGGGACTAATGCGTTTGTGAGTGTACATAGGTCTATAAGTCTATGAGGAGTTTGATATTTACAGAGAAAGTCGACCCCTAAAAATGAATATCTTCGACTGAAGATTTTGGTATTCCTGTAGACTTTCATGAAGACTTTGAAAGTGAAGAATTTGGTGTATCCGTGAAGACTTGATATTCATGCGAGGAATGTGAATCTTAAAGACTTTCGTCTTCATAGTATTGTTTTTCTCTTTCTTGAGTCATAGGAAACACCGTACTGTTAAAGGGGGTCGAGGAAATACTAAGGAAAAATTTCCAAGTGATGCTCAACTCAAAATCCTACACCTACCAAACCCTTCGTGTGAAGCCTTTGGAAATCTCATACAGTTTAGTCACTTTCTTTAGTGATAGAGACGAAGTTCTTCTGGTCGCTGAGGAATTTGTTCTGACTCAGGAGTTAGGAATTCGCCAGTGCGGATTGCCTACACAGTGAGGAACATGATAGGCCTGAGGAATTTGATAGTCAAATTTCTGACCGTTGCTGTGCTACGCGCCAGCTGTACCAAAATATCTTATCCACCTAACGGTCATATCAGACAAGGGCATTTATGTCTTATCATGTCGGGCTGCTCCCTAGGCTATAAATAGCTGCCCCCTACAACCACTAGCTGGATGGTTGCTCCGAGAGAAACTGACACTTGTCATTTGAGAGCAACCCATCCTCTGAGGACTTTGAGCGAAAATCATCCAGTGAGGAAAAACCCCAAACCCAAACACCTACAAACCCAAAGTGATTGAGCATCCCTGAAGAGATTGATCCTACGTGGATCCGACGCTTATTACCTTTGAAGACTGTGCTTCTTCCAGACGGTTAGGCGTCATGGTCTAGAGCATCCAAGAGGAATTGTGGATCGCCGAGTGACCGAGTTTGTGAAGGTTTGGAAGTCACCTGAAGACTTACCACGAGTGTTTGGACGAGGTCTGTGTGACCTTATTTCAAGGAGAATACGGTGAGGACTTGGTGTCCTGAGCTGCGCGCTCAGCGACTGGGTGTCCGGGACCGTGTGTCCTCGAGTTTAAATACTCAGCCGCTCCAACCAGACGTACAACTGAGACAACAGTTGGAACTGGTCTACCAAATCATTGTCTTCACCAACCTTACTGGTTCTATTTCCTCAACTTTTTCATTTCCTCATTACTGTGTTGACTGATTGTTCATATCTGTGTTTGAAGACTTTGACTGAAGACTTTCTCAATTTCCTCAGTTCAATTTCTTCAGTCTGTTTGTCTTCATCTTGTGCTATCCTGTGTTTACGCTTCCTGTACTCTGTGCTTGTCTTCATTTCATCATGATGACTATGTCTATATCCTGTTATGCTTACTTCTGAGTACTTATTCCGCTGCTAGTAGTTCTTCGCTAAGTAATTTCCTCACCGGCAAATTCCTCAGTGAAGAATTCATAAAAATCGCCTATTCACCCCCTCTAGTCGATATAACGCACTTTCACCTGGCCCTTCGCGGTCTGGGAGCTGGATATGGTTGGACCCCTTAAAGGGGGAAGCCACAAGAAAAAAATACTTATTGGTCATGGTAGAGAAGTTCACCAAATGGATAGAAGCCAAACCAGTTAAAACGGCCGAATCCAGACCAGTAATAGACTTTATATCTGGGGCCGTGCACCGATACGGTGTCCCCCACAGCATCATCACCGATAATGGCTCAAATTTCACAGCCGATGAAGTGAAAGCTTGGTGCGGCAAAATGGGCATTAAGCTCAACTACGCTTCTGTCTACCATCCTCAAACAAATGGCCAGGTCGAACGGGCAAACGGTCTCATCATGAGCGGCATCAAACCCAGACTAGTGCGATCCTTGACAGAGTCGGACACGCACTGGGTCGAGGAGCTTGACTCTGTACTCTGGGGGCTGCGGACCATGCCGAATCGCACCACCGGATATACACCATTTTTTATGGTGTACGGCGCGGAAGCAGTACTACCCAGCGACATATTACATGGTTTGCCATGCGTACGCATGTACAAAGAGAAGGAAGCCGAGTTAGATCGGCAGGATAACTTGGACGCCCTGGAGGAGGAGCGTGATGTCGTGAAGGCCCGCTCCACATTCTATCAGCAACAGGCTCGACAATACGAAAGCAGAGAAGTGCGGGCCAAAACTTATAATATTGGCGAGCTCGTTCTACGCTTACCGGAGAAGAAGAAGGACAAGCTCAAACCCAAGTGGGAAGGTCCCTTCGTCATTGACAAAGTTCTCACCGGAGGAGCATACCGCTTACGTAATGCGTCTGATAACAGACTCGAGCCGAACCCATGGAACGCGGCCAGACTCCAGAGATTCTACGCCTAGCGCCGAACTCAGTGTTTGTCTCCTTACCTCCTCCTTTTTAATTATGCTCCCTCCCTTTTCCTTTCTTGACCTTTTTTCTCTTCACACAAAGTATTTAATAGAGTACAGACTCCTGGATTACTCCGACTGCACTATGTGTGTAAGCAATACCTGGGGGCTTCCTATATGGAAGCTAAAAATAATTACTCTAAAGGCTTTTTGCCCATCACATATGCGTTTCTTTTTCCATATGTGCCTTTTCTTCATCATTATATGCATCTATATGACTTAAGATGTGGCCAAGCTGGGTTGCCTGGCTCTTGTGTTTATGCCCTACGTTCTCGTTAATTCGTCTAGGGCATAAGGGGAGCACCTCTGCAATTGTTACTGCCGGTTGAGCTGGATGTGTACCTCAGACTGGGTGAAGCCGAAAGCTAGCGTCCTGAAGAGAATATTCGGTCAGTGAACAAAAGATGTCTTCATTTATTATTACGTAAATCCCTAGAAGTTTTGTATACTGCGCCTTTGTTCGCAGTTCGGACATATGTATCGTCGCATGCGTACCCAGGGAAAGGAACCCCTAAGGGAACTATTCTCCCTGGAAGATGTTTCTTACTATCCATGTAATATAACATAACTAGTTGGGTACTTGTCTTTTCAAGCACTTATGACCCCTACGTCTGGTTTCCACGCATACCCCGGCTTTGAATAACTGAGCGGGTATTCGGAAACACCCCAGACTGTCGGATCCGGGGGCTGAAGCGAAAAGGTCCGCCATGACAAATGATTTTAATCCGGCTAGGGAATACTAATGTACATTGATTTACACAGTCACCTGGACTGACTATATTCCTCCTCTATACCATCCAACAGGCCATCTAGCTTACAATCCTGTTGAGAATACTTTGCAGCTAACGCTACCTGGTCATATACCAGACTCACGGGAATTTCTTGCCCATCTGGCCCCGCCGGTCCGACTTTGCCCATATGGTTCGGGTCCAGCTTGGTGTAGCGCGTCTTCACCATAGCCCAGGCTTCTCTTGCACCTTGCCGGCAGGCTGATATCTTCCACAATCGGAAGCGCCACCGTGCTCCTTGAAGCATGTCCACAAGCTCCTCCATGCCATTCGGCAGGAAGCTTGATGGCCACAAGGCCTGAGCAACGCCCTGCATCACCTGCCGAGCTCGCTCGTGCAGTTGTGAGAGGTCTTGCAGTAAATCGCCTGCAGATGCGGGCATCTCCTCCTCAGGGCGGCCCGTTAACATTCATACAAGCAAAACTCTTTCAATATACTTCCTCGTCGAACTATGCTATAGTTCGTCTAGGCACTTACCATAAATGCCGTGTCGAAGCCTTTTGTTCTCCTTCACAGAGTCCGCCAGCTGCGCGCCGACGTCTTTCAATTCCACGTCCAGCCGAACATTGGCATCTAGAAGATTATTCTTCTCCTGCTTAACTTGTGTAAGAATGCGCTCTCCAGCCTTTAGCTGCCTTTGGAGATGCGACTCGTCATCCCTTCCGCCCTCCGGGTTCACCCCGGGGTTATCTGCAGCATTTTCTGTTAGACTCGTCATTCCAACCACTTACTAACTAGTGCATTTTTGTACAATCGAGACAAATGTTACCAGATGAGGCCTTCTGGGATTCCTCTAACTTGGCAACCGTGACCCTCAGCTGGGTCTTGCACTCCTCCAGCTCCCGAGACAATTGCTCATTCTTATCTACAAGAACCTATGCATAAATTGATCCTTAAAACGGTTGTTCCAACCGTCTCAAGTCTCAGGGACTACTGCTATACATGCTTATCAAACTTTCTTACCCGTATATCTTTGGTATACTGGTCCGTCACTCGGGTGAGCCCGCCTTGAGCAGCTCGGATGTATGCGTCTTCTGAATTGAAAGCATTAAATGCCTCTTCGGAAAAGATGTTGTTGCAAAGCACGGCCCGTCGACTCCGGTGATTCATGGCGCTCTCTACTTTGGAATCGTGGCAGAGAGCATATATGCGTCCTTTGTCGGAGGACTATGCGGCATTGGCCCCACGTCTGCCTCCTCTCTCGAAGCCGGTTCTGGAATCCGACTGGTGGAGTCATGATTGGCAGGATCCCCGGATATAGTCTGGATACTCCTCTTCCTGCCAGGACGTGAAGGGCGCTGTTATACTTCAAATACAATAATTACAGGACAGGTTTTTGCCTTACCTCTGTAGCAGTGTTTCAACCCTAACCACCTTCCTCTTGAGCCTGCCCGATCCAGAAGCCTGTGGCCGACGGGTCCCTAGGGGCTCAGCCCTGCGCTCCGACCGTCGTCTCTGCAAAAACACGACACTTCAGGGGTAAGGCATGACATCAGGAAGGAGTCCTCTTCAGAGGATAGAGTCTTCGGCTTGGCTTACACGCGACGTAGGTAGCAGCCCAGGATAATCGGCAGTAATAGCCACTAAGGCGCCATCGCAGCTCGCCCGATAAAATATCCCGTTGGCAAGCTCCACGGTCTTATCCGGATCTTCTTCGAGTCCTGGATCCAGGGCCCTTTCGGGGTCCTCTAGCTGCGGGGAAGCGCTGGAGATTCCTTCTAAGACCCTCCTCAGTTCCTACTCGGAAATATCGAGGCAGGTAATCTTAGCGAAGAACGCCACAATAAGTGAAGCGGGGAAATGAATGACGACTTACCTAGTTTGGGGGGTTGTACATGGAGAATCCGTCCCGCGGTTTGATGTGAAGGAAGTCTTCCTCATCTCCTTTGTATAAATCGGACAGTATCCTTGCCAGAGCAGTGGCGGAGTCCGGACCCTTACGGCCACAACGGGTGGCGTCGTCTTCCCCGTTGAAGTGCCACATGGGATTGCCCTGATATTGGAGTGGTTGCACTCCCCGCATTATACATATTGCCATAACCTTGACTATCGTCAGTCCGGATTTGGCTAGTAACTTTATCCTGCTCATCAGGAAGTGTATCTCCCTGGTATCCTCCTCTTGGAGGCCTCGGGGGGCGCCAGCTTAGACGTGCCCCGGTGGGGCGTTACTGAACTTGGGGAGACCTGTCCGGACTGGATCCGGAAGGGGAACGTCATCAATGTAGAACCACTCCGAAGGCCAGTTCTTTGGTGCCTTTTTGGGAGTACCGGATAGGTATCCGGTCTCGGAAATGCGCCATACTTCGGCCCCGCCCACTTGACATAAGGATTCTCCCTGGTTGCGGGGGACAAGGCAGAACAGCTTCTTCCATAACCCGAAGTGAGCCTCGCAGCCTAGAAATAGCTCACAAAGGGCGACGTACCCGGCTATATGTAGTATGGAGGTGGGCGTAAAGTTGTGCAACTGGAGGCCATAGAACTCCAGGAGCCCGCGAAGGAACGGGTGGATAGGAAACCCGACGCCCCTTAGCATATGTGGGATGAGGCATATTCGCGCCTCTGGAGACGGATTAGGAGATCCCTCTGCTTGTTTCCCGCCATTATAGGTGGCTATTCCGGCTCGGACGGGGACCATGAATGCCGGTGGAAGAAACCCTTGGGTTTGTAACTCTATCAAACGGCTATGAGGAACTGAATACTCTTCCCAGTCCCCCGGCTTGGTGCGAGGGGAGCGAGTAGGAGAGCTGCAACAACCGGCCATGTTGGAATGGTTTTTCCGGGGTGCTCTGTTGGATGCTTGCTCGAGGGGGAAGAGTGAGGTTTGGATATGAGAATCCCCGTCTCTTCAAATAGACGGCTAGCCCGAAGGATCGGGGGTGGCAAATGCAAAAATTCCTCGGCTCCTCGCATTCACTCGACACATGGAAATGGTCATTATTAAGGCACTAAAGCCGAGGAGTACAACATTAATGAGAAGCTGAACACTATTCGTCGTAATAGGTACTTTGGAGTATTCGGAGAAGGAACCCGCCTTGCAATGCCGAAGACAAGACTGCGCGCCGGACTCATCGTCATTGAAGCCTGGTTCAAGGGCTACTGAGGGAGTCCTGGATTAGGGGGTATCCGGACAGCCGGACTATACACATCGTCTGGACTATTGGAGCGTGAAGATACAAGACTCAAGACTCTGTCCCGTGTCTGGATGGGACACTCCTTTGCGTGGAAGACAAGCTTGGCGATCCGGATATTGTATTTCCTTCCTTGTAACCGACTCCATGTAAACCATAGACCTCTCCGGTGTCTATATAAACCGGAGAGGATGGTCCTTAGAAGGTCGATCACAATCATAATCATACCATCATAGGCTAGCTTCTAGGGTTTAGCCTCTACAATCTTGTGGTAGATCTACTCTTGTACTACTCATACCTTCAATATTAATCAAGCAGGAAGTAGGGTTTTACCTCCATCGAGAGGGCCCGAACCTGGGTAAACATTGTGTCCCTTGCTTTCTATTACCATCAGCCTAAGACGCACAGATCGGGACCCCCTACCCGAGATCCGCCGGTTTTGACACCGACACTCGCTGCCACAGTATGGGCAGATCCCGGCCGTCGGCGCCCTCCTAGTAACATCCCGACGACCCTCAGGTATAGCTTCCTCTGGCCTTGCTCCACTGACCATCTTCCCACGTTGCTGCATGTGGATCTTCTTTAGTTGTTTGCTTAAAACGTATCTCGGCCGGTGTACTTTCCATCTTGCAATCTCGTCCTCAAACCATTTTTGATAAACCACCATGTGCTATCTTTCCCTTATTACATGGAATATGCTTCTTTTTTGTCGGCGTATGTGTCTTCAACTCGTGTTATTGGGAAGTAATTGTTTCCTTTCTACCTCCTTTTGCAAACAGGGCTATCCATTTTCACCTTGTTGCTATTGCGACCTTTTGGTGAATTGCACAAATCAATTTTTTCTTAAGAGTGTTTTGTGCAATTCCGCCAAAATGTCACACGGGCAACATTTTTACATTTCTGTGGGATTGCAGAAAGGGAGATTGGTTTTGCTATCCTCCTTATCCAACTCCGTGCCTAATCTTCTCCAACAAGTAGTTAGTCTTAAAGAGAGATCGTAGAGGTGATTGGCTTCTATTTGTGTGTGTTATGTTTCATCATCTAGTTCCACTATTATTGTAATCACACTGACTGGATATCTTTGCAAACAGGGATGGTCCGCTCGATTTTAGTGGAGCTGCACAAAATGATCGGATTGTGGTGTCCTCCATACACCTCTTTTTTGGCTATAGAGCTAGGTGAAACTAGCTGCCAAGCAATGAACATTGTGCCAAGGAAATGGAGCCATGCCTACGAACAACATTGATCAATTATACATTTTCTTTATTTGTACACCTTCTCATAACTTTGTCTTCAGTTGTGATGTGAATATTGACGCTGATCTGCGAACCATTGAGATGCATTAGCAACCATGGTAGTTTTATTTGTATTTGATGGAATGTTGTAACGAGATAATCTTGAGGCAAGACACATGAATCCTCAGTTGAAACCTATTTTTTTTCCTGCAGGAACCAAAGTTGAAACCTTCATAACATCACAGTACAATTTCATTAAAATTATGCGTACATATAAACAAATCCTGAAGGATTGATAGCAATGCCAAACAATTCAACTTCGTTTCGCCGACATGTGGGACATCCTTCATCCGACTCCACCTACCATGCAGCAATATTGAGTGCACAAGTGGAGGGAAAGATTCACCCCGGTCGTTGCACTGCAGTAGTAATGACTAGTGAGCAGCCAAATCACAGAGCCCCACCTTCGCCACAGTAAGCTGCTCGGACGAAGCAACCACTCTGTTCCTTGAATCTGCTGGTACTCCCATATTCCGAGAGTAATAAGTTGCTCGGGCGAATCAACCATCACTTCACCTTTCCCACAGTAAGTTCTAGTACCTCCTTTTTTACTCTAGAAACAACCACAGGCGAATATTGGTGGTAGCAGCACAACAACTGAATCAAAAATTGAAACCAACCAATGAACTACTACCAATGGTGGGCGTTTTCTAGTACGTATCATGTACTCCGTCTGTCCATGTATATAGGGCTTAATGCGTTTTCCGAGACTAACTTTGGCCCTGTTTGGATCCATGGGTTAGAGTGAGTTTGAGATAGTTGGGGCTCAAATAGCCCTAAAGTATCCAAACATGAGGGTTAAATTGGAGCAAGTTAGACTTGTTCGGTTCAACCGCCTTCCTAGGTGTTTGGAGAGGAATTGGCCAGCGCGAGGCGGTTCTATAGGTGGGCAGGTGGCTTGTAAGCAAACGTTTCTCCTCATGCTGCGAGCCACCGCGCACGCGTTGGCGAGGGAGAAGGCGTAGTAAGCAAGCTTCTCGTCATTTTGCGAGTTAACAGGACACATCAAAGTTATTTAGTACGTACTCTCTCCAAAAAAGGGTTGACCATGTCATGGCTACCATCCCGTGCTCCGTTGTTGAGTACGTGCACTATTCACGTGCCATCGAGGAGAAAAAATATTGCGTAGTACTAGGTGCCATCGAAGTGCACGACTCACTTATGCACTGCTTATCTAATTATCTCCATTTTCTTGCATGACATGTGCACCTTGATGCTAGATGTCTTGCGTGTTGGCAAAAGGATGAACAAAGCTCATGTCAAAAAAGAGAATGGAAGAATATAGATTCCCGACGACTGAGAAGGAGCAAGGAACCTCGTGGTGGAGCGTCTGCACACATAATATTTTATATTATTTAGCAATATAAAATCAACCAATCATCTCCACAGTGGACTAGAAGAGTACGAAACACGGCAGCCCAGTGTAGTTACATCATACTAGTACATGGCTAACCCATGCTTTCACCATATTTCTTGGCTTTCCTGCGACACCTAGCTCTAGTAATCCAGCAGCCCGTATCGCTTCTCGCTCCTCGTCTCTCTCAAAGTGCGGTGGGCTGGCTTGCCATCTATTGAGGTCGGTTAACTCATCACATGTTAGCGACATGCCAAGAGCATTCTAAACAAATAGTATTGTACTCTATTGTTATGCCAAGAAGAGGAAGCGCTTTGACCAACGGACCAAACGAGATAGACGTGTCGTGCCATGAGTGGGTCCAGTTTCTCATTTTGAACTTGTTTAGAACACTTGGTTTTGACTATTGATAAGATTTTATATAGGGCCTAATGTATTCTTCGAGGATGCTTTGACTATTGATAAGATTTTATATAATTTGAAAATTATATCATTTGAATATCCTTTCATGTTTCGTTTAAAAAAAAGATCCTTTCACGTACGAATTTGAGTGTATGCTTTGAGCAACTTGCATGTCCTATACTGCTCCTGTTTGGATACTCTAACTTGGCTAGAGGTTAGACTAACTCATGACTAACCCTAAACTAACTGTAGCCAAAGAGGTGTTTGAGTGACAGGGTTAGATTGACAATAAATGCACTTGATGGAGAGAGAAAAGTTATTTTTCAGTGGGCCCAATGAGAACTATCTCCAATTAGCACCTCTTGGGTGGGATAGTTTTTTTGGTGGGTTTGGTGCAACTTGCTCCAATTTAACCCTCATGCTTGGATACTTTAGGGCTATTTGAGCCCCAACTAGCTCAAACTAACTCTAACCCATGGATCCAAACAGGGCCAAAGTTAGTCTCGGAAAACACATAAAGCCCTATATACATGGACAGACGGAGTACATGATACATACTAGCAAACGCTCACCAGTAGTAGTAGTTCATTGGTTGGTTTTGATTTTTGATTCAGTTGCCGTGCTGCTACCATCCAATATTCACGTGTAGTTGTTTCTATAATAAAAAAGGAGGTACCCCTACTTATGTTACTCCCACTATGCCTAACCTAAGGTTAGTAGGTGACCTTGCACTTGGCTCTTCGCCTCTTCCCTAAGTCGATGGTTCTACAGTAGTACTTCTGGCAATCTGACACCAAATGAACTAGTGCATGTCCACCGCTTGTAAGAAAAAGTTTCTCCTCGTATTGCGAGCCACCGGACACGCGTTGGCGAGGGAGAAGGCGTAGTAAGCAAGCTTCTCGTTGTTTTGCGAGTTGACGGGACACATGAAAGTTATTTAGTACATACTCTCTCCAAAAAAGGGATGACCATGTCATGGCTACCATCCCGTGCTCCGTCGTTGAGTACGTGCACTATTCACGTGCCATCGAGGAGAAAAAATATTGCCTAGAAGGTGCCATCGAAGTGCACGACTCACGCACTGCTTATCTGATTATCTCTATTTTCTTGCATAACACGTGCACCTTGATGCTAGATGCCTCGCGTGTTAGCAAAAGGATGAACAAAGGTCACGTAAAAAAAGAGTTGAAGAACATAGATTCCCGACGACCGAGAAGGAGCAAGGAACCTCGCGGTGGAGCGTATGCAAGGAACCTTGCATGTTTTCCCCTGTTTTTTGCCGCCTGCCCACCTATAAAAAAATAAAAGAACATGAACTCTTTGCTAATCACTAGAGACGATACATCAGGATGCTAAGTTGAAGATGTTTTATAGTTTATATTGATAACCACGCAACAAGCCACACATGTACAGGACAGGACGCATGCAGCCATGCATATACACACGCCAACGCACTAACTCCATCCGGTCCAACTCATGCACATACACGCACAACATGGATCACACAACGCACATACACAACACGTGCATGCACACACACTCGGCCGCAAAATGCACATGAATAACACATGCATGCGCACACACTCGGCTGCATGGAGGCGTGCGCCATCTGCGGCGACGTTCGGTTCGTCGTGCTACGGCAAAGCTCGCACACAAAGGCGCCTACGCATCTCTTGCAGCACCTCTTTGCCATCGTTGCTCAAAGACTAGTCGGAGATGAAGACGACCGCAGCCTCGGCCTTAGAGCTAGCACCGATAGAAAAACATGCATGCTGCACACACACACACAAGCACGTACGGAGTGCCCACGACGTGGTGCGTCCCCAGTAGCCTCTACTCCTTCTGCGCACGTTGTCTATCAAGGCGGCTGCATGCCTAATGAGATCTTCTGGACTCAGATGATGACGAGGAAAATTATGAGACTGCCCACAGTGGGAGTAACATAGATAGTAACATCACACATGTCTAGATAAAGTAGATGATGTGGCAAGCAATAAATGAAGAAAGAGAGGAAAGTAGTAACATCACACATATCAAGGCAATATGTGTCTATAGCCTAATAAATGAAGTGTTGCATGTTACCACAGATATGTTACTATAGAGGTAGTAACATAGACTAGTAACATGAGCATGTTACTAGTGCATGTTACTACCTATTGTAGCTAGTCTGAGGGGGGGGGGTGTCTCCAACAGTTTTCCTCGGCCCGCACCTCTTGCACCACGGTGGTCGAGCTTGGAGTCATTCATCTGGTACACATGGCATCTCAGATCTAGACACAAGGTGACGTACACCGTCAAGGTCCACGGTCAAGGGGGTGCTAAGTGCTTAGATGTGCTTAGATGAGGTGCTAAGTGCATTAAATGGCTTAGCAACTCAAGTCTCCAATGCATAGGTGCTTAGTTTGTTATTGCTAAGCTTGCTTCATTTAATTAGCTATAGACTCAAAACTGTCTTTCCACCGTTTCTTCCTCCGGTCACCAAACTAGTCTCTATCTTCTTAATTAACTTGCCACATCATATTTTATGCCTACGTGGCAGGCTTAGTAGCTATACATGGTGGAGCACTGGGAGAGGCCAAGGCTGGTCATAGTGGGGAGTAACTTATATTGTAACATATTACTATGTTACTCTAAACATCTCTATAAACCGAAAAGGAGGGAGTAGTAACATAGACTAGTGTCATATGCATGAAACTACATGTGAGTATGGGAGCACATGATATTTCCCCGTCCAGACCGATCCCAAGTCGGCTTCTCACCTTCTTGGCCCAACAAAAACCCCTCCCCCCTCTCGCGCGTGCTTCACGCCCGGTGCCAGCTGAGCCCACCGCACCACATTGATGGCAAGTCAGGGCAACGCGACCTCTCACTGCTTCCGCCGTTGAAGCGGCGCGCCGACCAATGGCACCGCCCGCTTCACGCCCGACATTTCAGACTACACAATTGAGAGTAACTTTAGAGCAAGTACTACAATTAGATGACATAAGCAGGCTATAAGGATTTAAATATAGTATTTGTGCTTAGTTGAAGGAGAGAGAAGAGAAGCGGGTTGTAAACTTGTAGCCGGTTGCAGCAGGAGCCCCAACATACTTTGTGAGACAAAAGGCGGGGCCATTATTAATCATATAGTATTATACTGAAGGGACTAACTATTGTGCTAGCAAGCTATTAGTTTGGTTCTGGATGATGTGTCAACTTCATATAGCTGGATGTTGGCTGTACTATTAACCATGCTCTAAGTGTGGTGTGAGTGGGACTAAAGTTTAGTCCCATACTACGAGTGTGACTTGCACCACTTTATAATGTGATCTATTCTAGCATTTGCATGAGCATGATAATAGGAAACCTACACGCGTGCTCTTCAGGAATGAGCCTGTCTAAGGACAAAAGCTATCCACGTGGTCTATATTTTTGTTGGTCGGAAAATTTATTTTAAGTCATTAATTAATAATTAACGGACGCCTTAATTGGGGCTATAATTGACTTGGACGTGGGGTTTGGGGGCCAAAGGCCTACTATTATACTTGGTCTTACTCGCACGACCGACCTAACATGCTCTACCCTAGCCGCCATTGTATCTATGGTTTCACATCGTTCCAGATCTTAGCGCCGCCATGCAATTCTTCTCCAGCCCTCCTTCCGGCATGCATCGTGAGAAGGGACATCAGTCCTCTGAACCCCGCCTTTCGTGATCCTGTACGGGAGAGGGCGATCAGGTTTTTGGGGAGCACACTCCTATGACTGCTGCCAGTGACGACTTCCTCAACGACAGCCTTCTTCCCCGACTGTCGGGGTTATCTCATGTGAGGGTTCATGAGACGGCAGATTCCACTAGGTGGCTTGAGGTGAGGGCAAGACTGCTCTGGAGATCCGGGGACGGGATTGGGCAAACAACACATGGTGGTTTACCCAGGTTCGGGGCTCTTCGGAGAGATAATACCCCTAATCCTGCATGTCTGAATACATATGCAGTGTACATGTGGCAGTACAGAGTTGCTCCTGGAGCTGTATCTGAGATCAGTAGCAGAGTGCTCACTGTCCCCTATATGCCTCATATGTGTGTATGAGTGAGAGCAAGTGTGTGGCCTGGTGGCCTGAGCATGTATGCGTCTGAGCATGTCCAGGATGGATGGATGGATGTTGACTTATATATGAGTGTGGCTAGCTTGTGAGGTAAGCTAGGTAGGAATGGGTGTGTGCTTGGGATGTAAGCTAGTGTAGATTACATCCCAAGCTATGTGTAGCTTGGGAGCTAGGCTAAGTTTTGTACCTGGGGCATTTTATAAATCAATGCCTGGGGGACAAAGTACACTGTAGATGATGCTGTGTGCGACGAGCGAACAATGTATGTTTCATCAGCAATAGTGGTCGCGGTATGGCCGTCTTGTCGGTGTCGTGTTAATGCAGCGGTTGACTTCGCGTAGCAGGCCGGGTTGGAGCAGCAGGAAAGGGAGCCGACCGGGCAGCCGGGATGGTGAGTTCGGCCGGGTTGAGGGACTTGGTCAGGTTGGGCAACCCGGCCAAGTGCGAGCCAGATTGAGGGGCGTTGCTGGCCCCGATGTTTTTGAAGCATCGTTCGCCGTCTTGGGCCTATACGGGGTCATCCCCTCGTCAGTAGCCTCCGAGACTCCGGGCAACTTGGAAAAGTTGCACGGAGGGTATTAACGGGTGTCGATGTAGTAGATGGAGTCGAAGATGCTGGTTGCAGCCGGCGGCGGGCGTGCAATAGGCACGGCGTGTTCCGGGTGTGGGCGCACGAGCACACCCACTAGGTGTAGCCTCCGATCCTCCGGGCAACTTGGAAAAGTTGCGCGGAGGGTCATGCCGTTGTTGAAGCAGATGGTAGCATTGAAGGCGCCGGGCGCGGACACGGAGTCCGCCGGCTGATGGGTGTGGGGCCTTGCCGGACGCGGACGCGGAGTCCGTCGGCTGAGTGGGGGCGCACGAGCGCATCCACTGGGTGTAGCCTCCGAGCCTCCGGGCAACTTGGAAAAGTTGCGCGGAGAGTCTTGTCATTGATGATGAAGCCAATGGTGACGTTGAGGGTGCCGGGAGCGGACCCAGAGTTCGCCGGCTGATGGGCACGAGGCCTAGCCGGGCACGGACGCGGAGTCCGCTGGCTGAGTGGGGGCACGCGAGCGCATCCACTGGGTGTAGCCTTCGAGCCTCCGGGCAACTTGGAAAAGTTGCATGGAGGGTCTTGCCGTTGTTGAAGCAGATGGTGGCGTCAGAAACGCGACTTGCAGCCGGCGTCGGGCGTGCAACACATGTGTAGCCTCCGAGCCTCCGGGCGAGGAGGGGGGCGGGGGTTCCCCACAGCAATGATCATGCAAAAGACAAGGTTAGTCCGTGCTGATATATCAATTTTTTGCTTTTAGCATTGCAGGTTTTATGCAGAGGGTGCCGAATCAGTTTCGTCCGAGCCCCCTTCAGTCTTTTTCATGTCCCCTCCGCCCTTTGGCTTTGCCTCTTGTTAGCTAGACAGTCCGGAGCCGGTTTGTAGCTGTTACGAAGAGTGGCCGCAAAGTGGAGCGTACAATACTCGCACTACAGGAGCGGATTCGACCGAGTAGATACTCATAAATGAAACATCCGGGTTGCCCAAGCCGTCTTCTCCTGGACTTTTTTTGCATGGGGTGACCTCAAGCTTTTTCTCTCGCTTAGCCAGACAGCTGCGTGGCGGTCTGTGGCTGAGAGTGGGCCTTCGGTACCGTATCCGCTATTAAGCCGTCTGCGAGAATGAACGTATCGGGCCGAGCGGCCAGCCTCCGGGCCTAGACTAGCTGGCGCTGGGGCGAACAGTAGTGCAACTGTAATAAAGGCAGAGGTGCTCGCCGAGGGTTGCTTGGGGTTATCCATGTTTGCGTGTTGCGCGGAAGTATGCGGTTGAGGAGCTCACATTAATTTTCGTGCAGACGAGGCAGAGGTTGTCGATGACAGTCGACGCGGCTTGGCGCTAGCGCGCCGACACACCCACTGGGATAACCTTCGAGCCGCTGGGTGCTCGAAGGGGTTCCCAGCCGGTCGGGTCTGACCGAACGGGCATCGAGGCGGACTGACGGTTGGGCCGGCTTGGCGCAGCCGACGTCGAGGCAGACGAGCGATCGGGCCGGGCCCCCAGCCGGCCAGGCGTTGAAGCCGACAGGCGGATTGGGTGGCCAGACGGTGACGCGGGTAGGTCGCGGCTGGAGCAGTCGGACGCATCTTTTTTTTGTGGCCGGCTTGGGCACTTCTGAGCCGGCCTCTCTTTTTTTACACAGCTGGGTCCAACTTTTTCTATTTTTCTTTTAGCGGCTATTTCCAGCACGCAGCAGAACAAGCGGGCGCAGTGGACGGCCTGGAGCAGCGGCCACCAACAGGCGGAGGCGCCGCGCCTGGGCATGGGGCGGCCACCCGGAGCCGGCCGGGCGGGGGCGGCTCGTCGGAGCGGAGCCGGCAGGCGGGTGCCTCAGGAAGTGGAG